>NC_044555.1:105510364-105831120 GCF_007565055.1 Rhinopithecus roxellana | reverse complement strand
CTGTGATCCCAGCATTTTGGGAGGCTGAGGCGGGCAGATCACCTGAGGTCAGGAGTTCGAGACCAGCCTGGCCAAAATGGTGAAACACTGTCTCTACTAAAAATACAAAAATTAGTCAGGCGTGGTGGTGCATGCCTGTAATCCCAGCTACTTGAGGGGCTGAGGCAGGAGAATCGCTGGAATCCGGGAGGCGGAGGTTGCAGTGAGCCGAGATTGCACCACTGCATTCCAGCCTAGGTGACAGAGTGAGACTCCAGTTCAAAAAAAAAAAAGAAAAGTAAATAAACAGAACCAAATCATTTTAAACATCTCATTTATTTCCTTCTAGCCACACTTTCTATGTTAAAAAAAATCTGAATCTAGCATTTAATGGTACAGTAGGAAATTATAGTTAACAATAATTTATTGTATATGTCAAAATAACTGGAAGAGAAGATTTGTAACATTCCCAACACGAAGAAAAGATAAATGTTTGAGGTGATGGATATCCCAGTTACCAGAGATTAAGAGATTAAGCTCAACTCTAAATACTTCATAGGCAAGTGGGAACTGATAGCCAAGCAACAGGGTAGGGAGCAGTTAACTCTATTTTTAAAATGAGAAAACCAAGAATGAGAATGTTTAAGTAACTTGTGCAAGGTTTTATTCCTCGTAAGTAGCAATACCAGCATAACAACCTAAGACTGTTTGACACCATGACCCATAGTATTTTCGTTGTCTCTGAGCGCTTCTCCTGCTACTGCCTACCACCCCAACCATGTAAGAGCTTGATGTTATCATGATCATGTTTCATCTGAACACATTTGCAAACTATGTGCCTTTGTATATACTGTCCCCTTAGATTAGAATGATCTTAAAAATTCTCTCTCCAACTTAAGCCCCTAATTTATTCTTCTGAACCTATCTCAAATGTCACCACCTCTGTAAAGCCTTACCAAATCTCTTCTGACAAAGAGAATTTTTACCTCCTCTTGACTCCTGTTGCACTTTATGCATCCCTCTTATACCATAGCATATATCATGTTGCATATGAATTATTTGCATATCTACCTTAACTGCATGTGTCACAATTTGTATTTCATATTAATTTGTTTGTTTATTTTTCAGTTGTGCATCTCCTCCACTGGACTGCAACTACAAAAAGTCAAGGATTATGTTTCTCTTCTTAACCTAGTAGTTTAGTGATAATAATAATAACCAGCACCTAGTACTCTGATGACAATGATACTAAGTAGTATTTATTAAGAACATACTTTCTGTAAACAGACTTACAAAATCTATTTATTTATTTATTTATTTTTGAGGCAGGGTCTCACTCTGTCACCCAGGCTGGAGTGTGGTGGCACGAACACAGCTCACTGCAGCCTTGTCCTCCTGGTCTGAAGCAATCCTCCTACCTCAGCTGCTCGTGTAGCTGGGACCATAGGAATGCACCACCATGCCTGGCTAGTATTTTTATTGTTATATTTTTTGTAGAGACGGGGTTTCACCCTGTTGCCTAGGCTACTCTCAAACTTCTAGGCTCAAGGAATCCACTCGCCTCAGCTTCGCAAAGTACTAGGATTACAGGCATGAGCCACTGCACTCAGCTGCACGTGCCGTTAAGAAGCATCTGGCCTTGGATATTATTTTTACTCCCATTTTACATATGAGGAAATTGAGACATAGAAATGTTAAGTATCTTCTTTGAGGTCACAGAGCTAGTAAGTGACAATGCCAGGATTTAAACTCAGAATGCACGCATGAGTAAGTGAATGATAAATAAATGAATCTATCCCCTCAACCCCGTTGTGAATTCTTCAGTGGTGGGGAATTCATCTTTATGAGTCTTATTCATTTTTATGCCACCAATATTTCCAGCATGGTATCTGGTACATAGTTGGCATTCTGATGTTTGATGGACAAAAGAACAAAGAGTGTTTGGAACATGTGGTTATAAATGTGGTCAGTTAGTTTTGTTACATAATCACACGCCTCACCTCTATCTTTGGATAATTGAAATGTGTTGTAGGATCACAAAAGAAATGACGTTTTAATACCAGCACTTTAGAAGGCTGAGTCAGGAGAATGGCTTGAGCCCAGGAATTCAAGGCTCCAGTGGCTGTGTAGTCTAGACTGGGCTACAGAGTAAGAAGCCATCTCAGAAAGAAAGAGAGAAAGAAAGGAAGAAAGGAAGGAAGGAAGGAAGGAAGGAAGGAAGGAAGGAAGGAAGGAAGGAAGGAAGGAAGGAAGGAAGGAAGGAAGGAAGGAAAAAGAAAGAGAGAGAGGAAGGAAGGAAGGAAGGAAGGAAGGAAGGAAGGAAGGAAGGAAGGAAGGAAGGAAGGAAGGAAGGAAGGAAGGAAGGAAGGAAACGATGTTACACAGGGGATTGAACCAGGCAAATTTGCCTTCTCCCTCTTTCCCCACCCACTTTAATTGTTGTAGGGTTTTTTGTAGCTATTCTTCACCAAGGTGAGGCAGTTCCTCTCTATCACTAGTTTCTTAAGAGTTTTTGTTATGAATCAGTGTTGGATTTTGTTGTATGCTTTGTCTGCATCTACTTATATGGTCATGTGATTTTTCTTCTTAAGCCCGTTGATGTGGTGGATTACCTTAACTGATTTTTGAATCTCCTGATGTAATAGAATGCAATCCAAACAACTTGCTTTCTTGGAAATATTTGATTGGAACTTAGTTACTGAATTTTCTGCAAGAAAAAATATGGATTATGATCTTGCAGAAATATTTCTATATGTTTCAAACATAAGGTTTCTAAAGAGACTTTCTTTTAAAGGCTAATATTTTAAACAAAATTATTATACTATTAGATTTTTTAAAACTCTTTTCAAGATGCTGTATTTCCTTTTGTTTTTAAAAAGACACGCACACACACACACACACACACACACACACACACACACACACACATATGTGTACATATATAATTTTATCACCCTGGCTGGAGTGCAGTGGTGTGATCATGATTCACCACAGCCTTGACTTTCTGGATTCAAGCAATCCTCTTGCCTCAGTCTCCCAGGTAACTGGGACTACAAGTGTACACTGCAATGCCTGGTTAACTTTTTATTTTTTGTAGAGACAGGTTCTCACTATGTTGCCCAGGCTGATCTCAAGCTCCTGGGCTCAAATGATCATCCCACATTGGCCTCCCAAAGGACTGGAGTTACAGGCCTGAGCCACTGCATCCAGCCTGCATTATTTATTTAATGTGATTTTTAAAAAACATATTCTAAGTATTAATTTCTGCTGCTTATTAGGTAGTCAAATAAGTTTCCAAATATTTAGCAGTATAAATATACAATCGTGTAAAGAGAGGATTATATAACTTCTAAAGAGAGTAAACTTTTTGAACTTTTATCAAAGCTCATGTTCACATTTCTCAAAATTGCATTAGTATTTTTCTAGAGCGTAAATCATCTATCATGTCTCTTATCCTGCAATTCTAGATTACAAACCTGGCTAATGGTAGACAGCAAATAGAATAGATACAAGTGGAGCAAATATTTAATGCTACTGTTTTTTTTTTTTTCCCTGTACCAGTTTCTTACTCCTGGCATCTCACTGAACACATTAGTGGTGTCGAAATTTAAAATCAGGTGGGTAATATATCAAAACATCATGCCAAATATATGGTTTGATAGAAGACATGAGACCTAGTGTTTGATATATCAGTAGGGTGACTATAGTTTACAATAATATCATGTGCATTTTGAAATAACTGGAGGAGAATCATTAAAATGTTTCTAACATAAAGAAAGGCAAATATTTAAGTTGATGGATATCCTAAGTAACACTGATTTGATCTTTATGAATTATATGAATGTATTAAATTATCACATGCACTCTAAAACTTTGTCCATCTATTATGCATAAATAAAAAATATTGTTTTAAAAAACAAAAAATACAACAAAAAAAAATAACCCAAACATAACTGGAGGCAAATGATTCTAAGCAAAAAAAAAAAAAAAAAAAAAACCCAAAACATCATGTTGCACGCCATGAATATATACAATTTTTGCTTATCAATGAATAAAATAAATGAAAAGTTTTAAAAACACCAAGAGAAATGAAATCATTATGTCAAAGTGTTGTAAATATGTATAAGAAGATGTTAGAAGAGAGCAGAACTCTCCCTTTGTAACTATGCTAATTTTCTCACACAAATGAATTACATATGGGATATGCCGAAATGTATGAAGGAAATTTGGGGGGAAGTTTTATCCAAATTCTACTTGACATTTCCTTTTGTTGTTGTTGTTGTTGTTGCGCAGGCTGGAGTGCAGTGGCACGATCTCAGCTCACTGCAACTTCCACCTCCTGGGTTCAAGTGATTCTCCTGTCTCCTCCTTCCAAGTAGCTGAGATTACAGGTGCACACTACCATGCCCGGCTAATTTTTGTATTTTTTGTTTGTTTGTTTGTTTTTGAGACAGAGTCTTGCTACCGCACTTGGCCAATTTTTGTATTTTCAGTAGAGACGGGTTTTTGTCATGTTAGCCAGATTGGTCTCGAACTCCTGAACTCAGGTGATCTGCTTGCCTCGGCCTCCCAAAGTGCTGAGATTACAGGTGTTAGCCACCTTGCCGGGCTTCTACTTGACATTTTCAAGTGTTGGTTGCATTTTTAAAGCTGCCTTTGAGAAAGTTGGTGATCCGATTTGGCTATGGTTTGTTTGTCCTCACCAAAGCTTACGTCAAAATTTGATTACCAATGTGGCAGTGTTGGGAGGTAGGGCCTAGTGGGAGGTGTTAAGGCAATGGGGTGGATGCCTCATGAGTGGCTTGGGTGCTATTCTTGAGTTCTCACTCTCTCCAGACTGAATTTGTTCTCATGGAATGGATTAGTACCTGCAGAAGTGGTTGTTATAAAGCTAGGATACCCCTCAGGTTTCCCTCTTTTCACATGTGCCTGACTCCCCTTTGACCTTCACCACCATGTTTTCATGCAGCACAGAAGCCCTCACCAGAAGCTGAGCAGATGCCAGAGCCATGCTTCTTGTACAGTCTGCAGAACCAGGGGCCAAATACATTTCTCTTCTTTATAAATTACCCAGCCTCAGGTATTCTATTACAGCAACAGAAAATAGACTAAGACAGTAGGATATCAGAATATTGAACTCAAATGCTAAGCATGGCAATAATATCTTTGAGGCTAATACATAACAATGGCATTAATTCAGTCATTTCATAACATGGGTTGACTACCTATTTTCTCCTTCGTAATTTACTAGTGTCATCCAAAAGACTGCCAGGATGGCTAAATAGTAGAAAGGAGAGCTTCATTGGCAATACTGGTTTGCAAGCCAGAAAGAACATCCCCAGCTTGGACTGAAGGTGCTCACTTTTTGAAGCGGGGAAGGACTGGTTGGATTTTACGCCTTGTGGAGCCTCATACATATTCAGGATATCATACATATTTAGCAGGTTTGGAGGAAAAGCTTTACATATTTGTAAGGGTTAGCCAAGTACATGTGGATTGAGTAAACATACATCCCACATTCACTTTGGGGCAGGGCTTTCTTTACATGAAAAGGTGAATTCTAGGACACAAAAGCAGTTTGTGTGCAGCCTCTATAAGATGGATGAAACTGGCCTAAGGTTTCCGTTAGCTTATCAGAACAAAATATGTTTGTATGGTTGGTCTTCTGTCCAATCAGAGTTATAGCTGATAACTCCCATTGTTTGGCAGTGTAGCTGTAGGAATTTAGAAATTTGCCATTCCAACCAGACCCTGAACTTTCGACCAATAACTTTGTTTCCTTAATCTTGGGGTTCATCCTAGTTGACAAAGCAGTGTCTATTTTGGTCTCTCAGATCACGCGAGGTTCTGTAGTGCAGAGACAACTGAGATGCAGTAGGGAGAGTAACAAATACAAAATCATAAAATAACAGAGAATTGTGAAAAGTCATATAAAAGACTAGTGATGAATGTGCTGTAGAATCAGAGAGCAGAATAAAAATTCTCTCTTATGGTATAAAGGTGTAGAAAAACAATCACAAGCATATATGCACATAACAACAGAGCCCCAAATACGTGAAACAAAAACTAACTGAATTGAAGGGAGAAAGAGAAAATTCAACAATAATAGTTAGAGACTTTCAATAATGGTTATAGTGTATACTTCAAGTAGGTGATCTGTACAGTATGTAAATTATATATCAACATACCTGTTTAATTTCTATTTTTTATTTTTATTTTTTAGAGATGGGGTCTTGTTCTGTTGCCCAGGCTGGAGTGCAGTGGCATGATCATAGCTTACTGCAGCTTTCAACTCCTGGGCTCAAGTTATCCTCCCACCTAAGCCTCTTGAATAGCTGGTACTACAGACACATGCCATGACACCTGACTACATTACTGATTTTTCATTTTTTAAGAGCAGGGTGTCACATGGTGAGAGCAGGAGCAAGAGGGTGGGTAGGTGCCACATACTTTCTAACAACCAGATCTCGTGAGAACTCACTTGCTTTTGCGAAGACAGCATCAAGCTATGAGGGATCCTCCCTCATGACCCAAACACCTCCCACCAGACTCCACTTCCAACATTGGGCATTACATTCCCACATGGAATTTAAAGGCAACAACAGCACCCAAACTGTATCAACCGCCATGCTTGGTTAATTTTAAAAATCTTTTCTAGTGATGAGGTCTCATTATGTTTCCCAGGCTCATCTCGAACTCCTGGGCTCAAGTAATCCTCTTGCCTCAGCCTCTCAAAGTGCCAAAACTACAGGCATGAGCCACCCTTCCCAGTGGAGGCTGATTTTTTTATTTCATGTCTACTGGCTATTTGCTGTTTCTCCTTTTGCAAAATATATTTTACATGCTACACCTGTTTTTCAACTGGGATATTCATATTTCCTTGACTTAAGGAGCTCTCTGAATCTTATGGATATTAGTCTTTGGTCTATCATATGACTGGAAGTCTTCTCATACGCATTTGCCTATAACATGATGGAAACTACATTATATTTCCTATTCCTTATCTATGTCTTTCAGGATCCCCTTCTCACATAAATATGTATAAAGTGGCAAGAAGATTTTGATGGAAAGTCTGTGATTTTTCTGATGCACATCAGAAACTGTTTGAATTTAAACTAACCTTCACCTTTATTACGTAGACTTTATACAATATCCAAATTCAAAATCAAAGCTGTCTCCCTACCAGATCACTAGATCTTTCTCAATTTTGGCTAGTTTACCTCCTAAAAGGGCAACATTACCTTCTTTGTTTCCATGTTTTCAAGGGGTTATACACACACAAAGTTAAATGTGCAATGCTTTTTTTTTCCCTAGCTAGGATAATTGTTTAAAGATTGACATAATGCCATATCCTTTGTAAAGAAAAAAATAGTATTTGAGAGATTATCCCATACTTCATTTAATACCAAGAGAACATTGTAAAAGCATTGATTGATTTAGAAATGTAAACCCCTTTGTTTTCATTTATTTTAAAAATTGTGGTAAAACATATAACATAAAACTTACCATCTTAATGTACCACCTTAACTATTTTTAAGTGTACAGTTCAGCAGTGTTGTGCATATTCACGTTGTTGTACAACAAACCTACACCCTTACAGTAACATATTAAAAATACAACAAATATTATTTCCCTACTGATCACTACTTAATAATTTTATTTGTTCTTAGGGGTTTTATAAAAATATGTCTAATTTCCACATGAATATTTTCCATTATTGAAAATTTGAAACAAGGTTAGAAAAATAAAGATTCTTCTTGCAAATAAATATACAAGGCATTAAGATGTTATTGAGGAAAATAAAGTTATAAATATTAATTTACAAATGCAAGTTTATAAAATTACACCTTTACACAGAGGATAAATGCTTGAGGGAATGGATACCCCATTCTCTATGATATGATTATTTCATATTGCATGCCTGTATCAAAACATCACATGTACCCACAAAAATTAAAAACAAAAAAGTGAAAAAAGAACCAAAAACCCAAATGGCATCTTTGTATATTAGTTATATCATTGAGGTTTAACACACTTGAGACTAGTACTATTTCTGAAATATAATTTTCTTGGTCAATATGCATAATGTCATTTTTCGGCTCACTAAGATAATTTTCATAAATTGACATAATGGCATATCCTGTGTGCAGAATAGCAAACATAAGGTTTGAGAGGTGATGCTATATTTTCTTTTATGTAATACCATATTTATATTGAAAACCACAGATTTTAATATTTAATTTTTAGATAATAGTACCCTCTAGTGAGATACCTATATTACTTTTGTCTATTTTTTAAAAGACAAAATTCATTAAGTCTTGAAAACAATTTAGTTTATTATTATTTTCAATAAGATGTGTTACTTTTATTATCTTAAATCTGATGTCAGAGAAAACTATTTATTAAATTTATTCCTTTTGGCATTATCCATTTTCATGATGACAATGGAACATTTAGTTTTAAACCTGGAATTTATGTCATAAAAACATGTTAGATGTCATAATAACTGAAGCACTGAAAAAATACATCCTATTGTAATAACTAAATATCACAACTGAAAAGTATGAAACATCCTAGGCTTGCATAACTTTGAAAATGCTATCTTGCTAGGATCCTGGAAAAACAATTCTGCCTTCAATGGTGCTACCAATTAACATCACATTTGCTTTCTGAGTATTTTTAATAGTGTTTTGTACTTTTAAATCTGTAGGTAAAAGATTTTAAATTAATCTTCCTCTAAATGGTGACATTCTGAACATTATTAACTGCATTAAAAAATAGTACAATTGTACACTACAAAATGAACGGAAATTTCAGAAATTGTATCTCTTAATTTGTGTACATTTGGATAATTCAAGCCTACATGTTTTTCCCCTGGCCTAAATTGGCTTTGGTTTTCTAACTCATATTCTTCCAGTGCCCTCTTTTGTTCTGTATCAAGCAGGCCCAACTTAAAAATAGGAATAATAATTCTAAAATGGTACAGAATTTCACAATGAAAAAAGAGCCTTGAGGGTGGTCCAGTCCATCCCTGTCATTTTAGGCACAAACAAAACTTAGGTCTTGAGAAGTCTGTTATTTTCCTCATGACACTCAACTAGGAATTGGTGGAACAGGACTAAAAAACTGATTTTCTGAGTCATATTACATTGTCCATCAAGGAAATCTTAGGAGAGAAAGGTGGTAATGGGATATTTTAATTTTTTAATTGTCAAAACATACCTAGAGCGTCTTAAAATTTAGAAAGCTTAGCTAAGAAGTTTGACTTCAGGGTGAAAATTTTGCTACCATTTTGAACTACCTACCTTCAAATAAATGGGAAGTAAAAAATAAATGCATCAAAAAACATGAAGTTGGGCAAGTAATGACCTAAACTTGCTCCTTTTTTATTCCTTGTATTTTTTCTATCACATTAAAATATGCATTTCTATATTTATTAAATCAATTCATGAATCATCACGGAGTCATGGTAAGGTTTTTCAGGAGAAACATGTTTCACATATTCTCCTCTGTCTACAGCTATTGTCTTTGCTTCTTTTCTCTTTCCACTACATTGGATAAGGTGACTTCACTCCTTCCCTCTACCCCCCAACCTTTTTTTTTTTTCTCATTAGAGTTGCCAGCTTCATGGGTTGCATTATTTAAGCTCAGACAGAGAGGAGAGATGTAATTGAGGTCCTTCCTAAAGAGTAGAGTCCAGAAAAAAAAATGAATTTCCTTCTTTCTCTTTCTCTCTTTCTTTTTTTCTTTCTTTCTTTCTTTCTTTCTTTCTTTCTTTCTTTCTTTCTTTCTTTCTTTCTTTCTTTCTTTCTTTCTTTCTTTCTTTCTTTCTTTCTTTCTTTCTTTTCCTTATCTTTCCTATTCAATGAATAGGAACCGTTTGTGGCAGATCCTCCTGTGCTTATACACTCTGATACACAGCTGGTAAATTTTTTTGGCCCTCAGCATGTAGCCTGACTTGCATCAACATCCAGAGCTGCAGAGCTGGGGCCGGGCACATAGCTTCTGTTTTAGCTGTATGCAGAAAATTCACAAACCTGAATTTGGAAATTGAGAAAAAAAAAAAAAGATTAAAATGCCTAACTGTGAAATATTCGAATTCCTTTCATTCAATTCATTTTCTTTATATGTGGGAAATCTTACAGTCCAATTATCCACTTAAATATAACTTCCAATCACTTAATCGGGGTATTTTGCTATCTTCCAAAAAGACAGTGAAACATCACAATAAACCTGTTGTCAGAGATTTTTTTTCTATTTGTTGACACCTCAAGCAATCACAAATTATTTCACCTTCTATATTTAGACTACTGAAAAGTGATTGTCGTCCAACATGATGATTCTAAAGTATATCACATGTTCAAACATAAAAAACGTTTAAGTTTTGATGCAGAAACTAATTCGACAAAGAACAATATCCTTTAGAATATTTTTATTTAACAAAAATTTGCAGAAAACTGAATTTAGCTCATCCTACATTTAATCAGAAAATCTGTTTGGTCCAGACATCCTGTTACCTGAACATTTTGTTCAAAATTCAAAATGTAGTATCTATCCCGAAAGTCATGTTCCAGACATGGTATTCAAACAATCCCATTTCTATTAAATTCAAATAAATATACATTTAAAAAATAGGAAACATATTGTTCAGTTCCACCATATTTTTCCATATTTGTTATATCAAATATCCTATGTGTATTGGGTAAAAAGATACATTCGGCAGGAGAGCTACATTCTTTATTAATGTGACTGCTTCCTTTTTTGGGCTGAATCCTGTCCATTGTACTTCTACATTCAGATATTCAAATAAATTATCTACTTTCACAAGCTTGGTGAAGAATTACCAGCTGTATATTTAGGCATACGCAGCAAATCTGAGATTTTCTTAGGAATATATGAGCTCTTTGTTAATAACCTTCTGCAAAGGATAGGAGGGAAAATTTTGTGGTTTCTCCAAAAGTATACAAAGTACCATATAATAATAATAATTTTCTTTTTTCTTTCCTTAAGTATCCCACTGAAAGTATTAATTCATGCTCAAGTGGTTTTGTTAAGTTTCATTCACCGTTTGTTCTGATTTTTTAATACAAAATGAGTTTGCCATAATTGCAGCCTTACATACTAAACTGATGCCTTAAAAAAGATGTAGCATCTGCTGCTTTTGATATTTCAGAACACAGAAACAAGTAAAAGTAAATGAACTGAAACACCTTTAAAAGATAACAAATAAATGCCTTCACCTTTAGCTTTTGGATTTAAACTCCCTTGGATCTATTCTTTGGTTTTGCTAGGAACCAATACTTGATTTTTAGATGTTGTTACTGCTTTAGTTTTGTGACTAATAATTCTGCTATAGCATGTACAATGCCATCTATGCACATACTTTAAATTATACTATCTATACTAGCTAATAAACAAGTATATTGTTACTTGAACACAGCAAACTGGTTACTAACTCCACTCACCTGGAAAGGTTTCCTATAGGCTTCCCCTTTTCCTCTAAAAACTTGTTTTTAGGGGATTGTTTACAGCTACTTTCGTTAACTTTGGGTGGGAGAATGAGGAGTATATTTAACTCCATGTGAGTTTGACTCCTCTTTGTGAACCATATGGTCAATTTGAAATACACATTACTTAAATGTTCATTTAAACATTTTCTGTTCAAAGGAAAATATCTATCCTTTATACACAGACACAGTCATTATGTGTAGACCAAGTTTTTCAGTGAAAAGTGAAAATAAAATTCAGTGGTAGAACTGCTCTCCATGAACACAAATTTGGCTCTCAGCCCTTACCACTGCTCTGCAATGCAGAAGCAATAGAGAGCAGGCTTTCTGAGTGTGTACACTTAAGAATGAGAAATAAATCACTGGCAGAATATGCTTAAGAATAATGTCTAGTGATAGAGCTTTGAAAGAAGAACCTAGAGAATGTTATCGCCATATTAACACATAGTGAACTATTTAGCATACTAACATACACAGCACATATAGAAGGAATGCTCTCAGCTGGAAGCATCATCTCATGTGCTTCACTCATTCATTCAACAAATACCTATTGAGCCAGATAGTGTTCTAGGTTGTGTGGATACAATGGTGACCAAAGAACACAAAAATACCTGCCCTTATGGAGCTTACATTCCAGTGATGGGAGATGGACTATAAACTCGTAAGTAACATAAATAGGATATTAGATAATGATAAGTGCTGTGGAGAAAAAATAAACAATAAAGGAGGATAAGAAGTTGTGTGTGTGGGAAAGTTGTAATATTAAATAGCAGGGTCAGGAAAGACCTTGATGCTAAGTGTCATTTGAGCAAAGGTCTGAAGGAGATGAGGGTATCAGCTATGGAAAAATCTGGTGGAAGAGTTTCACAGGAAAAGTAATAGCTACATGCAAAGACCCTGAGGTTGGATGAGTGGCTGGCGTGTTAGGGGGACAGGTTAAAGTAGCCTGAGTAGAGTGGGAGAGACGAGAAAGTAGAGGGACATTAGGTCAGAGTAGTAAGAGGGAAAGGAGAACATTTCTTACAGCTATGAAGGAGCCATCATACAGTTTTTGGCTTTTTATGCGATTGTGATGAGAAACTATTGTAGGGTTTTGAACAGAGGAATGAAATAATTTGACCTCTGTTGTAAACAAGTCATTCTGGCTGCTGTATTGAGAACAGACTGTAGGGGGCAAGAGTGGAAGCAGGAAATAAATCAATTGTGTGTGCTATTACAAGAGTACAGGTGAGAGATGATGGTAGTTTGGAACAGGATAATGGCAAGTGGTTAGATTTGGAATAAATTTTGAAGGAGTACAAATAGATGTAGAATGTGAGAAAAATAGAGATATTAAGATTGTCAAATGTTCTAATATTTTCAAGTTATTTCTCACTTTAAGTACAGTATATATAAGGAACATGTGTAAAAAGTTGAAACTGATTCATATTAGAAACCTATCAGAGTAATTTCTTATTTAAGAGAAACGCATAGTGAAACCATAAGAAAAGGACTTTTAAAATAAATAATTTACCCATTCTCTAATTTCTGTTTTTGGTGTCATTGTTTATACATGTTATTGAGTTTTCTAAAAGCAGGATACACCTAATTTTACATAAAACATAAGATCCTTTTGTTGATCAGGAACATTTTCGTTGAATGGAACTATACACGTCTATTCTCTATGGCAGAGGAGCAGCTCAAGTATATCCATATTTTACATAAGATAGCACACAAAGAGCCTCGCTAACTGCTTAGGTTGTGTCTTACAGAGTGTTTATATGTATGGGGGAGGGAGTTACAATGCATACAGTCTACCCATCAGAGACTTGTGAGGCAATGTTCGCAATGAAAAACATTACTGACAGATAAAAGTCTCCTTTAGAGATAGCACGAAGAACTGAATTATCTCAATGGGCTTCTGTAATCCAACTATGATAATCAATTGCATCCATTGCCTCTATAGGGATGGTTTTGCCAAGAATGGAGTCTCCTTTCTTGCATGGTACTGGAGAAATGGACAAATTATTTTACTCTGAATCCCTTATTTTAATGTATTGCTCTGTCAATCATCAAAACTTTCTTCCCATTTCGATTCTTCCTCACGATAGACTGATTATAGGCCATTATTATGTTTAAAATCAACATTTTCTTTTAAAGGAGGTGGTTCTGACTTAAAGAATCCCTAGTCAAACTGGCAACATGCTCAGAGATCATCTCTTACATGGGCTATTTTTCTGAGAATATTTGCCCAGGTGGTTAATTTTATCCATTTGGTGTTGATTCTTTTAAATTTCCAGTTCAGACCGTAACATTTCTTGACCTCATCTAACAATTCTGGGGGTGTATTGTATTTCGAGCCTTCAGTTCTGTTGACTGATAAAATTCACATGGAGACATCTATTCTTTTAAAATGTATATAATGCATTTAAACTACTAAAGGATTAAGACTTTCATATTCTAAATTTTAGCTAAATGGATCCTGAGTTTCTGCCAGCTCTTACCCACAGTAAGGTATATTCAAAAGCTGTTCCTCTGGGATTAGTCACATCTCACTGAATTCACTCACTGATTAAAGGCCGAGTAAAGGTCAGTTGCTTTTAAGTGACCAATGAACCCATGAGGTATTTTCATGCATTTAACCAATTTCTCAAATTATCTCAATTACACAACCTGCCAAGGAAGGATTATAAGCAGGAACCATGACACATTTCTTTAGTTTCAACCCACTAAATTCAATCTTGTCTTACTTCAATTTAATTATCTTCTTACTGCTTAAAGGATAACCAAAAAACGTTAGCAGTTTTGCAGTTAAAAATACGACCACGTTGCATTCCTTTAAAATAAAGAACAAAAAACCAAAATGGCCATTTGAGGACATGAATAGAAATTGCCATTTTTAAAAAATTTACAATTTTATGATAACATTATATATACTAATATTTTGTGAGACCATTGTAGGTTTTTAAATGCTTTCATGTTTTTACTTTTTCTACCCCTTAACCACTAGCTATACTTTGTAATAATAGACAATTTATATTGCTGCGGATTAAAGTAAAATTTGGACATATATATATACATATATATATACATACACACACACAAGGCTTCATGATAATAAAGACAGCCACTATTTGTGGACCCTCACTAGTTCCATATGTTCCTCTGACAATATGTTTCTAAAGATGTACAATGGTTTAAGCTTGCTTTGGAGTTCAGAAACTGAACATTACCTAAGTACTGTGGCTGACTCACCATTATATTTCAATGTGCAAGCCTTTTAATGGTGAATCTCTAAACCACTCTATGGGCGTTACCATGGACACTAGGAGGCACTGCATTGCCAAATCAGATGGCTAGAAGAACATGGTTCTTTTAATATATTTCAGGTATCTGCAGACTTCCAGAACTGGTTCTGTTACAGATAAATAGGATTTAGCCTTAATTTGTCAGAGATTTTCTGGCAGCATTTCAGCTACACATTTTTGTTTCATTCTCTTCTACATTCTGCCTCAGTTGGTATGTCATCTTTGTTAAAGACCTTATAGTGCAGACACTTAGTTTCTAGATGTTAGTCTTGACAATAAGGCCTATATTTAAGATTGAACTGGCAGATAAGGAAAAGGGAGATTTGCTTAGTTTTTCTCCTTCTCAGGAAGACATATTAAATCTTGGAGAGAAAGACTTATTTCTGCCTACACACTTTCATTTGGTAAGTGTGATCCTTCATGCATTCTTCTTGTACTTTGTGGTCGTTGCTATACATACTCTAAAACAATGAATTTAAATCTATTTATGTTCTTGGGAGGATCTTCTTTGATAGGGATTCATTATGTAATCCAGTTGATAGACCGATGAAATCTATTCTCCTATGAAGAGGTTTGATTTATTAGGCTAATATAATTGTGCTATTATTTTTACCATAACATGTATTTTATCTTTTAAAATCTGTTTTAATTAAAGGTTATGGAATGAATTAAGTTTTAAGCAGAGGCCAAAAAAATAGGATTAGTTCTTTACTTATTATATAATACACATAATTATATAATTAGATATTCTTATATATTATCAAATATTTCTCAAATATTTACATAAATTTATATTCAGTATTATAATTTTGCATCTGCAATAGTATTCTAAAGCTGATCTATGATGTTGAGCTAACCAATGTACTGTCAAACATTTATGTCTTTTTCTGATTCTAGTTATTTAAATTATTTTTACCTTTGATCAAATTAACAGTTTTATTAGTATCAGGCCTTTACAAATTTAAGGCCTCTTTCCATGAACTGCTCTATGTCTCCTTTTAGAGACTAAATCATTAAATATACATAATTCAGCAAAGTGTTATATAACATTATTCATTCTCTTCCCATATTAATTACTTTTATTTAGGCCACTTATTTAGAATTTCACCTGTATTGGCAAAACTATTATTTGTTTTCATCTCTACAGCAAATGCCAACAGATACATTAGGAAAATAGGTGAACAGCTGCTAAACAGACTCATTCACTGCCTCAGGGATAACAAAACAATTCACCAAATTCATCTTTCCCTCATTCACTTCACATTATCATAATTTCCAAATCTTCTGCTTTTGGTCTCTAAGGATTTGAGCATATCTAATGTATAACAGAAACTGAACCCAAACTTGTACTCCATCAATTTTAATATTAGTTAACAGGATTTCTTTCCTTATACTAAATTTTGTAGTATGCATTCTTGTTTTTTTTTAGTTGTTGAATTTTTAAGAAGTTTGTATAATTGATAAATAAAAGTGCAAATATTTATGGTATATAACATGATGTTTTGATATATGTATACCCTGTAGAATGGTTAAATTAAGCTCATTAACATATCTATTACCTCATGTACTTAATACTTTCTGGTGATGAGAACACTTAAAATGCATTAAAATGTGTTCTGGTTTTTTATTGCTTCACCTTCCTTTTCTTTTTAATTACAACTTAAATTTCAAAGACTTTTATTATTATGAAGGTTGTAAACTATGTATTTCTTTCCTAATATTCTGAATTACACATTTTCAGTATTTAATAACGATACAATTTTAGAATTTTTATTTTTAACGACAGGATCACCCAGACCAAAGTGCAGTGGCATGATCATAGTTCGCTGCAGGCTTGAACTCCTGGGCTCAAGTGATCCTCCCACCTCAGCCTCCTGAGTAGCTAGGACTACAGGTGTGCAACACTATGCCCAGCTATTTTTTTTAATTTTTATTTTTGTAGAGATAGAGTCTCATGTTTCCCAGGAGGGTCTAGAGCTCCTGGGTTAAAGCAATCCTCCCACCTCGGCCTCCCAAAGTGCTGGGATAATAGGCATGAGCCACCATGCCTGGTCTAACTTCAGAATTTTTAAAATAATGTTGTATTAATCTTCTGGGTTTAGATGAAAGCAGAATCACAGAGTTAGAAATACAAGGAACGTTGAAACCATTACCAAGCATTGCAGCAAATGGCAATTTCATTATGCAAAGGAGGAGAAAACCAGGGTCAGTGGTGTCCATCCAGGACTGAAAACTGCATTATAGTTGAGAGATAAAGTGGTACATCAGAACCAAGAGCAACAAGGCATCATGATAAGAAAGACAGCCACCATTTGTGGGCCCTCATTAGTTCCAGGCCTTACACTCAGGCACTAGATAAGCAGGTAGGATTCCAGAACACTGCTGCTGAAAGTCAGAGCAAGAGATTGTTATGAGTGTGAAGAAAATTATCAGAAAAGCAACTAGTCAAATGGGACAAAGTGTGCATTCTAATATATACCATATCATTAGAGTTCAGTGACTCACAGAAAGAGATATAACAATACAAATGAGGGGGGCGGAGCAAGATGGCCGAATAGGAACAGCTCCAGTCTCCAACTCCCAGCGCGAGTGACACAGAAGACCGGTGATTTCTGCATTTTCAACTGAGGTACTGGGGTCATCTCACTGGGGAGTGCTGGACAATTGGTGCTGGTCAGCTGCTGCAGCCTGACCAGCGAGAGCTGAAGCAGGGCGAGGCATCGCCTCACCTGGGAAGCGCAAGGGGGAAGGGAATCCCTTTTCCTAGCCAGGGGAACTGAGACACACAACACCTGGAAAATCGGGTAATTCCCACCCCAATACTGCGCTTTAAGCAAATGGGCACACCAGGAGATTATACCCACACCTGGCCGGGAGGGTCCCACGGCCACGGAGCCTCCCTCATTGCTAGCACAGCAGTCTGCGATCTAACCCAAATGGTAGCAGCGAGGCTGGGGGAGGGGCGCCCGCCATTGCTGAGGCTTAAGTAGGTAAACAAAGCTGCTGGGAAGCTCGAACTGGGTGGAGCTCACAGCAGCTCAAGGAAACCTGCCTGACTCTGTAGACTCCACCGCTGAGGACAGGGCACAGCTAAACAACAAAAGGGGAAGCAGCAGAGGCCTGTGTAGACGCAAACGACTCTGTCTGACAGCTTTGAAGAGAGCAGTGGATCTCCCAACACGGAGGTTGAGATCTAAGAACGGACAGACTGCCTGCTCAAGAGGGTCCCTGACCCCTGAGTAGCCTAACTGGGAGACATCCCCCACTAGGGGCAGTCTGACACCTCACACCTCACAGGGTGGAGTACACCTCTGAGAGGAAGCTTCCAAAGTAAGAATCAGACAGGTACACTCGCTCTTCAGCAATATTCTATCTTCTGCAACCTCTGCTGCTGATACCCAGGCAAACAGGGTCTGGAGTGGACCTCAAGCAATCTCCAACAGACCTACAGCTGAGGGTCCTGACTATTAGAAGGAAAACTATCAAACAGGAAGAACACCTATACCAAAACCCCATCAGCACGTAACCATCATCAAAGACCAGAGACAGATAAAACCATGAAGATGGGGAAGAAGCAGGGCAGAAAAGCTGGAAATTCAAGAAATAAGAGCGCATCTCCCCCTGCAAAGGAGCGCAGCTCACCACCAGCAACGTATCAAAGCTGGTCAGAGAATGACTTTGACGAAACGAGAGAAGGCAGCTTCAGTCCATCAAACTTCTCAGAGCTAAAGGAGGAATTACGTACCCAGCGCAAAGAAACTAAAAATCTTGAAAAAAGAGTGGAAGAATTGATTGCTAGAATAATTAATGCAGAGAAGGTCATAAATGAAATGACAGAGATGAAAACCATGACACGAGAAATACGTGACAAATCCACAAGCTTCAGTAACTGACTCGATCAACTGGAAGAAAGAGTATCAGCGATTGAGGATCAAATGAATGAAATGAAGCGAGAAGAGAAACCAAAAGAAAAAAGAAGAAAAAGAAATGAACAAAGCCTGCAAGAAGTATGGGATTATGTAAAAAGACCAAATCTACATCTGATTGGGGTGCCTGAAAGTGAGGGGGAAAATGGAACCAAGTTGGAAAACACTCTTCAGGATATCATCCAGGAGAACTTCCCCAACCTAGTAGGGCAGGCCAACATTCAAATTCAGGAAATACAGAGAACACCACAAAGATACTCCTCGAGAATAGCAACTCCAAGACACATAATTGCCAGATTCACCAAAGTTGAAATGAAGGAAAAAATCTTAAGGGCAGCCAGAGAGAAAGGTCGGGTTACCCACAAAGGGAAGCCCATCAGACTAACAGCAGATCTCTCAGCAGAAACTCTACAAGCCAGAAGAGAGTGGGGGCCAATATTCAACGCTCTTAAAGAAAAGAATTTTCAACCCAGAATTTCATATCCACCCATACTGAGTTTCATAAGTGAAGGAGAAATAAAATCCTTTACAGATAAGCAAATGCTTAGAGATTTTGTCACCACCAGGCCTGCCTTACAAGAGACCCTGAAGGAAGCACTAAACATGGAAAGGAACAACTGGTACCAGCCATTGCAAAAACATGCCAAAATGTAAAGAACATCGAGGCTAGGAAGAAACTGCATCAACTAACGAGCAAAATAACCAGTTAATATCATAATGGCAGGATCAAGTTCACACATAACAATATTAACCTTAAATGTAAATGGACTAAATGCTCCAATTAAAAGACACAGACTGGCAAACTGGATAGAGTCAAGACCCATCAGTCTGCTGTATTCAGGAGACCCATCTCACATGCAGAGACATACATAGGCTCAAAATAAAGGGATAGAGGAAGATCTACCAAGCAAATGGAGAACAAAAAAAAGCAGGGGTTGCAATCCTAGTCTCTGATAAAACAGACTTCAAACCATCAATGGTCAAAAAGACAAAGAAGGCCATTACATAATGGGAAAGGGATCAATTAATCAGGAAGAGCTAACTATCCTAAATATATATGCACCCAATACAGGAGCACCCAGATTCATAAAGCAAGTCCTTAGAGACTTACAAAGAGACTTAGACTCCCATACAATAATAATGGGAGACTTCAACACTCCACTGTCAACATTAGACAGATCAACGAGACAGAAAGTTAACAAGGATATCCAGGAATTGAACTCATCTCTGCACCAAGCGGACCTAATAGACATCTATAGAACTCTCCACCCCAAATCAACAGAATATACATTCTTCTCAGCACCACATCGCACTTATTCCAAAATTGACCACATAATTGGAAGTAAAGCACTCCTCAGCAAATGTAAAAGAACAGAAATTATAACAAACTGTCTCTCAGACCACAGTGCAATCAAATTAGAACTCAGGACTAAGAAACTCAATCAAAACCGCTCAACTACATGGAAACTGAACAACCTGCTCCTGAATGACTAATGGGTAGATAATGAAATGAAGGCAGAAATAAAGATGTTCTTTGAAACCAATGAGAACAAAGATACAACATACCAGAATCTCTGGGACACATTTAAAGCAGTGTGTAGAGGGAAATTTACAGCACTAAATGCCCACAAGAGAAAGCAGGAAAGATCTAAAATGGACACTCTAACATCACAATTAAAAGAACTGGAGAAGCAGGAGCAAACACATTCAAAAGCTAGCAGAAGGCAAGAAATAACTAAGATCAGAGCAGAACTGAAGGAGATAGAGACACAAAAAACCCTCCAAAAAAATCAATGAATCCAGGATTTGGTTTTTTGAAAAAATCAACAAAATTGACAGACCGCTAGCAAGACTAATAAAGAAGAAAAGAGAGAAGAATCAAACAGACACAATAAAAAATGATAAAGGGGATATCACCACCGACCCCACAGAAATACAAACTACCGTCAGAGAATATTATAAACACCTCTACGCAAATCAACTAGAAAATCTAGAAGAAATGGATTATTTCCTGGACACTTACATTCTTCCAAGACTAAACCAGGAAGAAGTTGAATCCCTGAATAGACCAATAGCAGGCTCTGAAATTGAGGCAACAATTAATAGCCTACCCATCAAAAAAAGTCCAGGACCAGATGGATTCACAGCCGAATTCTACCAGAGGTACAAGGAGGAGCTGGTACCATTCCTTCTGAAACTATTCCAATCAATCGAAAAAGAGGGAATCCTCCCTAACTCATTTTATGAGGCCAACATCATCCTGATAGCAAAGCCTGGCAGAGACACAACAAAAAAAGAGAATTTTAGACCAATATCCCTGATGAACATCGATGCAAAAATCCTCAATAAAATACTGGCAAACCGGATTCAGCAGCACATCAAAAAGCTTATCCACCATGATCAAGTGGGCTTCATCCCTGGAATGCAAGGCTGGTTCAACATTCGCAAATCAATAAATGTCATCCAGCATATAAACAGAACCAAAGACAAGAACCACATGATTATCTCAATAGATGCAGAAAAGGCTTTTGACAAAATTCAACAGCCCTTCATGCTAAAAATGCTCAATAAATTTGGTATTGATGGAACGTACCTCAAAATAATAAGAGCTATTTATGACAAACCCACAGCTAATATCATACTGAATGGGCAAAAACTGGAAAAATTCCCTTTGAAAACTGGCACAAGACAGGGATGCCCTCTCTCACCACTCCTATTCAACATAGTGTTGGAAGTTCTGGCTAGGGCAATCAGGCAAGAGAAAGAAATCAAGGGTATTCAGTTAGGAAAAGAAGAAGTCAAATTGTCCCTGTTTGCAGATGACATGATTGTATATTTAGAAAACCCCATTGTCTCAGCCCAAAATCTCCTTAAGCTGATAAGCAACTTCAGCAAAGTCTCAGGATACAAAATTAATGTGCAAAAATCACAAGCATTCTTATACACCAGTAACAGACAAACAGAGAGCCAAATCATGAATGAACTTCCATTCACAATTGCTTCAAAGAGAATAAAATACCTAGGAATCCAACTTACAAGGGATGTCAAGGACCTCTTCAAGGAGAACTACAAACCACTGCTCAGTGAAATAAAAGAGGACACTAACAAATGGAAGAACATACCATGCTCATGGATAGGAAGAATCAATATCGTGAAAATTGCCATATTGCCCAAGGTTATTTATAGATTCAATGCCATCCCCATCAAGCTACCAATGAGTTTCTTCACAGAATTGGAAAAAACGGCTTTAAAGTTCATATGGAACCAAAAAAGAGCCCACATTGCCAAGACAATCCTAAGTCAAAAGAACAAAGCTGGAGGCATCACGCTACCTGACTTCAAACTATACTACAAGGCTACCGTAACCAAAACAGCATGGTACTAGTACCAAAACAGAGATATAGACCAATGGAATAGAACAGAATCCTCAGAAATAATACCACACATCTACAGCCATCTGATCTTTGACAAACCTGAGAGAAACAAGAAATGGGGAAAGGACTCCCTATTTAATAAATGGTGCTGGGAAAATTGGCTAGCCATAAGTAGAAAGCTGAAACTGGATCCTTTCCTTACTCCTTATATGAAAATTAATTCAAGATGGATTAGAGACTTAAATGTTAGACCTAATACCATAAAAACCCTAGAAGAAAACCTAGGTAGTACCATTCAGGACATAGGCATGGGCAAGGACTTCATGTCTAAAACACCAAAAGCAACGGCAGCAAAAGCCAAAATTGACAAATGGGATCTAATTAAACTAAAGAGCTTCTGCACAGCAAAAGAAACTACCATCAGAGTGAACAGGCAACCTACAGAATGGGAGAAAATTTTTGCAATCTACTCATCTGACAAAGGGCTAATATCCAGAATCTACAAAGAACTCAAACAAATTTACAAGAAAAAAACAAACAACCCCATCAAAAAGTGGGCAAAGGATATGAACAGACATTTCTCAAAAGAAGACATTCATACAGCTAACAGACACGTGAAAAAATGCTCATCATCACTGGCCATCAGAGAGATGCAAATCAAAACCACAATGAGATACCATCTCACACCAGTTCGAATGGCAATCATTCAAAAGTCAGGAAACAACAGGTGCTGGAGAGGATGTGGACAAATAGGAACACTTTTACACTGTTGGTGGGATTGTAAACTAGTTCAACCATTATGGAAAAGAGTATGGCGATTCCTCAAGGATCTAGAACTAGATGTACCATATGACCCAGCCATCCCACTACTGGGTATATACCCAAAGGATTATAAATCATGCTGCTCTAAAGACACATGCACACGCATGTTTATTGCGGCACTATTCACAATAGCAAAGACTTGGAATCAACCCAAATGTCCATCTGTGACAGACTGGATTAAGAAAATGTGGCACATATACACCATGGAATATTATGCAGCCATAAAAAAGGATGAGTTTGCATCCTTTGTAGGGACATGGATGCAGCTGGAAACCATCATTCTTAGCAAACTATTACAAGAACAGAAAACTAAACACCGCATGTTCTCACTCATAGGTGGGAACTGAACAATGACATCACTTGGACTCGGGAAGGGGAACATCACACATCAGGGCCTATCATGGGGAGGGGGAGGGGGGAGGGATTGCATTGGGAATTATACCTGACATAAATGATGAATTGATGGGTGCTGACGAGTTGATGGGTGCAGCACACCAACATGGCACAAGTATACATATGTAACAAACCTGCACGTCATGCACATGTACCCTAGAACTTAAAGTATTATAATAAAAATAAAATAAAATAAAATGATTTCTATAAAAGGAAAAAAAACAATAGAAATGAATTAGTAAAAAAAAAAAAAAATCTGAATATTCTCAGCATTCTCTTCTTCCTTATCTGGTAGCTTAATTAATCATTTTCAGAGAGATTTGTCCTAGACTTCCCTCTCAGTTAGTACATTTTCCCTGGGTGAACCTATCCACTCACGTGGTTCCAAAAGCTGATGACTCTAAAACTTACATCTCTGGCTCAGATCCCTCTCTTGCTTTACATACCCAGCTTTCTATTGCCTAGGAAGATTCTGGATGTCTTATAGGCTGCTCAAATTCTCCATGTTCAAAATCTAACTCATCACAACCATTTTCCCTGCATTAAACCTCCTACTCCTGGTTCACTCTCTCAGTGGTGCCACTATCCGGCCGGCTGCTCAAGCCATAAACCTGAGAGTCATTCTTGACTCCTGTCTCCCTTAAGCCTTTACATTCAGTCTATCACCAAGTCGCATCAATAATAGCTTCTAAATATTTAACAAATAATTTGCTTCTCACCATCTCCAATACCCTTTCACTCATCTTAGCAATACTGTCTTTGTTCTGGACTACTGAAAGAAACCTTTTGTATCTGTCTTTGGCCCTCTAGTCTTTCCTCCTCTCCAATACTTTCTCCTCACTGAAGAATGGTTTTTGTATACTGAAAATTTGGTCAATTTATAATTTATTTCCTTTCTTTCTTTCTTTCTTTCTTTTTTTTTTTTTTTTTTTTAGATGGAGTCTTGCTCTCTCGCCCAGGCTGGAGTGCAATGGCATGATCTCCACTCACTGCAACCTCTGTCTCTTGGGTTCAAGCAATGCTACTGCCTCAGCCTCCCAAGTAGCTCGGATTACAGGTGCCCGACACCACACTCGGCTAATTTTTGTGTTTTTAGTAGAGACGGGGTTTCGCCACATTGGCCAGGCTGGTCTCGAATCCCTGACCTCAGGTGATTCCCCAGCCTCGGCTTCCCAAAGTACTGGCATTATAGGCATGAGTCACTGTGCCTGGCCTATTTCCTTTCTTAAAATCCTTCAGTAACTCCACATTGCCCTTGGGATAAAATTCAAGGCTCAGAGAGATTTTGACCATATGTACCATTTTGGTCTTATTTTATGTCTCCTGGCACTTCTGTTTTAAGTCATTCAAACCACTTTCATTTGTTTGAATGGGCATCCTATACCTTTCCTCCTAGCCTTTGCATGGGCTCCTCCCTCTCTTTACCTCAATAGCTCCCGGTAATCCCTTAGTTCTCAGTTTAGATATTACCTCCTCCAGAAAGCTTTTCCTGACTCCCAAGTCTGATAGGGTATCCCTTCTCTATTTTCCCTTCACATCTTTTAGTTCCTTCACCACAGCACGTAGCACTGTAACCTTGTAAGTTACCTGTTTCCCTCATTATGCTATAAATTTCATGAAGGCAGCAACACTGTTGCCTGCTGACCATTGTATTCCTGCAACTTACACAGTGTACAGTACAAAGTAGTTGCTTACAAATGTATGCTAATTAAGGGAAAGAGCGAAGAGACAAGGATTATCAACTTCGGAAGCCATGGCATAATCTTACTAATGTGAAACTTTTGGTATAAATCAATCAATCAAACGCATTAGCTTGAAGGGACTAGAGAAGTCCCTTTGTTCAATTTCCCACTCAATGTTAAAATCCCTATTACTTCATCCCTTAAACAGAGCTCTCTATCCTCTCTATGTGAATACTTTTAAGGACGCATTATTTTGCAAGACAGTTAATCCCATTGATGGCTATATCTATTTTTTTGTCTTTCCCATACTTGAACGTTTTCCTGTTATAACTTTCATCCCTTCCTCTGCCTTCTTGCTTTTATCTATGTTCTGTTTTTTTGAGCAACACAAAACGAATCTTTTCCTTTTTACATATAAGAACACGTCCAAGTATTTGAAGGGTGTTGTCATGAGCTTCCTAAACCATTAATCTTCAAGCTTTCATTTGCAATGGAATTGCCTAGGGAGCAGGTTAAATATGAAGATTTCCTGGTCCCATCTGCCAAGACTCACATTCAATAGGTCTGGTATGAATACTATGAAAACTTTTTTTTTTTTTTTGAGATAGAGTCTTGCTTTGTCACCCAGGCTGGAGTGCAGTGGTGTGAACACAGCTTTCTGCAGCCTCAAACTCCCGGGCTCCAGCAATCCTCTTGATAGAGACAGGAGGCAGTGAAATTCTGGGCAGAAGAGGTCCCTAGTGAGGGCCCCACCCTCAAGCTGCAAAGCCTGATACCGCAGCCCAGAGTGAGAATATATATCCCTGTTTTCTCTCTCGAATGTTGTCTTTTCCAAAACCATCCATGGCCCATCCTGCTCCCAATCCTGTGCCCCTAAAAACCTCAGGTTCAGCTGACAGAGAGAGGAGAAGCAGCTGGACATCAGAGACTATGGTTGGACGTTGGAGAGAAGCAGCTTGACGTCAGAGGTATAGCTTGACAGCATAGCTTTGAAGAGGAGTATGACAGGGGACGGTTGGACTTCAGGGGAGGATTGCTTTCCTGCCCCATCCCCTTTTCAACTCCCTATCCCACTGAGAGCCACTTGTATCAGCAATAAAATCTCCCCCATTTATCATATTCAGTTTGTTCGTGTGACCTCATTTTTCCTGGATGCTGGACAAGAGCTCAGAGCCACGAGTGTAGATACAAGAGCGCCCACTGAGCTATTAACACTTAAGTTGTCCACAGATGGCAGAGCTAAAAGAGTGCTGACTGTAACACTCCCTCTGGGGCTTTAGGGGTCATGGTCACCCTACTAGATGCTGCCAATAGGTCCTGCAAGCACTCACCCTGGCTCCTGCACCCACTCAGCTGCATGCTCCCTCCTGCAAGTGGTGGAGTGCTGCGGGCTGAGTAAGCGAGGCACCCCATCAAGAGGCCCATGAAGGGGTCAGGGAAATGTCCTGCTTCACTCCCACCTCAGCCTGCTGAGGAGCTGGGACTACAGGCGTGCATCACCATGCACAGCTAATTTTTGTATTTTTTTTGTAGAGACGGGGATTCGCCATGTTGTCCAGGCTGGTCTTAGATGCCTGAGCTTAAGCAAGCTGCCCACCTCAGTCTCCCAAAGTGATGGGATTGCAGGTGTGAGCCATTGTGCCCAGCAAATATAAAATTTTAAAAAACACTCTAGATCATTTTTATGCAGATAGTCCACAGACTACTTGTCACAAAACACTGCTTAGGTAAAAATACTTGTAAAATTTTTCAATAAACAGTACTTATAAAATTTAATCCTCAAAGTCACTGGATATTTGTATCTAATCTCTTTAGGTGTAGTCCCCACAAAGAAACCAAATATTCAGGTGTATTTTGACTAATTAGAAGTGGACTTAGGATATGATCACATTTAACCTGATTTATGTTCCACTAAAACTATCCACAATTATCTTAACAATTTTTAGTAGACTTGGTCACATTATTTACTCTGTGATTGTGTTGTTAACTGAAATCTTTTAGGGCAGGAATGAGTTTCAGGAATGGATGATCCAAAGCTCACAAATAATGTAAGCAAAACAGAAGCAAGACACTCTTCTGTGATAACTTTCATCCACTCCTCTACCTTCTTTCTTTCATCCAAGTTCTGTCTTCTTGAGCAACACAAAACTAATCTTTTCATTTTTCCATGTAAGAACACTTCCAAATATTCGAAGGATGTCATCAGGTACTTCCTAAATCATTAATTCTCAAGCTTTAATGTGCAACAGAATTGAATGGGATGTGTGAACGGGATGAGATGACAGTAGATGAAAGTTTATCTTGAGAGGGGTAGCAAATATGTAGTATTCCCACCACAGGCGGCACACAGACTTCTCAGTAACTCCAGTTCCCCTTTCCCACAGCCCATCAGATTTTTCACAGCCAACCATATGCAAGAACTACTGCTCACAGTCACCTACTTATCTTCTCTCTGCAGTCAGCAGATTAAAAGTCTGCTTTGCCTCAGTAGACCTGCTGTCCATCCTTTTAACCCACAAAGAGAATTAGAATTCTGTAGTCAGTCTTCCTTATTCCAAAGCCACACGAGGAGGAGTTGGAACCTTGGCATGCTTCTTTAAAAATGTGTTTGATCTCTGACAGATTACTGAGGGTACCTTGGCATATTTGTGGAGGATGATCTAAAACTCTAAAAATAGCTATAAGCACAATTCTTTCACATGCATACAATTTGAATAGGCCTGGAAAGATGCTTTTAAGCTCATAAAAGTGTCATAGAATGTTATGAATTGGCTTTACATGCCTCAATACACCCAGTGTACAGATTAGCACTTTTTGTTACGACACCCAGGCTCTGTGCCTTCTACTCTAAACAGCAGGAAAAATTTATGAGCTAGAAAACCTCTCTTGGATTTGGCCTTAGGGAAGTAACGAGTGGAATTTTGTTGTTCACAAGGCTAGAGTGTGAGGCTCCCAGGAATCAGGGAGTGGGGGGTGCACTCACATTAAGTGAAAAAGCAGGATTGCAAATAACAAAACTTTGAAACACAGCAGCCTTATGTTGAATGCAAGGATAGAAAGATGATTGCAACTGTGATGTGGGGAGAGGAGAATTTAGAATGTGGTTTTGAGGAAAAAAAGATCACACTATTGCAGACATTAGGATTAAATGATGTCAATTGTCACACACATACATGTGTGCCTCAAAAAGTGTTAGCATCAGACTCTTTCGAGTGGTACCCAGAAGCCAATTATGAGGTGGCGGTTCGGAGGCTTATGTTGTAGTCACCTTTGTATTTCTCTATTCATGGAACAAACATTTTTGAGTATCAAATGTGTGCCAGAACACAAATATGAATTTGATACAGCCTTTTAGGAGTTTTTGTCCAGGTGAGAAGAAACAAGACAATTAAAAGGATGGTCATATACTGTAATACTTTATCTGATAGAGCTAAGCACAGGATGTTTTGAGAACACAGTGAACTGGAGGGAAGCAAACTGATGAGAAGTTGAAGAAAGGCTTTTTGGAGAAGCGATGCCTGAACTAAATCCTGAAAGATGAGTAGGACTTACCTAGAGGGAAGAGTTTGGGAGGTCATTTTAGTCAGGAGGAGCTGCATGGTATGTAAGTATTTCAGCATGGTTAGACTAGATAGTAAAGTGCAAAGAAAGTGAATGGTAAGAGATGAGACCACAGAAATAGGCAGGAGCCAAATTTGGAAGACCCTATATGCCTTACCAAAGCAGCTGAACTTTCTCCTACAGGCAACAGGGAAGCTGGTAAGTGACCATTTTTGATAATTCATTCTGGTAGCAGCATGGAGAATGGAAAGAACCAGAGGCAAGACCAGTGCAGAGGGACTAGTTAAGAGTGGTAATAGTCGAGGACAGAGATGACTGGGGTCTCAACAAAGATAGTAGCATAGGGGATGGCAGCAAGGAGATGGGTTTGAGACTACTGAGAAAGACTTTTGTTGCTGTCCTTGTTTTGTATTGTTTTGATTCAAGGCTTACTTTGACTTGGAAGTCAAAGTAGTTGATATGGTAGCAGTAGAAAGAGGGCAATGGGATAGTGTGATGCAATATCACAAAAGCTTATTTCAGATAAGATATTTGTGAAAAAGAATTAATTCTGAAAATATTCTTTTTAAAAATTGCTTGTTTTTTTACTCAGCTTGCAAGAGTAATTATTTGCTGAAGATTGGTTGCTTAGCCTATTGAGGGTTAATAACTCATGTGGTTTAGCATGTTCTAGGAAATTGTTCAGTGGGAATAAGGCAAGTTAGGGTCACAGCGAGGGAGAAAGGCTCAGCCAGCTGTCACTTTTTCTTCTTTACAGAAGCACAAATACCCTCTAAGCAATCCCACAAAAAAGAAGCTTTCCACGCCAGAAGTCTGTTTATTTTGCAAAGGAAGAGTCCAGAGAACCATATGGAATGCAATTGATGATATTTAGTTCAGAACATGCAAGAACAGAATAAATAATAAGTTATTAAGGCATGATCTGTATCATGAGATACTGTATCACTGAGAATTAAGTTTAAAATACTTTAAAAAGTTTTTAAAATTACAGATTGATATAATCATTTTAAAATGAATCTTATATAAAATGAAAATCAGAATAGTGTATCGGATTATGAAATGAAGTTATAATGGAAAACAATTATACACAGGACATTGATGAAACTAAATTCTCTATACTAAATAAATTAATCAGGAAGAATTACATGAAATGTTATGACTGAATGAGAATAGAAAATATCACAGGCTTAGACTATGTAAATGATATTACATGATTAATCTTTAATATGGATGTGAAAGGTGACATAAACATTATTAACACTAGATTGCAATGTTAAGGAAATAAGGGATAGAACTAACAATGTGAGAGAAATAAGTGTCTCATCTGTCTCCACGTCCTGTTGAATCCTCCCATAAAATACGTCTTAAATTTAACATTTCTAATACCACGACCTTAATCTACCACAATAGTTAATCTCTCCCACTCCACTTTTCCTCTACTTAACCCCATTGAGCATAATGATGCCAGATCCTCTTCGAGAAACTTGATTGATGAATCTAATCTAGTTTCCTCTTTCTGACTTGAAGGTCTTCCATAACTCAGTTCCATTCTACCTGTGTAAGATATTTCCCATTCTCCCCAACATTCTCCCTTTGTTCTGAACAAGCCATGCTGCATATTGTCCCTAAAATACTACATGCTCATTTCTGTCTTTGTCCCTTCCTGAGATGTCATATCCTTTCTGCTTTGCCTGCCCTATCTTCCTTCATGGCTCAGGTCAAGTTCCAATCCCTTCATAAAGATTTCCTTCACTCTCTTGCTTCTCTGATTTCCCAATACGATTTTAGATGGAACCACATACTCTTTAGACAATTTAACTATTTAATATAAGCAAGTTTTACTTCTTCAACTACATTGTAAATTCACTAAAGGGATAATAATGCAATATTATCTCAATCATCCCAACTGAGTTTAGGTCATTCTTATTCTAACAGTTTGATACAGTGGACAATGTAGACTATGACATTTGGACCCTAAAGACACTTTGACTTCTCACTTATACACACAAACATTTGGTTCTGAATTACATATCACTGACCCTTTTTGTTGAAGAAGTATATTAAGAGTGAACACAGTTCACTCTTTCTATTTTTTGTTTTGAGACAAGAGTCTCGCTCTGTCAGCCAGGCTGGAGTGTGGTGGCATGATGTCAGCTCACTGCAATCTCCACCTCCTGGGTTCAAGAGATTCTCATGCCTCAGCCTCCCAGGTAGCTGGGATTACAGGTGCACATCACGACACCTGGCTAATTTTTAAATTTTTAGTAGAAATGGGGTTTCACCATGTTGTCCAGGCTGGTCTTGAATTCCTGGCCTTAAGTGATCCACCACCTTGGCCTCCCAAAGTGCTGGGATTACAGGTGTGAGTCACCATGCCCGGCCAGTTCACTCAGTTTAACTCTTCAACCAATTTTTTACTAAGTTGTATAAAGACATTTTAATATTTCTATATTAATTGCTATTTTTGGGAATTTTATGGGAATTTTAATCTTAAACAATCTCTTTCATATTAATTTTACAATGAATATTTATCAACTTTAACATTTTTTCTGGAGGTGTAATTGACAAAATAAGCTGCACATAATGGAAGCGTACAATGTCCTAAGTTTTGGCATATGTTTACACTCATGCAGCCCACGCTAGGATTAAGATGGTGAATATACACATCACTCCCAAAAGTTTCCTCATAACTCTTTGCAATTTCTCTTCCCATATTTCCACACCCCCATTCCTTCCAGGAAACCACTAATTTGGTTTCTGTCAGTATAGATTAGTTTGCATTTTTTAGAGTTTTATGTAAATGGAATCATACATTTGGGTAGATCATATGGTAAGTGTATGTTTCACATTTTACGGAACTGCCACACTGTTTTCCAAAGTGGTCTTACTATTTTACCTTCCCAACAGCAGTGTATGAGGATTCCAGTTTCTCCACATCCTTGTCAATATTTGGTAAGGCTAAGGCTAATCCTTTGAATTTTAGCCATTCTAGTAGGTGTGTAGTATTATCTCATGTAGTTTTATTTTTGATTCATTTTTTATTTTATTTTCGTTTTTGAGACAGGGTCTTGCTCTGTCATCCAGGCTGGTCAGTCTGAAGTGCAGTGATCAGTGATGTGATCATGGCTCATTGTTATAGTCTTGACCTCCTGAACTCAAGATATCCTTCTGCCTCAGCCTCCTGAGTAGCTCGAACTACAGGTGTGTGCCAACATGACAGGCTAATTTTTAAATTTTTTGTAGAGATAAGGTCTTGCTATGTTGCACAGACTGGTCTTGAACTCCTGAACTCAAGTAGTCCTCCTGTCTTAGCCTCCTAAAGCACTGGGGTTACAGGCATTAACCACTGCTCCCAACCTATTTTTCATTTCTTAATGACTAATGATGTTGACGTCATTTTATGTGCTTATTTATTATTCATGTATTTTCTTTGTTAAAGTGTTGAAATCATTTGCTCCTTTTTTATTGGGTTGTTTGTTTTCTTATTATTGTTTGTGACTTATTACTCTGGAGAGTTGTATGCACAGTGTAGATACAAGCCTTTATCCTACACATGATTTGCAAATATTTTTGCTCATTCTGTCATTTGTCTTTTCATTCTCTGAACAGTGTTTTTCAAAGAACAGAGGTTTATTTTTAAAAAAGACCAGGACAGCCTGGGGAACATAGCACAACCTCATCTCTACAAACAAACAAACAAACAAACAAAACAAAACAAAACAAAAAAATTTAGCCGGACCTGGTGGTGTGGGGGCCTGTAGTTCCAGCTAGTCAGGAGGCTCAGGTGAGAGGACTGCTTGAGCCCAGGAAGTTGAGGCTGCAGTGAGCTGTCATCATGCCTCTGCACTCTAGCCTGGTGACAGAGACCTTGCCTCAAAAAAAAAAAAAAAAAAAAAAAAAAAGCAGAGGTTTATAATTCTGATGAAGTCCAATTTCATTTCTTTAATGACGTACTTAAGAGATCTTTGCTCAAATCAAGGCCACTAATAGTTCTTCCCATATTTTAGGTTTCAGATTTAAGTCTATGATGCGTTAGAGATTAGTTTTTACATATGATGTGAGATATGGATTCAAGTTAGTCTTTTTTTGCATATGGATGTCCAATTCTGCTTAGCGACATTTGTTGAAACTAGCCTTTTTCCCACTGACTTGTCTTTATACCTCTGTCAAAAGTCGTTTTCCATATGTGTGAGATTATCTTTGGATTTTCTATTCTGTGCTATTGATGGATTTCTCTATCTTTACACCAGTACTACACTGTCTAGATTAGTGTAACTTTTTACTAAGCCTTAAAATCTGGTAGTCTTAGTCTTCCAACTGTGTTCCTTTTTTTCAAATTGTTTTCACTATTCTATATCCTTTGCATTTTCATATGAATTTGAAAATTAGTTTGTCTGTTTATACAAAAATGCCTGCCAAATTTTGGGGGTGAACTGGCATCATAAAAATATTGATTCTTCTAATCCATAAAACTGATATAGCTCTTCATTTACTTATGTCTTATTTAATTTCTTTTAGCAATGGTTTGTAGCCTTCAGCATACAAGTTTTTACATTTTTGTGAGATTTATGCCCAAGTATTTTATATTTTTTGATACTATGGTGACATTTATTTATTTTCATTTGAATTTTTAATTGTCTACTGTTAGGGTATAATATGCAATTGATTTTTGTATATTGACTTTCTATGCCAAAACTTTGCTAAACTCGTTTATTTTTTTGTGTAGCTTTTTTGTAGATTCCATTGGATTTTCTGCACAAATGATCATAGAATCTGCAAATAAAGATAGTATTATGGTTTTACTTCTTTCCAATCTGGATGTCATTTTTTCCTTCCTTCTTTCTTTCCTTCCTTTCTTTTTCTTTCCTTTCATCCTCCCTGCCTTCCTTCTATCTCTTCTTCCTTTTCTTTCCCCCCTCCTTCCCTTCCCTCTCTCTTCAACTCCTTTTTTTTTTCTCCTCTTTGCCTTCTTACTCTGGAAACTTCAGTACAATGTTCAATGAATAGTGAGAGTAGACATCCTTGTCTTATTCCTGATCTTAGAGAGAAAATGTTCAATCTTTCATTACTAAGTTTATTGTTATCTGTAGGTGTTTCCCAAATCCTCCTTTTTTTCTGGTTGAAGAAGGACATTTCTTTCTATTTCTAGTTTACACAGAGTTTTTCTTAAAAATAATATTAGACTTTTTTTTTTTTTTTTGAGACGGAGTCTCGCTCTGTCACCCAGGCTGGAGTGCAATGACCAGATCTCAGCTCACTGCAAGCTCCGCCTCCCGGGTTTACGCCATTCTCCTGCCTCAGCCTCCCGAGTAGCTGAGACTACAGGCGCCTGCCACTTCGCCCGCCCAGTTTTTTGTATTTTTTGGTAGAGACGGGGTTTCACTGTGTTAGCCAGGATGGTCTCGATCTCCTGACCTCGTGATCCTCCCAAAGTGCTGGGATTATAGGCTTGAGCCACCGCGCCCGGCCTAGACTTTTTTTTTTTTTTTAAAGCCTTTTCTGCATTAATTGAGCTGCTCATATGGCTTTTCTTTTTAGTTTGTTTATATGGTGAATTACACTGCATTTTTTTTAATGTTAAACCTTACTGGGTCTTGATGTATTATCCTTTTAATATATTGATACAGTTTGATAAATTTTGTGTTAGATTTTGTTTTTAGATATTTTGCATCTATATTCACAAAAGTTATCAGTCTGTTGTTTTCTTGTAATGTCTTTGTCTTTTTTTATGACAAGGTTGGCCTGGTATAATAAAGTGGTATAATCTCCCTTCTCTTAAGTATCCTGGAAGGACTTGTATAGAATTGGTATTATTTTGTCCTTGTAGATTTCTCCAGTGAAGCCGTCTGGGTCTGGAGTTTTCTTTATGATAAGTTTTAAAACTACAAATTCAATTTTTAAAATAGACATAGGGCTCCTCACTCAACCTCTATTTTCTTGAGTGACCTGTCTGTCGTCCAAGGAATTTGTTCATTTAACCTGTTATTAAATTTATTGCCAAAAAGCTATTCATAATATTCTTTTATTATCACTTTAATGTCTGTAGATTCTGTGGTGATGTTCCCTCTTCATTCTTGATATTGGTAATTTGTGTCTTCTCACTTTTTATTTTAGTCTGTTTAGAGGTTTTTCAGTTTTACTGATCTAAAAATCCATATTTCCTTTAATTGATTTTTCTGTATCAATTCACCTTTCTTTCTTTCTTTTAGGGTGTTTGATCTGCTTGTGGATGGAGTTATGGAGTTACGGGAGGAGGGATGAGGGAGGGGGGGAGGGGGAGGGAAGAGGGGGAGGGGAGAGAGGGGCGGGCGTTCTATGATGTAGGGAGGGGATTCTTTCTTTTTTTCTTTCTTTCTTTCTCGCTCTCTTCCTCCCTCCCTCCTCCCTCCCTCCCTCCTCTCTTCTTCTTCTTTCTTTCTTTCTTTCTTCTTTCTTCTTTCTTTCTTTCTTTCTTTCTTTCTTTTTCTTCTTTCTTTCTTTTCTCCTTCCTTCCTTCCCTTCCTTCCTTCCTTCCTTCCTTCTTTCTTTCTTTCTTTCTTTCTTTCTTTCTTTCTTTCTTTCTTCTTTCTTTCTTTCTTTCTTTCTTACCTCTTTCCTCTTTCTCTCTGTTTCTTTCTCTCTCTCTGTCTCTTTCTTTCTTTCCTTCTTTCTTTCTTTTCTTTCTTTCTTTCTCTCTCTCTTCCTCCCTCCCTTCCTTCCTTCCTTCCTTCCTTCCTTCCTTCCTTCCTTCCTTCCTTTCTTTCTTTCTTTCTTTCTTTTTCTTTTTCTTTTTCCTTTTCTTTTTCTCTCTCTCTCTCTTTCTTTCTTTCTTTCTTTCTTTCTTTCTCCTTCCTTCCTTCCTTCCTTCCTTCCTTCCTTCCTTCCTTCCTTCCTTCCTTCTTTCTTTCTTTCTTTCTTTCTTTCTTTCTTTCTTTCTTTCTTTCTTTCTTTCTTTTTTCTTTTCGACAGGGTTTCACTCTGTCACCCAGGATGAGAGCAGTAGCACAATTATAACTCATTGCAGCCTTGAATTCCCAGGCTCAAATGATCCTTCCACCTCAGCCTCCTGAGTAGCTTAGACTACAGGCCCCTGCCACTATACTCGGCTAACTTTTTATTTTTTGTAGAGATGGTGGGGGGGTCTCACTATGTTGCCCAGGATGATCTCGAACTCCTGGACACAACTCATCCTCTAGCCTGTGTCTCAGGATATATTCCTGACAACTTGGATGAACCTAAAGGATATTATGTGAAATAAGTAAACAAGTTGTCAATGGAATACAATTCAGTTATTAAAAAGAAAGAAATCCTGTCACTTGTTCTTTTTTTAATCACTTGGATGACAGGATTTGATTATTTTTAATAGCTGAATTGTATTCCGTTGTGTATACATACCACATTTTCTTTATCCATTCATTTGTTGTTGGACACTTAGGTTGATTCCACATCTTGGTTGTTGTGAATAGTTCTGCAATAAACATAAGAGTGCAAATATATCTTTGACGTACTGATTTAATTTCCTTTAGGTACAACATACCCAGTAGTAGCAACAGACCCACTATGATCCTACTGGATCATATGGTAGTTCTATTTTTAACTTTTTGAGCAACCTCTATACGGTTTTCCAAATTAGCGATGCTAATTTACATTCCCACCTACAGTGGTTAAGAGATCTCTTCTTTACACATCCTCGCCAGCATTTGTTATCTTTTGTCTTTTTGATAATAGCCATTCTAACTGCAGTGAGGTGATATCTCTTTGTGGTTTCAATTTGCATTTCTCTGATGGTTAGTGATGTTGAACATTTTTTCATATACCTGTTGGCCATTTGTATGTCTTCTTTCAAGAAATATCTATTAAGATATTTTGCCTATTTTCTCGTTGGATTATTTGTTTTATATTTTCTTGCTATTGAGTTGTTTGTTTCTTACATATTCTGGATATGAACCCCTCGTTAGATGTATTGTATGCAAATATTTTCTATTCTGTGGGTTGCCTGTTTGCTCTGTTGAGTCTTTCCTTTGCTTCACAGAAGCTTTTTAGTATGATGTAATCGTCCATTTTTGGTTTTGTTTCCTGTACTTTTGAGGTCTTATCCAAAAATATTGTTGTCCCGTCCAATGTCTTAAAGTGTTTCTCCTATGCTTTCTTCTAGTAGCTTCATAATTTCAGATCTTAATATTTAAGTTTTTGATCCATTTTTAGTTTTTTTATATGGTGAGAGATACAGGTTTGGTTTCATTCTTCTGCATATGGATATACAATTTTCCCAGCACCATTTATTGAAGAGACAGTCTTTTCCCCAGTGTGTGTTTTTGGCACCTTTGTTGAAAATCAGTTGGCTGTAAATGAACAGATTTATTTCTGGGCTGTCTATTCTGTTCCATTGTTCTATGTGTCTATTCTTATGCCAATATCATGCTATTTCAGTTATTACAGCTTGGTGATATATTTTGAAACCAGGCATGATTTATTCTTTGACCTATGACTGTGTAAAGTATACTATTTAGTTTCCACATGTTTGTGAATCCAAAATTTCTTTCTGTTATTGTGGTCAGAGAGTATACTTTGTATATTTTCAGTTCTTTTGAATTTATTGAGACATGTTTTATGTCCCAGCATATGGCCTACCTTGCTAAATATTCTGTGTGCCTTTGAAAAGATTGTGCACTCTGCTGTTGTATAGAATATTCTATAAATGTCAATTAGGTCAAGTTGGTTTAGTATTGTTCAGGTATTTTATATGGTTACTGATTTTCTGTCTTCCTGTTCCATCAATTATTGTGAAAGGGTTATTGCAATCTCTGACTATAATTGTTGATTTCTCTATTGCTTCTTATAGTCCATTGTTGCTTTCTGGATTTTGAAGTTCTGTTATTCATAAAAATATTGTTATGTCCTCCTAATGGATTGATCATTTTACCATTGTGAAATGACTTTCTTTATTGCTAGTAATATTCTTTGCTCTGAAATATACTTAGTCTGTTACTAATGTAGCTTTCTTTTGATTAGCATCTTTTTCTATTTTTTTACTTTTTATCTATTTATGTCTTCATATTAAAATGCACTGTTTGTAAGTAGAAAGTAATTAGGTCTTCCATTCTTATTCAATTAGACCATTTCTGCCTTTTAAATGGAGCTTTATTTACATTTATTAACATTCATATTTAATAATTATTAGTGTGGTTTTGCTTATTCCTATCATCTTGCTATTTATTTTCTGTTTCTCCTGCCAGTCTTTTACTTGCTTTTTCCTCTTTTAATGCCTTCTTTTGAATTAAATATGTATATTTTTACTATTCTATATTATCTTCTTTGTTGGCTTATTAGCTATAACTCATTGTTTTGTTTTTTAGTACTTGCTTTAGGGTTTATAGTATAATTTATCACAGTCTACTTGCAAGTAATATTTTTCCTGTTCACATATGTTATAAAAACTTTACATTAGTGCATTTCCAATTTTCCGCTCACAACCTTTCTGTTGGGGTCAATAAACTTTATCTGTAAGGGGTCAAATAAGTTTTTTCAGCTTTGTGAGCCATACGGTCTCTGTCACTACTCAACTCTGCAATTGTAAAACAAAAGCAATCATAGACAATACGAAGATGAATTAACATGACTATGTGCCAATAGACCTTTATTTACAAAAATGGATGCTGAGCTGGATTTAGCCCACAGACTCCATGGTTTGCTAACCTTTTCTTTTTGCTTTTGTTTTCATACATTTTACTATCACATCTGTCAGAAACCCATGTTACTTTATCATTATTGTTTTTGAAACAGCCATTTATCTTTTAAAGAAATTTAAATAATAAACATTAAAAATATATATTTACCCATGAAGTTACCATTTCCAGTGTTCTTCATTCTTTTATGTAGATCCATGTTTATGTTTGGTTTTATTCTCCTGCGGTCTGAAGCACTTCCTTTAACATTTCTTATAGTATAAGTCTGTTGGTGATGAATACTTTCAACTTTTGTATGTTTGAAAAACATCTCTTTTTTTAATCCTTCATTTTTGAAGCGCTTTTTTAGTGGATATAGAACTCTAGGTTGACAGTTTATACCCCTGTATTTTAAATATGTTACTCTTCTGTCTTCTTACTTGCATTACTTCTGATATACTGTAATCTTTAGCTTTTTTCTCTGTACCTAATGTATCTTTTACTCTGGCTGGTTTTAAGATTTCATCTTTGTCATTGGCTTAGGGCAATTCAATTATGATATGCCTTGGTGCAGTTGTCTTTGTATTTCTTTTGCTTGGAGTTCATTGAGTTTCTTGGATGTGTTAGTTTATCATTTTCATCAAATGTGAAAAATGTTTTTCATTATCTCTTCAAAAACTTTTTTGTAACTTATCTCTCTTGCCTTTTTTTGGCAAGTCTCCAATTACATACATATTAGGTCAGTTGAATATGTCTGTTTGCCCTATTTATTTATTTTTGGTCTTTTTAAAATCTCTATGTTTCATTTTAAATAGTTTCTATAGCTATATCTTCATTATCACTAATCTTTTATTCCACAATGTCTAATCTGCAGTTAATCTCACCTTGTTATTTTTCATCTTGGTCATTGTAATTTTTATGTCTAGACTAATCTTTTCTTCCATAGTGCCTAATCTGTAGTTAATCACATCTTGTTATTTTTCACATCTTAGTCATTGCAGTTTTCATGTCTGGATGCTCAGTTGGGTCTTTTTAAAAATCGTGCATGTCTCTACTATAGGTTTTAACATATAGAACACAGTTATAATGACTGTTTATATGTCTATGTTTGGTAATTTTAACACCTGTATCCATTTTAGGTTGTTTTCAATTGATGGATTTTCTCCTTGCCATGGGTCATATTTTTCTGTTCCTTTGCGTATACGGTAATTTGTTCACTGGATGCCAGAAATTGTTAATTTTATCTTTCTGCCTGCTGGATATTTTTGTATTGCTATAAAATTATTGAACTGTGTTCACAGTTAAGTTACTTGGAAACTGATCCTTTTAACTCCTACTTTTAAGAGTTGTTAGGCCAAACCACAGCTGTGTTTAGTTTAGGGTTAATTATTCCCCACTACTGAGGCAAGATCATTCTTGGTTCCATACTCAATACCCACGAATTATAAGGTTTTCCAGTCTTGTTTATAGGAATGTGTGCTAATCCCTGCCATGTGTGAGTTCCAAATACTGTTACCTTTACTCATTTTGGAGGGCTGTTTCCTGGGCTTTTGGTAGTTTTCTCACATTCTGATGAATATTTAAGATAGACTCTCTGCATATCTCCTGAGTTTTCTGTGTAACTCTCTCCTATCCAGTGAACTATTCTGCAAATTGTAACTGTCTTGGTGTCCATGAAATCTCAGGTTTCTCTCCTAAAATTAGGTTGCCTTCCAGGTTCTGCCTGAATTTCCCCTCCTTGTCTCATGGCCTGAAAACTCTCTTAAAGCAATAAGATTGGGCATTTGTAGGTCTCACCTCCTTCGTGTCCCATAACTCAGGTGTCACTGTTCTTGTTGCTTGATGTTCGGTGCCTTGAAAACTGCTGTCTCATATACTTTGTCTAAGTTTTTGGTTATTTCAGGTGGGAGGGTAAATCCAGTCCCTATTTTTCTATGTTGGCTTATAGCAGAAGAACCAACACTGTTTTTTGGGTCATATATAATATAGTAAAAGTATTAGAAAACTTAACATACCCAGCACTGACAATGTTCTTGCACATATTATTGTTGACAATATAAATTGGTACAAACCTTTTGGAAAGAAACTTGGCAATACTTACTAAAATATTATTATTATTTTTTTGACAGAGTCTGGCTCTGTTGCCCATGCTGGAGAGCAGTGGGGCGATCTCAGGTCACTCTCTGCCTCCTGGGTTCACGCCATTCTCCTGCCTCAGCCTCCTTAGTAGCTGGGACTACAGGCATCCGCCACCATGTCCGGCTAATTTTTTTTTTTTTTTTTTTTTTTTTTTTTTTTTGTATTTTTAGTAGAGACGGGGTTTCACCATGTTAGCCAGGATGATCTCGATCTCCTGACCTCATAATCTGCCTGCCTCGGCCTCCCAAATTGTTGGGATTACAGGCGTGAGCCACCGTGCCCAGCCAATACTTACTAAAATATTTTAAAATATTTCATCCCAGCATTTTGGGAGGCCAAGGTGGGAGGATCATTTGAGCCCACGTGTTTGAGACCAGCCTGGGCAACATGATGAGACCTGTCTCTACAAAAAATAAAAATTAGCCTGGCATGGTAGCACGTGACTGTGGTTCCCGCTACTTGGGAAGCTGAGGAAGGAGGATGGTTTGAGTCTGGGAGTTCAAGGCTACAGTGAGCTGTGTTCACATCACTGCACTCTAGCCTGAACAGACCAAGACCCTGTCTCAATAAATAAATAAATAAATAAATAAATAAATAAATATGTGTATGTGTGTGCATATATATATATTTCTACTCTATGATTAACTGATCTTCTTGAAATCTAGCATCCAGAAATATAAACAAAAATGCTTTCTCATAATATCTTAATAACAAGGTTATACATAATAAAGGAATATTGGTAAGAACTCAAATAGCCAATCATAAATGCAAGTAGTATATGATTATGTAATATAGGGTAATACATATCATACAGCAGGGGTCCCAAAGCCCTGGGTGACGAACTGGTACTGGGCCACATAACAGGAAGTGAGTGGCTAGTGAGAGAGCAAAGCTTCATCTGTATTTACAGCAGCACCCCATCACTTGCATTACCACCGGGGCTCTGTCTCCCATCAGATCAGCGGTGGCATTAGATTCTCGTAGGAGTATGAACCCTATTGAGAACTTCGTATGCAAGGGATCTAGGTCATACACTCCTTATGAGAATCTAATGTCCGATGATCTGTCACTGTCTCCCATCACCCCAGATGGGACCATCTAGTTGCAGGAAAACAAGCTCAGGGCTCCCACTGATTCTACATTATGGTAAATTGTGTATTTCATTATATATTACAAAGTAATAATAATAGAAATAAAGTTTACAATAAATATAATACACTTGAATCATCCTGAAACCACCCCCTGCTCCTCCTCCGCCCCCCGCAACACCAACTGGTCTGTGGAAAAGTTGTGTTCCATGAAACCTGTCCCTGGTGTCAAAAAGGTTGAGGATTGCTGTTATATAGTATATGATTATAATATTTCTAAAGAGTATGTCACAATACAAATAAATGCTTAAAATATGTATAAATAAAATAGATAATTAATGAAATAAGAATTTGTGCTAATAGGAAAACCTAGAACCCAATGTATAAAAATATCATCACCAAATACAACAAAATGGTTGTATTTGGGAACTGGGTTTATGAGTAAGTTTTCATAATGAAGAAAAAACCTTGAAAAAGATTGTGATAATCTTAGGTTCATGATACTTTAAAAAAGAAGCCAGTCTATTTAAGTCCATATAAGAAAGTAGGTTGATTTGAAGTTTAATGGAAGTTGTTAACGAGCAAACGTAGTAATTTTACTTAAGTTAACCAGGCAGCACTTAGCAATTGGCAATCACTACTACATGGGGATATCTTGGAAGGAGTAAAGTAACTAAGTATTTTGGGGCTGAGAAAAGACACTAATGCAGATGGATAACTGCCAGGAGTTATAGTGGTTTAGAAACTGGGTTTAGGAGTCAGGCATGCTTCTATTAAAATTTTTGCTTTGCCACTTCTCAGCTGAAACCTGAGATAAATAACTTAATTTCTCTGAACAATCATTTCCTCACTTACAAAATGGAGACAATAATGATGCCTGTGGCTGGGCGTGGTGTTTCACGTCTGTAATCCCAACACTTTGGGAGACCGAGGTGAGAGGATTGCTTGATGTGGCAATCAAAACGTGGTGAATCCCCATCTGTATAAAAAATAAGTATACATATGTAACAAACCTGCACGTTATGCACATGTACCCTAGAACTTAAAGTATAAAAAAAAAAAAAAGACCTCAAAAGCAATTGCAACAAAACCAAAAAACAAACAAACAAACAAAACAAAACAAAACAAAAATACAAAAATTAGCCATGTGGTGGTACAAACCTATAGTCTCAGCTACTCAGGAGGCTGAGGTGGGAGGATCATTTGAGCCTGGGAGTTTGAGGCTGCAGTGAGCTGTAATTGTGCCGCTGCACTCCAGCCAGAGCAACAGAGCGATATCTTGTCCAAAAAGAAAAAGCCTGCTTCACAAGACTCTTGTGAAATTAAGAGAGTTAATTTACCTTTAATACTAGCTGTCATTCTTTGAGTACTTACTATGTGCTACAAGCTCTTTCAGGTGTTGTATTTATATTAACTAATTTTAATACTCTCAATATTCCTATCAGGTAGGTAGCATTATCATCCCTATTTTTCAAATGAGGAAACAGATGCAAAGAGAAGATAAGTACTTGCCCAAAACCACATAGTTATTAGGTGGCAGAGGAGTAGAAGCAGAAAGGACTAAATTAGGAAGTTACTGTAGTAGTCCAGAGAAAATAGTGACTTGAATTGAGGTTACGGCAGTGGAGATGCTAGTAATGTGAACAGAGACTTTATTCCAGTGAACAATTTGCAAACAGGGGAGATACAGACTTTGGTGTAAAATGAAGGTGTGTTCCAGAGAACAAACAGTTTGTGTGTGTGTTTTTGAGTCAGGGCCTCACTCTGTTGCCCAGGCTGGAGTGCAATGGCACGATCATTGCTCACTGGAGCCTCAAACTCCTGAGCTCAAGGGATCCTCCCACCTCAGCCTTTCCAGTAGCTGGGACTACAGGCACATGCCACCATGGCTGGCTAAATTTTTAATTTTTTTGTAGAGATGAAGAGGACCTTGCTCAGGCTGGTCTTGAACTCTTGGGCTCAAGCAATCCTCCTGCCTTGGCCTCCCAAAGTGTTGGGATTGCAGGCATGTGCCACTGCACCTGGCAAGTTTGTGTTTCTTTCTTTATTTTATTATTGTTATTATTTTTAAGTTCCAGGGTACATGTGCAGGACGTGCAGTTTTGATATATAGGTAAACATGTTCCATGGCGGTTTGCTGCCTCTATCACCTAGGTATTAAGCCCAACATGCATTAGCTCTTTTCCCTAATGCTCTCTCCACCCACCCTCCCTCGACAGGCCCCAGTGAGTGTTGTTCCCCTCCCTGTGTCCATGTGTTCTCATTGTTCAGCTCCCACTTATAAGTGAGAACACGCAGTGTTTGGTTTTCTGTTCCTGCATTAGTTTGCTGAGGATAACAGCTTCCAGATTCATCTGTGTACCTGCAAGTTTGTGTTATTTTTAAATATTTATTTATTTATTTATTATTATTACTTTTTGAGACAAAGTCTTGCTCTGTGACACAGGCTGGAGAGCAGTGGCTTGATCATGGCTCACTGACACCTGAAACTCCTGGGCTCAAAGCTATCCTCCTGCCTCTCAGTCTCCCAAGTAGCTGGGACTACAGGTGCACGCCACCATGTCTGGCTATTTTTTTTTCTTTTGTAAATGGGGGGGGGGGTCTCACCATGTTGATCAGGCTGGTTTCCAACTCCTATGCTCAAGTGATCCTCCCACCTTGGTCTCCCAAAGTGCTAGGATAACAGGAAGGAACCACCATGCCTGTGAGTTTGTCTTTTATAGCAAAAATTCCAACCAAGGTTTCCAATGAGGTCCATTTATGCAAATGAAGGATTCAAACTTGCTTAGTTCTGATTGGTTGACACCACCAAGTCCTAATTGGTTGATACAACCGATCCCTGATTGTCCAGGGCAGGTGAATTCTGATTAATTGGTTTCCAAGTTCCATACTAGAAGTCTGTCAGACTTTTCTTTCAAACAGCTTGGGGAGGGGTGATCTGCCTGCAGTTTATCTTGGCACCAACAATAGGAACTGGTTTGGCTTGACTGTAGAAAGTGAGGTCCTGTGATACCTTTACAACATCTTTCTGAGAACAGAGTAAGTGATGGCTCTCTCATGAGCCATGGCCACCTGGTTCTGTTTTAACTCACTTCAGTTAACCACAAGGAGTCCATTTTGTCTGTTGACTAAGCATACAGGGACATACTGTAACAGAGGTCAAACGGTATGGTGCATTTATGTCTGTAGTTTTGCTACCCTCTCAAAAAGCTATCGCTTACCACCATTAAAAGAAGCCATTGGAAGCTAAGAAAATTTTAAGCTCCTCTGAAACCTAATAAAAGGTTTTAATATAAGTAGAGGTGTTTAAATAGAAGGTTTTTATTAAGGAGTGTTTAAGATATACCATATGGAAGAAGTAGATGAGTTCATCAAGAAGAACCTAGTTGTTTACGAATTAGTACCTTAGAAATATCTACTTCATTATTTAATGACTAGTGTTAGCTGTTTTAATAAAGATACTTTTAAAACCACAAGAGAGGGGGAAAGTATGTTAGTTTTCTACCTTAATTACACCTGGTAGTGTGAAACATGAGAACATAACAACCAATATATTTTTTCCTACTTTGTGGAATCATACCATAAATGTAGACAATGTACTTAAGCAGAAATAAATATCCTCTTGAAGGTTATCATCGCCAGCCTAAATCTGTAATGTAAGTGAAAGCTGGAATTTCTGACTGCCTCACCAAAACACATTTAAGATATTCTGCAATATTTGCTCACATACTCTCTACTAATATACAAACTAGGGTCATGATGTAGTCCATGGTCAAGAAGAAACAAATCTTGTCACCAAATAGAAAAACTGGATTTTAGGGTCATGTGCGACCCTGTTATGTTTAGTGTCAAGCTTACAGATTTAGACTTTAAAATAAATTTCATCATTCATCAAAACAAAACAAAAGAACCCTTGTGGCTGGGCATGGTGGCTCGCTCCTGTAATCCCAGCACTTTGGGAGTCCAATGTAGTCAGATCGCTTGGGCTCAGGAGTTTGAGACCAGGCTGGGAAACATGGTAAAACCCATCTCTACAAAAATTACAAAAATCAACCGGGTTTGGTGGCGGGTGCTTGTAGCCCCAGCTGCTTGGGAGGCTAAAGTGGGAGAATGGCTTGAGTCTCGGAGGCAGAGTTTGCAGTGAGCTGCTAGATTGCACTTCTGCACTCCAGCCTGGGTGACAGAGCCAGATCCTGTCTCAAAAAAGAAAACAAAACAAAACAAAACCCCTTGTAATTTGGGTGCATTGCCATTAGGAGATGCCTTATAGCAGTCCAACAGAAATTCATAAGTTTAATCAATTGAGGAAGATAAACTAAAAAACCTAAACTTGTAAACCAGTCAAGTTTACTTGAAGTAAATGCCATACAGAATGGTTAAGATTGAAGCAAATTTTAAAGTAAAAAAATATGATTAGACTTTCATAGATGCCCAACTGGATTCTTCAACATTTCATTCCAATCTCCTTTTTTTTCCCTTCTGTTGCCCAGGCTAGAGTGCAGTGGAGCAGCTAGGGCTGACTCAGCCTGGAAGTTCCAGGCTCAAGAGATCCTCCCATCTCAGTCTCCTGAGTAGCTGGGACTACAGGTGCACATCACTGCTCTCGGCTAATTTTTATTTTTTTATTTTATGTAGAGACAGGGTTTCACTACGTTGCCAGGGCTGGTCTTGAACTCTTGGGCTCAAAGATCTTCTCTCCTTCATCTCCCAACCTGTTAGGATTATGGGCATTTTATTATGGGCATTTTATTATGCCTTCTTAGAGGTAGTATGATAATTACTTAGGTTTTACTTTTAGGAATTTGGATTTTGCTTGAAAAGACCCTATTTCGTTGTTCCCTCTCCCATAGTGCAAGAAGAGGAAAATATAAAAGATACACTTGCCAAAAAGGGCATATGTCATGGTCTTAGACTGTTTTGTGTTGTTATAACAGAATATCTGAGACTGAGTAATTTTTTTTTGTAGAGATAGGGTCTCGCTATGTTGCCCAGGCTAGTCTCGAACTCCTGGCCTCAAACAACCCTCCCATCTTGGCCTCCCAAAGCACTAGCATTTTAGGCGTGAACCATCAAGTCCAGTTGACACTGGGTAATTTATAAAGAAAAAAGGTTTATTTAGCTCATGGTTTTAGGAGTTGGGAAATATGAGAAGCATGGTGCTGGTATCTGCTTGGCTTCTGGTGAGGGCCAAGTGCCAGGCCAAAACACAGCAGAGAAGGTCAAGGGGAAGTGGTCAGTGGGAAGAAGAGAACCAAACAAGAGGAGGAAAATGGCTTTATAACAATCTGCTCTCTGTGGAACTAATCCAGTCTCAAGAGATTGAAAATGCACTACCAGGAAAACAGAACCAAGACATTCATGAGAGTTCTGCCCCATGACCCAAATACCTCCCAGTAGGCCCCCTACCTCTCAACTCCACCACATTAAGTATCAAACTTCAACATGAGTTTTGGAGGGGGCAGATCATCTACAAAACAGGTGTTTTTCCATGTTTATACATCATAGCATGTTTGTTTCCATGTTTATACATGAAGAGGAGATTTTCCGATGTAATCCTAAGGAAGACTAAAAATCTTCCTCAACATTATGTTTTCTAATTGGACGTAACAAGTTTACAGCAATTTTGTGTGATGTTTTACTTACTTTCCTTTGACCAAGCTACACTAGCAAAATTTAACAATCTCTGTATTTTTACATACAACTCTAATAAGAAAACTCTTCAAAATTTGTAACAGACCGATGTCATGTACACAAAAACATTTAGGACATATTTTAAAGAAGGATTTGGAACATATATTTTAAATAAATGTCATGATATCAGGTTAAAATACTAGAAACACAGAGGTCAAAATCTGGGATTGCATTAGAGGCAGTAAGCAGAAACTGGAGTCAGGTTAACTGTTTATAGTGAAAACACAATGATTAGGGGAGGCAGGAACTTGGGGTGAATTGACAAAGCTATAATCTCAACAGTAACACTAAAGGAAGTGCCCATTAGTGCTGATAGCAAATAGCATGGAAGAATTTAGGAACTGCTCTGCTGTTAACTCATGGTCCACTCAGATAGGTGTCCTATTGGCAGAATGAACTTAAAACCATTGAAAATAATCATTAATATGCTAGTTACTTAATATAATTATCTCATATAATTCTCACTACAATCCTAAAGATAGCTAATAATGTAATGATCTCTGGTTTATAGATGAGGTATCTGAGACTTTCAGAGGTTAAGTGACTTGTCTAACATCTCACATTTTTAAAATGTCAGGGCAGAGATTGTAACCGAGATGGAAAATAGTAGTGTTTGTTGACATCAACTTTGAAGACTAGGTATGTAGTAGCTTCTTTTAAGTAATAGTGATCATTCGTACATTTGCCCAAATGCTTTATGAGTTAATAAATATTAACTTTGGGATTAATTAGTTTGTTAAGATTGGTTAAAGCAGGACAAAGGATTATCTGAAAATGCAGAATCAAGAACAGATAGGTGAAGGAGGATCAGAGATGCTGTATATAGTAGGTGGTAAATTATACTAAAATACATTAACGTATAGTCCTTTACAAGGCCCCATGAAAGAATAGGGATTTTGGAAGAGACTGAAGATCAAGTTACTAGACAGAGGAGGGCCAAGTGGGTGTCCTCTTCCTCCTCATCTCTAATCATTTTGTATGCATTTATCAAGGCTTTCTCTAATTCAAGACTGTGCTGAGATTCGAGTGAGCAGAACTGCTTATCTTATTCCAGCTGCGGCTAACTCCAATAGTTTAGTATGCGGTAAAGCAACATGTTTTCTCAGGTTTTTGATACATGTTTTGATTACACCCAGCATTTCATTTTTTCCCCTAAAGTTAGCATTTAGTTGAGCTGATGTTTTCAAAAAACATACTACAGAGATTTTCATGTTGTTTTCCTGGGTCTTGATCAAGATTTAAAAAAAATTCATAATATACTTTGAGCTATTTAATCTCCAAGTTGATTGCCTTTTTCTGGATCCTGAGCTAAAACATATCTCACATTTGATTTATTTACAGATTAGTAAGAACATCCTGCACTTTAGCCCAATAATCTTGACCTTTAATAGAATTTGTAGCTTTGGACATTTGGTTGTGCCTTTCTTTCTCCATATATTTATAAGTGTTTGTTTGGAATAGCAGTGAATATAAACTGGTCTGGAATTTCAGAAATCCTCTCTAGAGTTCTTTTGAACAGAAATTACATTTGGAGTCTGCCAGTGATTTAGTAGAGGCTGCATGTTTTGTTCAAAACTCTCCTACTTTACCCCCGTTCTCCTTGTATATGTCATATAGTTGGTGACTTACCAACATACATTTTGTAATTTTGGCTTGGATAATTCGGACTGCTGGCTGTAATTCAACCAGTTACCAATGTGTCTTTTCAGGGATTGCATTGCAGTGGTAATCAGTGTAAAATATCCTCTAGTATAGACTGAACCAAAAAATTCATGCAATATGTCAGATATGTCTTTACCCACAATTATCAGGACATTTACTAATTTTTTCCTTGGCTTCCTACGTTTTGAATGTTCTTTATTATTTTAGGTTTTGAAGGAGTAGAGGTGTAGTAAAGAGATTAACACTTATTGAGTGCCCAGTGCTATAGTATTACTGGCATGGAGAGTTTCTGGCACAGAGCAATTGCTCCTTAAATCCTTATTAAATGAATGAATGAATGTCAAGTATGTGCCTGTCACTTTACATGTATGACTTTATCTATTCTTACCACAATCGTATGAGGTATGTACTATTTTCCCTTATCTATAAAATGGAAGAATAATAGTACTTACTTTACATGGTTGTTATGAGGATTGATAGACAAGTATATGCAAAGCAGTCTCTGGCAAGTAGCAAGCACTTTAAAAATATTATTATTATTATTGTTATTTTCCATTGTTACATGTGAAGACACTGAAGTACCGAGCTTTTAAGTCATTTTCCCAAGTATTGCACAGGGAGTTAAAAGTTCAGAATACATTTCTAAACTTTAGGCCCTCTCTTCTAAATTTTTTGGCCTTAGTGTTCTTGTCAAAGAGCTCTACAACATGTTATTTTGTTTGATTTTAATGTATACATAGCTTACTTAATAAGCGTCCCATTTTCTTACTTAGATTATCTTTCAACCTTTTGAAAAATTATTTTCCTTCTTAAATTTGGCTGTACATGACTTTTTTTACTGGACAGGTATCCTGATAGGACATATTTTTCCTGGAGTCCAATACATTGTTTTAAATAATTGCGAAAATTCTCATTGACTAATTATTAAAATATTTTCTTTCCTAATCTTTTCTCTAACTAATGAACTTAGTGTCCTTTCTCATTCATCTTAATTCTGAAGTTCTCAATTATGAATTATTAATTAATAATTTGATTTAAGATATAAGGAAGATGAGGTATAAGGTGCAACATGCCTTTTTGACACTGGTGTGTTTTAATAATTTATCCCACTTGCTAATTCACTATACAGAGTGTGATTCTCTGTTTTCTTTCTTCTGGGTCATGCATGTGGTGAATGTAATTTCTCATAACATAATCATTTTAGTTAACCAGTATAGCCACAAAGCATTTTAGACAAGTTGTAATTCTTTCCTGTAACTTTTTATAAAGTAGAGCCTATGGCAGATAAACTTTTTTGAAGTGGAGATTTCTCTTAAAAAATGAGACTGCTGACACATTGCTCAAATTGAAATGAGTGTAAAAGAGATACATAGGATATTCAATGATAAGTGAATATGTCCAAGCTTTCTGATAGTTTTCTTCATCAACTTTACTGAATACTAGTGAAAAAGATTTGAATGACTGTGATCGAGAGTGGAGAGGGTAGTGGGTAAAGGGATGGCAGTGGCCTAATTGGTTGGGTGATAAATCCGGCTAGATAGTCTGGGGTTAAATTACGGAGGCCTGGAATGCCAGATAAAGGACTTTGAACTTTCTTCCCTATGTCCTCTACATTAAAAATGTCTTCAGGTCCTGAGAATGAACTCCTAAAATTCAGGATCGATTGGCTTCATAATATCCAGGGTTAAATCTTCAGAATTCCATCTAAAAACAAAATCTGTATTTCAGAAATAAACTTTAAGATTGTTTGATGATCAAAGAGATTTTCATCAGGCAATACTGACACGATGAGAAGAAACTAGAGATATTTTGGAGATCTTGGCACAACTTCAAAGAGTGATAGAACAGAATGTGGATAACTCTTCCAAGTTTTGGAAGGCAACAGTCTGGCTGAGACTTATATACATTGAAACGAGAGGCTTCCTTGAAAACATTTTACAAATCTTTTCCTATTATAGAATTCTAAACTATGGAGAAATCCATGTATGCCCCAAACTCAACACAGCACTCATTTCCCTCCCCAAATGACTCCCCAGGGTTTCTCTAACGCTGTAAAGGATTCCTGAGGCATTTGCAGTAAGCTTCTCAATAAGCTGCCCCATAGCCCTTCTAAGTGCTGTTCCTGTATATTCTGAAACGAATCCCTTTCATCCCTAGCTCACATATTTGTTTCTGCTTTGCAGAACGGAAACAGTGAAGCAACTTAGAGATTTGGGGACATACAGCCCAGATGACCTATAGTTCGCCTGATGTTTCGCAAGATTTTGGTACCCAAAGCAGCAGAACCGGGATTTAGCATCCTTCTTCTCATCATACATTTCTTAAAGCAAGCGTTCTGCACTTTCAAACATCATCTTTTCTCTATCCAACACCTCCTCCCAGCCCGCCCCCTGGTTCCTTCCCACTCTCTACCTCGCCCCCCCTGCCCCGCCGCCCGCCCCCAGCCTGCGCATGCGTCTTAAGAACCCCTTACACTCGCGGCACAGGCTGACAGTATTGTCGGGGGCTATTCTCTCTCCCAGGAACATGGCGGCGAGTCAGGGAGGAGGTGGTAACGGTGGGGGCGGCGGTTGTGGTGGAGGTGGAAGTAGCGGTGGCGGTGGCACGGCCGGAGGGGGAGGTGGCGGGGCTGGAGGGGGAGGCGGCGGCGGCGGCGGGACCCTGGTGGTCCCCATCCCGGTACCGACTCTTTTCGGTCAGCCGTTTCCCAACGGGCCGCCGTGGAACCCGGGTAGCCTGCAGCCTCAGCACACCGTGAGGAGCCTGGACCGGGCCCTGGAGGAGGCGGGCAACTCCGGCATCCTGAGCCTTAGTGGTCGGAAACTCCGAGACTTCCCGGGCAGCGGCTACGACCTGACGGACACCACCCAAGCAGGTGACAGGACGGGGGGAGGGGAAGCTGGCTGTGAAGGAGGAGGTGCGGGGAGTGGGTGGCTGCGTGGCTGCGTTGTTGGACTCTGCTGGTCTGGGCGGGTGCGCGGGGGCTGCCAGACTAACAAAGTCGGGGCAGCCAGTTCTCCTGAACGTGAGGGGCAAAGCAAGCAATCGGGAAGGGGCGGAATGCTGCCTCAAGGATGTATGGAAACTGGTGGGATGTTAGGGGTGAAAGAGCATCATTGTTAAAGCGAGTTTCCCCAGTTTGGGTGGGAGGGAGGCATTGACACCTTCCTTAATGCACTTCTTCCAACTCTCCTCGATCTTCCCATCTTTCCCGGAAAACCAAACCCAACCAAACTAAACCAAACACAAAAATCATAATCTCTACATATTCCTTAAAGGCATACGTGCCTGAAAGAATGGCATATCCTTTTTCAGAGTACAGCAGCAGGATTGCCATGGCTTTTTTTGTGTGGTTTAATCATCCTAGGATATTCTTGACTTCTTTCTTGTCACGTATGCCTTTAAAGACTGAGGTTTTTCATTTTCCTGGTGTTGAGAAGGTAGTGGTGGTTAAATTAGTATTTGCTGCAGTGGCAAATTAAATCATCAATCACTTACGTGTCTGCTTACTAGAAGAAAGCTAATCCTTGCTTTAAGTTATCTTAGAGTCTTAATTTTTATAGTAGAGAGCCAACAATTTTAAGGGCATTTTTGAGAAAAAAATTAACTCCATTCCTTATGGAGTTGTGGATTAAAGGTTTATCATTTTGGATGAGAAATTGGCTATTGTAATGTTCTTCATATACTCTCTGGTAGTCTTTGTTGTGGCTGGCGTTTTTTGTTAGGAACACACTCTCATAAACCAGTGCTGGATTATTTTAGATATGTCTTGATTTGATGAAAGGTTTTTTTTTTTTTTTTTTTTTTTTTTTTTTTTTTTTTTTTTTTTGCTTTTTGTAATCTTTAAATTTGTTATTTGTTTCTGTTTTCATCTGCTTTGCTGAAATAAATCCTGGACAAAATTATTTTAATAGGTGTCATGATTTTGAAACAATATAGTAAGTAAATTCACCCATAATGAGGAGTAGAAAATACCTCTTATTTTCGAAACAAGACAATTTCAGTTGTATTCAGTTTTTAGATCTTAATCAAGGTATTTGTGGGGAGAGGAGGAAAACCTAAAATTGAAGCTTTCCACCCAGTGATTCTTTTAGGAATTATCGTAAGAACTATGAATGTGTAATCAACCACTGATTTTAGATTTCATAAAGCATGTTTGCGTTTTTACTCCTTCACTGAGAACAGATTTCCTAAATAATGTGTTCACATATTCATGACTGTTAGCGAGATATTATGCAACTTGGTGTGTTCTTCAAAGGCTTCAAGTAAAACAGTTTCAGACTGCATCATTATAGTGATTTTTTTCTTTTTCTTCTTTTTGTTTTTGCTTATTGTTCTTTATAACCTATAAAGGATTCTTCTACCTGCAGGACAAAGTTTAAGCATCCTAGCTTGGCATTCAGGGCTTTCATTGTTAGGCTCCACTTTATTGTTGCAACCTTGTCCCTCAAAATGCTCCCACATAGAATCCTCTCTTCCAACTAGGTCCACTCTCTGCCTCTCAAATATATTTTGTGCATTTCTGCCTCATCTTTGTACAAGATCATCTGTATGCCTGGAATTTCCCTCTTTTCTCCATTTATTTAATTTTATTGAAGCCCCAGCTCTTCCAAGAAGTTGTCTCCAACTCCCTTAGTCCACAGGAATCTCCTGTTTCTTTGAATTCCCATGGTACTTATTGTCTTTACCACTTACTTGGCAGTGCTGGCTTTATTTTCTTTTTATGTTTCTGTCTTTCTATCCCTGAGAAGAAATAGAGCCCCTTAAAAGGCAGGACGTAAACCATATACTTGTTCAGTCTTCTCATTATATATTCCCTTTATTGTATTTGATAATATTTCTCATAAATATGAATATCATCTGATGCAGTTACAGCCTTTGGCTTTTAAACCTTCAGTTGGTTTTCTGAGGCAAGCTTCAACACAAAGCAGAACCATATCTGTTCATGGTAAACATTCAGTCATCATAAGTTTCATTTTACTTTTTCTCTTCAGTTGAATGAGCATTTCTTGTGGGAACATTTCAAAGATCAGAGTAAACCAGATCTTGTGCTGCTCTTTTTTTTCCATTTAAATTAGATATCTTTGGGTGACTCATTTGCCATTTGTTTTTGACAAAATTTAGCCATGAAATTTTTAGGGGCAGTATTTTTTAATGTAAAGAGACCACTATTCATTATGTGTAAATGAAAGCAGGTACATTGGAACTGAAGAAAAATAGAGCATGTTTGAGATTATACATACATATGTACATACACACACACATACATACAAGAACACACATACAGTATATTCTCTATTTGATGAAAATGATCTGATTGGTGATTTTGTTATACTTAAAATGACTCTTAGTGGAATAATGTTTCAGAACCAAACTGATTAGTTAGACAAGCATTCCTTATTGCATTGGGAAGAGACAAGAGGAAGGGAAAATAGCTAAGAAGCGGTTAATGTTAATCTAGGTGAGAGGTGGTGAGAATCTGGGTGAAACAATATTGAATAAGGAGAAATTAATACATTTCAAAATAAGTGGGGAAAGATTTTTTTACATTAAGATGAAATAGACACCTGGTTCTCCACCCTGGCTGCATATTACAATTGCAAAGGAGATTTTTTATTTTTCGTTTTTTTTTAACCCTGCCTGGATCCTACCCCAGACCAATTAAATCAGAATCTCAGGGGCCAAGGAACTTAAGGAAAAAAAAATCTTCCCAGGTAATTCTAATATGTACTCAGGACTGAGAAACCCTAAAATTGTTTATTTTTGAAGCACTCAAGAAATATGTGTTCTTTGAGTAAGAACATTGATAAAAGTTTAGATATTAACCTTAAAGCCACTTGTCAAGAGAGTCAAAACCAAAACTAGGAACTAAGTACTCAAAAATTGTTTCAGATTGTTTGATAAATTTACATGAAGAAAATGGTGCCCCCCAAACATGTAGCAGCAGAATCTTTTCTCTGCTAACAGGCTTCCTATGAGGGAAAATGTATTTTAGGCAGCTGTTTGCAGAGTTTATCTTTGGTGTCTTTTTACCTCTCTCTGCATTTCTAGTGTCTGTTCTTCACTTGCCCCCTCCCTTTGTCCCCATCACACTTTTCTTCAAACCTCACTTCCCTTACTTTATTGGGATAGAGCTCAGGTAAATGATTATGGCAGCCTGTCTAGGAGATTAACATTTAAAAGGGGGAGTTTGCTAATTTACTTGAATCTCCAATTGGTGATTGGAGATTAATGACCTTTTTGAGTAGATCTCCCTTCCAGATACTCCTTGATTAGAATTTTCACCCACATAAAGACAAAAAACAGCGATCAGAAAGTTGGTAACCCATTTCAGTAAAGTAGCTGACTCTTGCTGTAATGTCTTCTCCGACATGGTCGGTAGGTCAATTTGACAAGATGAAGGGAAATTGCATAGAACTTTTTGGTCCATCTGGATACTATGATAATTTGTTGACTTGAAAGTGATTTTAATGGTTACCCAAACAAATCCTGAAACCTTGCATAGTTGACTCTGTCACCAGTGCTACAAATAAGTGGATATGTTTCAGCCTATTTGCAGCTGCTCCCTCTGCTGCTTTATACCTGTTTATGTACATGAGCAGTAGGTCTGTGAAACAGATTTAGGAATTCTTACATCAGATTGTGCCATGTCCTGGATAATCACGTGTTTTCCTGTAAACCAGGAGTCAACTCTAGTATTTCCTATGTGGCTGGTTCACCTTTTCAACTGTAGGGCATGGTGCATTGTATCAGGTTGTAAAATGGAGCCAGATAAACACAGCATTTGATTTTGTGAGGTGAAGGTCCTCTCAGTGCATTTAATGGAATGAGCTCATGATTGTGATTTTGTGGCCTTATTCAGATATCTGCTTTGCTTTATTTAATAAATGTCTTCCTGAAAAATCAAATGTGAAGCACATTTTTGACAGTTGATTCATATTTTAATTGCTATAGGTTGAATCTGAATTACTGAACCTTGTACTGATTTATTGAGTGAAAAGTTCTACAGCATAAATAGTTATCCCTTAATTTCTTTCATTTAAAATAAAATGTTATCTTTAATTGAAGGGTACATTCATCATTAAGATAATACCATTTATACAGCTCTTTATACATTTCTAAGAACTTTCTTATATATTATCCTATTGTATCCTAATAATAACCCTGTGAGCTTGGCAGAGTACATAGTAATTGCTTGTTGTGGTTGAGAGAGGTTAAGTGATTTGTCCAAAGTTAAATGGTGAGTCTGGCAGAGTGTGTGGGTCAGAGCCTAGGTTTTTCAACTCCAGTGCTATCCTAATGTTATTTCCATTGTAACACATTCTCTCTTTATAAAAATGCAGTTATTAAACACCGTGCCAATAAATAGGTTATTTATTCTGAAAATTCAATGCTTATTTAACTTCATAGGTTATATACCTTTTGTTTGTGGTATGGTGTGTTTTGTTTTGCATGTATTTGCATAGCTATCATGCCTCTCTTTCTCATGGTTTTAGAATAGATTCATTAAGCATTTATTGAACTCCAACTTTGGAAACATGATTATGGCTAATAGAAAGAGACATGGTTTTTGAACTTAAAAGGTTTATACAGTAGTCAAATGTGTACAGTAATATAACCATTAGAAAAGAATTTCATTATAATATATAACAGTATTCAAAATAATATACTTCAATATGCTGTACACATAAGAGATATGGAACCGTGGCATAAGGCTTAATTTTAGAGGGGATTAATTTAGTTTGAGAAAGCTTCCTGAAAAGTTAGGTTAGGTATTTGTTGCATTGCAGGTATAAGAACAGAAGTGGTTGATTGGGATGTTTTAAAATTGGGGTTAGTGGAATACTTTTGCTTAAGGTTTAAATTTGATATTTCAATTTAGATTATTTGTGATATAAATTCTGAAGCATTTATTTGGCATGAAGGTAGACAAGATCCAGAACATCATTGAGAACATAAGAAGTAATGCTAGGGACACTTACTACAAATAAAGATAATTGAAGACTTACAAAATTGATTTGCTGGGAGGTGCCATTTGCTCAAGTTCCTAGGCAACAGTGAAACTTTGCAAAAGAGGCGTATGTTCTCCCAGCCCAGCCTAACAGCCCACTCTGTGACATGCCTTAACTGCATGATACCCACCTCCCCATTCTGCAGAGGATAGTTATCGTCATGACCTAGAAAGGGAAATCTTTCCGTTTTCTTTTTTTCTCTACACTTTGAGTGTATTTGGGTGCTTCTTAAAACATTGTAATACTCTTATAATCAGTTATCTGGAAAGTTTCAGAAAGGGTTGTCTGCTTCTCGTTTATAGAAAAAAATACCTTACACGCCAGGGAACCATTTAATGTAATTAAAGAAAACTGTATAAGCCAGTTTAATAACAATGTAAGTTTATGTTTACTCTCACTTTCAACTAGTGCACTCAATCTGCTGAAGGTCAAACTGTAATGTTTAATCTTTACATTTCTCTTGTTTCATGTAAATCAGTAGCATTCCATTAACAGAATACCTGTCAGTGGACTGTAATGGATAATTCAACAGTGGATATTTTCTAATATATTTTTTATATCAAATTTTTTGAGGAAAAGTTTTTTCCAAATAGGAAAGTAAGTTCTTTCCTTTTCAGGAACACTTGATTCTATGTAGTCTTGTATAATTTGTGACAGAGAATGTTGTCACTTTATTTTTAAATTAATTACTTGTCTCAGTAGAATATTAGAGATTCAAGGTGACAAGAGACAGGTGTAGGATAACTATGACATAAACTTTTCTTTGAACCATATGGAGACGAACCGATTCTAGAACATTTGTGAATTTGGATTTCACTCAGAAATGGCTTTTTGTTAATGATTATGTTCCTAAGAGACTCTAGGGTGTATAGTCTAGAGTTTTTCACTTCTTAAAAAAATAATTGCAATATGTAAATCCTTAGTATTTTGAGCTACTTGGTTGGGGATGTCTATGTCAATGGAAAATAATTACATTTAAAGGTATTTGTGAATTAGAAATAGTAAATTAAACGTAGATGACTGTGTCCTTAAACTACCTAGTGAGTATATAAGAATGGATTTGTCATATCCATATTTTGTAAAGGTTGTAAAGTTGCTACTTTCAGTGAGTTAATGATTTCATAATGGTTTAAAATAAGAACTCATATACCTATTATATCCTAGATCAGTAGTTCTCATTGTGGGGAAGGGTGGGGTTGGAGAGGTTGCCTCCAGAGGATATTCGACAGTATCTGGAGACTTATTTTTGTTTTTATTTTTTTAAGAGACAAAGCCTTGCTATGTTGCCCTGGCTATGTTGCCTGGGCTGGAATATAGTGGCTGTTCACAGGCTCTAACTCCAGGGCTCAAGTGATCCTCCTGTCTCAGCCTGCTGAGTAGCTTGGACTATAGTCCTACAGCACCACAGCTGGCTGAAGACATTTTTGATTATCACAATTTGGGGGTTGCTGCTGACATCTGGTGGGTAGAGGCAAGGGATGCTGCCAAGCATCCTACAATGAAAAGGACAGCCCTATACAACAAAGACTTAACTTTTCTAAAATGTCTATGGTGCCAAAGTTGAGAAACCCTGGGTTAGAGTAAGATAAATGGAAAGTGCCACATAGGTTCAAAGAGGGAGAGATGACATTTGATTGGGTTGTTGCAACAGCAGAGCAGGGCTTTATAAAGAAGTTGGAGGATTGGCCTTTAAAGAGGAGGCATCAGATTTTATAGTTAATTTTAGAGAGAGGAAACTACATGAATGCTGATATCTCAGAGTCTCCTCAAACTCAGTATGTCAAATAATGAACTCTCGTTATTCACCCTAGGCCCCCTTGTCACCCAGATCTAAAACCTGGGAGTTATTCTCCACTCTTCCCTTTCCCTCACCCTCTATATCTAGTGAGGGCCTAAGGCCTGTTGGTCATAACTCTTTGAATAGCTTTCAAATCAGTTTCCTTCCTTTCTATTCTCAATGTCATTGTTCAGATTCTCTATTCCTCACCTTTAACTGGACCTGTCAGTAGTTTCCTAAATGATCTCTCTGCCTCAAGTTTTCTTCAACTTCAATTAGTTAGCCCTTCACACTGTAGCTAAACCATTCTTTCTAATATGCAAATCTGATTGCAATATGTTACTAAAACAATGTTACTAAAACACCTTCGAGCCAGTAGCCAGTTTTCAAACCATACGTTTCAAAATCTTATTTCCTTATTCCTTGTTTTGAACATTAAAAAAGGTAATACATACACTATGCTTTAACTGTGGTAATTTTTATATTTTATTAGTTAAAATTAAATTGCTAAGATTCATCCAAATTGTTATGTAAAACTGTGGTTCATTCTTTTGAATGGCTGTGTTATCTTGCATCATGTGAATATACCACCTTTATTCACTTTCTCACTGATAGCCATTTTCATTCACCCCCTCTTTTTCTCTTGGGAATAGCACTACTATCAACATTATTATACATGTCTCTTGTACTTGTGCAAGGATTTCTCTTATGTATATACTCAAAAATGGAATTGCTGGGTTGTATGGTATGTCAGTGTTCAAACCGGTTTATAATTTCTGTTTCCGTTGACATGTATAGGAGATCCTGTGAATCTATGTGCCCTCCAAAACGGTATTGTCAAATTTAAAAATTTTGGCCAAGTGTGTTTAAAATGGTATTTCGATGAAGTCTTTCTTGAATTACATTCTCCTGATCACCAATGATGTTAACCTTTCTTCACATGTCTGTTGGTCATATGTCTTTCCTGTACTGTGAAATAACTTTTCATTTATTTTGCCCATTTTCTGTTGGTTGGTTGTCCTTTTTTAAAAAAAAAATAGAATTCTATGAGTTTAAAAAAATGCTCCTTATACTAAGCATTTGTTTTGTATATTTTGAATATCTTCTTGTTTATAACTTGCCTTTTTGCTTTTTGAGGGGTGTTTTGATGGACAAATTTGTAAATTTTAATACAGCCAAATGTATCAGTCTTGAATTTTATAGACAATTATTTTTGTGTCCTATTTAAGAACATGTAAAATATATTCATCTACATTTTTTACTAAGAGTTTTAGTTTTGTTTTTGGTATTAAAGTTCTTAATTCATATGGAATCGATTTTTGTGTATAGCGTGAGGTGGAGTTCCATGTTCCTGTTTTTACATATGGATTATCTTTTTTCAGATCCATCCTTACCTATGTTGGAGCTCAGAAAACAATATCCCCAAATGAAGGCCTCAGCAGCAGCCTCAGAAGCAGAAGTTTTGCACTGACCTTGTCCTGCCCTCCTGTCTCTCGGTCCCATTCTCCTCTAAGGCTAACCATAGCAACTAGAATCCCTCTTCCCCAGGGAGGATCATAGAAGCCAGAACCCCTTTTCCTGAAAGCCAGCCATAAGAACTAAAAATAATCCTCGAATTTCCCCTCTGCCTTTCTGTGTAAAAACTGGCCACAAAGAAATTATCGGACTTAACTTGTTTGACTGTAGGTCTTAAGACCCCCATTCCAGAGAGGGCCCTGCCCACAGCCAAAGAAAGAAATACAGGCTCAGAGAGGCCTAGAATAATCTATTTAATAGGTAGACAGGCCTTGCTGGGTTTCCCCACTCAGTCTGTCAGCTTTAGATCATATTATTTTTGTCCAATCATATTTCTGCACAGCTGGGCTGTCCATACTTTGTTGAACCTAAGTGTAAAATAGGCAATTCCTCTTTTGGGTCTTAATTCTGAGGGCTCCCATATATATACTTTAGATAAACGTGTATGCCTTTTCCACATTTCAGTGATTTTTCAGTGAAATTGTGAAACTTTAGGGGACCAAGGGCCTTGGCTTCTATTCTATATCTACTTCTTTTCTTTTCTTTCTTTCTTTCTTTTTTTTTTTTTTTTTTCAGGGTCTCGCTCTATTGCCAAGGCTGGAGTACAGTGGCACAATCATGGCTCACTGCAGCCTCAACCTCCCAGGCTCAAGTGATCCTCCCACCTCAGCCTCCTGAGTAGCTGGGTAGCTGAACCATAGGGGTGTGCTACCATACACAGCTAATTTTTGTATTTTTTTGTAGAGACAGGGTTTCACCATGTTGCCCAGGCTGGTCTCGAACTTCTGGGCTCAAGTGACCCACCTGCCTCGGCCTCCCAAAGTGCTGGGGTTACAGGGGTGAGCCACTGCACCTGGCCTACTTCTTTTCTTTTTAACACTTTATTGAGAGTTCACAGACCAAAAGTGGACACATTTAAAGTATATTGTTTATTGGTTGTTAGCTGTGCAGCCATCACTATAATTTAGTTTTGGAATATTTTCATCTCCCCCGAAAGAAATCCTGTACAAATAAATCCCTTCCCATTCTCCCTGCCTCCTCCCCAACCAATCAGACCCTACACAACCATTCATCTATTTTCTGTCTCTGTAGATTTACCCCAACTGTACATTTGATGTAAATGACTTCATTCAGGATGTGACCTTTTGTGATTGGCTTCTTTAATTTACTGTGTTTTCAAAGTTCATTTATATTGTAGCATGTATCAGTATTTCATTCGTTTTCTTTCTGAATAATATTCCATTGTGCATTTTGGTTATCCATTCATCAGTTGATGGATAATTGGATTGTTTACACTTTTTGCATATTATAAATAATGCTGCTATGAACAGTGATATACATGTTTCTTGTGTAGCCATATGTCTTCATTTCTCTTGGTTATATACATAGGAGTGAGATTGCTGGGTCGTATGGCAATTCTGTATTTAACATTTTGAAGAAATGTCAGATTGTTTTCCAAAGTGGCCACACCATTTTACATTTCCATCAACAGTATATGAGAATTCCAATTTCTTTGCATTCTCAACAACACTTGTTTTTATCTTTTTGTTTATAACCATCCTAGTGGATGTGAGGCAGTATTTCTTTCCTTTTTTTTTGAGACAGATTTTCGCTCTTGTCGCCCAGGCTGGAGTGCAAGGTTGCAATCTCGGCTCACTGCAACCTCCGCCTCCCGGACTCAAGTGATTCTCCTGCCTCAGCCTCCTGAGTAACTATGATTACAGACGTGCGCCACCACGCCTGGCTAATTTTTGTATTTTTTTTTCAGTAGAGATGGGGTTTCACCATGTTGGCCAGGCTGGTCTTGAACTCCTGATCTCAGGTGATCCACCCGCCTCAGCCTCCCAGAGTGTTGGGATTACAGGCATGAGCCACCATGCACAGCCTGAGGCAGGATTTCATTGTGGATTTGATTTGACTTTTCCTGATGACTAATGATGTTGAACATCTTTTCATGTGCTTATTGACTATTTGTATATTTTCATAAGCAAAATGTCTATTCAGACCCTTTGTCCATTTACTAATTGGGTTGTCTTCATGTCTTAATTACTGAGTTATAAGAGGTTTTTTTTTCTTTTTTTTTAAATTCTGTATTCAAGTCTCTTAACAGATGTATCGTTTGCAAATATTTCTTTCCTATTCTCTTCGTTCATCTACTTTGAAACACAAAATTAAAACATACTGATATCACTCATTTTATCTATTTTCTTATGTTGCTTGTGCTTTTTGTGTCATGTCTAAGGAAGCGTTGCCTAACCCAGGGTCAGAATGATTTATCCTTATGTATTTTGAGTTTATAGTTTTAGCTCTTTCATTTTTTTACATTTAGCTTCACTGCTTATTTAAGTTGATTTTTGTGTGTCATGTAAGATCAGGGTCCAACTTCATTCTTTTACATGTGGATATCTAGTTGTCCAAGCACCATTTTTTGAAAAGATCATTTTTTTCTTCATCTAATTGTCTTGTCACCCTTGTTTAAGATCAGTTGACCATAAATGTCAAGATTTATTTCTGGACTCTCAATTGTATTTCATTGATCTATATTTCTGTTCTTAACCCAATACCACACTGTATTGATTATTGTAGCTGTGTAGTAAATTTGGTAATTGGGAAGTGTGAGTTTTCCAACATTTTTTTTTCAAGATTTTTGGGGCTATTCTGGGGTCCTTGCAGGAATTTCAGGATAAGCTACACAATTTCTTTGTAAAATGCAGAATGCAAGTTGGAATTTTGAAAAGGATTGTGTTGAATCATTAATTTGGGGGAATTTTGCCATCTTATCAATATTAAGTTGTCCAATCCATGAATAGGGGATGTCTTTTCATTTATTTATATCTTCTTTAATTTCTTTTAACATTATTTTGTAGTTTCCTATTTTGTAGTTTTTGATACTGTTGTAATTGGAATTTTAAAAATTTAGTTTTTGGATTGTTCATTGCTAGTGTGTAGAAATACAACTGATTTTTTTAAGTGATCATTTATCCTTCAACCTTGCTGAACTTGTTTATTCTAGTAGTCTTTTAAATGGATTCATTAGGATTTTCTATGTCATGTCATCTGCAAATAGAGATAGTTTTACTTCCTTTCAAATTTGGAGCCTTTTATTTCTGTATCTTGCCTAATTGTCCCTGTTAGAACTTCTAGTTTCAATAATGTTCAGCAGATGCTGTGAAAGTGGACATTCTTGTTTTGTTCTTGAATTTAGGGCTAATATATTCAGTCTTTCACCATTAAATGTAATGTTAGCTATTTTGTTTGTTTGTTTGTTTTTTGTTTTTTTCATAAATGGTCTTTATCAGGTGGAAGAAATTCCCTTTCATACCTGGCTTTTCAAATGTTTTTATCATGAAAAGGTGTTGGATTTTGTCAAAGGCTTTTTCTGTTCTATTGAGTTAATCATATGGTTTTTGTCCTTTGTCGTATTAACATGGTATATAATATTGTTTGGTTTTTTAATATAAGATGAACCCAGTTTGCATTCCTGACCTACCTGCACTTCAGTTTAGTCTCATACTGCCTCGGACCTCTATATTCCAGCCTATCAAACTATAATATGTGCTGCTCATTGAAAGTATCATGCTGTTCCATGCCTCAGGGTTTTTTAAATAATTTTTTTCTGTTAATATCCTTCTACTTTCTACCTGGTAAACTCCTATTGATTCTTTGTATCCCAGATCATGCCTTTGTCTTTTCCCTTACCCCTCATCTTCTACGTACAGTGATTACTCTATACCTCTATTATAGCTGCTGTGATTTTGTATTGTAGTGAATATATTTCCTTCACCCTAGTATGCACCATCACTTTAATAACTTTTCTGACAAATAAACACCGCCTCAGTAAATGCATACATGGATTTCAAAAACGTTAGCATTAGAAGAAAATATGCATTGTTGAATTAAAGAAATATGGGTTATTTGTTTGCACTTCCCTTTTTATTTATTTTAGAGTTATTTGAGTATAGTGACTTTGTCGCCACTCCAATAGCTAGTAGTACAGTGTGTGGTACATAGTAGTTGTTCAGCATATTTTGTTCAGTGAAGCCTGCTTCTTGCCATGGGTGCCTTTTTGACCCCCTGCACAATTTGTCCCTTTGCTTTTGCTCTGTGTTTTCCACTTCTTCATAAATATATACCCTGTTCTTCAGGGTATGTATCTGAACCTCTCATTGTTTTCCTGATTTTTGTTTTTATTGTTTTGTTATTTTTAAAAATGAAAAAAAAAATAGAGAAAAGACATACGTTGTTATTGCTTCATAAGCAGAGATATGAGTGATATGAGTATTAAGCTTTAACAGTTTGGAAATTTGCTGTAGTTTTTATATATTCTTATACTATGCCACTAGATATGTTTTTATTTTAGAGTAGCTGGCTGTTTAAAAATATTTAGGTTAGCTATTCATTAAAATTGATTTGAAAGTACTGTTTATGATGTTAAATAAGTTTGACATTGAAAATACTAAATTACAAAATGTTTTGAGGATTAATATATACTTTTAACAAATTTTATTTTGAAAATCATGTTTGTAGATGAAGTCCAGAAAAATTGAGAGATAAATGGACATTTCATGATTAGGTTTAGGAGTTTTCTCAGTAGTATAGCTCTGAATTATTTAAAATTGTGTTTTAGCGTGTCTTGGTCTTACTTTGTCCTCTTACTGTCTGCTCTCCTCCATTTGCCATGTGCAAAGTTAAGATCCCAGAATCCGCTACCTTTCAGTTACGAAGTTTATCATCCTTAGTAGGATCAGAGCTTAAAGGCACTCACAGCAGCTCTCCATAGTCACTGCTTCTTCTCTTGCAAAAAGCCTCATGAATGACTAAACTTTCTCACATTTATCAATATAATATTGTTGCCTTAAGCATCTTTCCATTGTAGTCCACTGTATACTCTTCTTCTATGTTGTTCTTTCAGAAAGTTTTCCTTATGCCACTGTTCCACTGAAGAAAAATATATGGATGCACCATAACTTATTTAACCATTCCTCTATCATTAGGTGTTTAAGTTACTGGTTAATATTAATAAACAACCAGGTGCATTTGTGCTCCTGACTTTACATTGCTTTCTCCCCAGAGAAATTTAAACTTCTTTAGGACAGATAATGCATTCTCTGTATAAATTCTCGACAGTGTTTGGTTCAATGCTATGACTGTCTGCAATAGTTTATGATAGATGCTTGTCAAATTTTTAAACTTTAAATTATGGGAAAGAGTGTGATAATTTTATATACTGACTTCCTATACTATTTGTGTGTAGGAGAATGGCTCTGCCATGGCACCTTGGTGATCTTGCATTTTCCCACATAGGCCACATAGGCATGGCTCAACCACAATCTCTCTCAAGTCTTGGGGGAATACTCTGTGATCCTCCTTGGTACATGGTAAGATAGACTTGTGAGGAGCTGTCACAAGGCCATTTCTTATCCACCTCTCTATCTTACAGAAGGCTGCCTCAAGGCAGCTTATTATTTCCTGTTTTCATTTTGGTGAGGCATGAGACTTCCCTTCAGGCATAGTTGTGACTATAAAATGACATAGCTGCAGTCTAGAATTGACTCCTCAACAACAGAGCAACCCACTGTGTGTGTTGTCTTTCATTTAGTCCCTCCAGTTTGGGTTTCTCCTGTAGGACTAGGGACATGGGGAGCTGAAACCATGCTGATATGCCTTTTCTGTCTGTGTTAGTAATAAACCATCTGAATCCATTTGGTCTTTCTGGCAGCTGCCACCATGCTGATGTGTAGGGGTTGCTTGACCACTTAATGTAAACAAATGGGATGCTTTTGGACCAATTTGTGAAATTTGTCATTACTTTTTAATTGGTCAATTTATTCTAAATTGCTTTTAATTTCAGGATTCAGTGGTTAGTGCTTTGCTATCAGATAACTCAAGTAAGGATGGTCCTTGCTCTCTAAATACAGTATTATTTTAGGGGGTACAGTATGCAGCTATAAAATTAGTCTTAATCTGAATAAATCAAAGATAAAGCAATTAGTTTTGTTTAGTACAGTGGCTTGCACTTGTTTTTTTTTTTCTCCCACTCTTCTGAAGGACTACTTTTGTTTTGCAATCCAAAGGCTGCTGAAGTTGTCCTGGAGAGTCAGTTTGATGCAGACCTTTCTCGTATTATATTAGACTTTCCTTTCTCATGCAGTAGAAAGGTACTAACATATCTTAACATGCAAATAAAATGTATATTGTATACACAGATCTACTCAATTTTCTGTGGCTGGTTGACCTTGACTTAGGCAGAAAGATCAAAGTCAAACTGTTACCAGAGGAGGGTGTCCAGGTTCTTGGTGTTTTGAACAAAGAATTGGACAAAATGCACAAAGCAAGGAAAGAATGAAGCAGCAAAAGCTGAGATTTATCGAAAAGGAAAATACACTCTACAGGGTGGGAGCAGGTTGAGCAGCCTCTCACAGACCCGATACAGAATCTTCTTGGGTCCAAATACCCTGCTAGAGGATTCCCATTGGCCACTTTGTGTTCACCTCATATAAATGAAGTGATGGCCCCAATCAATCTGATTGGTTGTGGAAAGCGACCGAACAGAGCCTAAAGTGAAATTACAAAGCTGCACTGCTGTGTTAATGAAGACTTGGCCTGCAGTCAGTCTGATTGGTTGCGGAAAAACAATCAATCAGAAGCTGAAGTGAAGTTACAAAGTTACACTCCTATGCAAAAGTCTGATTGGTTACAAAAAGCAACCAATCAGAGATACTTTCTGTTTCCCATCTGCCATGCAGAAATAGTGGGGGTTTGCAAAGGGCCTAGTCTCTGGTTCTTTTGTTACTTAGGTGTGGAAAGTTAGGGTTTTCCTTTCAGTTTAGTTCCAGGAAGTCAGCGTGAAATGGCCCTGCCTCCAGATCCTGTTCTCCTGCCTCAAAACTAATTGAACATCATCAATTCTGATGTACTAGAGATGGTCAAGATACATGTTTTGCCATTGGTTACTTCATTAATCAGACTAATCATAACAATTCAGATATTAGGGTTTTTTTTTTTTTTTTTTTTTTTTGCTTTAAAAAACAAGTTACATGAAAGCATGATTTTGTTTAATTAATTACTTTATTTATTTACTTTTTATGTTTTGAGACGGGGGTTCCCTGTGTTGCCCAGGCTGGAGTGCAGTGGTCCAATCTCGGCTCACTGCAACCCCATAAAAAACTGAGCGAAGGATATGAACAGACACTTCTCAAAAGAAGACATTTATGCAGCCAACAAACATAAGAAAAAAAGTTCATCATCACAGGTCATTAGAGAAATGCAAATCAAAACCACAATGAGATACCATCTCAGGCCAGTTAGAATGATGATCATTAAAAAGTCACAAAACAACAGATGCTAGAGAGAATGTGGAGAAATAGGAACGCTTTTACACTGTTGGTGGGAGTGTAAATTAGTACAACCATTGTGGAAGACAGTGTGGCAATTCCTGGAGGATCTAGAACTAGAAATACCATTTGACCCAGCAATCCCATTACTGGTTATATAACCAAAGCATTATAAATCATTCTACTATAAAGACACATGCACACGTATCTTTATTCCAGCACTGTTCACAATAGCAAAGACTTGGAATCAGTCCAAATGTCCATCAGTGATAGACTGGATAAAGAAAATGTGGCACATACATACCATGGAATAGTATATAACCATAAAAAAGGATGAGCTCATGTCCTTTGCAGGGACATGGATGAAGCTGGAAACCATCATTCTCATCAAACTAACACAGGAACAGAAAACCAAACACCACATATTCTCACTCATAAGTGGGAGTTGAACAATGAGAACACATGGACACAGGGAGGGGAACATCACACACGGGCCTGTTGGGTGGGAGGCCAGGGGAGGGATAACATTAGGAGAAATACCTAATGTAGATGATGGGTTGATGAGTGCAGCAAACCACCATGGCACGTGTATACCTATGTAACAAAGCTGTACATTCTGCACATGTATCTCAGAACTTAAAGTATAATAAAAAATATTTTTATGAGTTTGGGGGTACAAGTGTAGCTTTGTTACATGGATGTATCACATAATGACGAAGTCTCGACTATTAGTGTAACCATCACTCGAATAGTGTACATTGTACCCATTAGGTAATTTCTCACCCCTCAACCCCCTCCTACCCTCCTGAGTTTCTGAGTCTCCAGTGTCTCTTATTCCACTGTCTATGTCCATGTGCACACATTATTTAACTACCACTTATAAGTGAGAACATGTGGTATTTGACTTTCTGTTTATGAGTTATTTCAAAGATAATGCCTCTAGTTCCATCCATGTTGCTGCAAAAGACATGATTTTGGCTTGGTACAGTGGCTCATGCCTACAACCCCAACACTCTGGGAGGCTGAGTCAAGAGGATCACTTGAGCTCTGGAGTTTAGGACCAGCCTGGGCAACATAGCAAGATCTTGTCTCTACTAAAAATAAAAAAATTAGTTGGGTGTGGTACCACACACCTGTAATCCCAGCCTTTGGGAGGCTGAGACAGGAGGATTGCTTATGCCCAGAAGATGGAGACTACAGTGGTCTATGATCATGCCGCTGCACTCCAGCCTGGGTGACAGAGTGAGACCCTGTCTCAAAAAAAGATATGATTTTATTATTTTTTTATGACTGAGTAATATTCCATGGTGTGTGTGTGCATGTGTGTGTATACACATATATGTACGTATACATATATATGCCACTTTTTTTTTTTTTTTTTTTTTTGAGACGGAATGTCGATCTGTCACTCAGGCTGGAGTGCAGTGACACGATCTTGGCTCACTGCAACCTCCGCCTCCCAGGGTCAAGCAACTCTCCTGCCTCAGCCTCCTGAGTAGCTGGAATTACAGGTGCCTGCCACCATGCCCAGCTAATTTTTGTACTTTTTTTTAGTAAAGATGGGGTTTCACCATTTTGGCCAGGCCATTTTTTAACCAAGTCTTCCATTGATGGACACTTAGCTTGATTCCTTATCTTTGCTATTGTGAATAGTGCTGCGATAAACATATAAGTGCAGGTATCTTTTTAATATAATAATTTCTTTTCTTTCTTTCTTTTTTTTTTTTTCAATTTGAGAGCAGGTACTGTTTATTAACTGACCAGCTTAGAAAAATAATCATGGTAGACACCTTAGCTCATTCTTATAATTAGCCTGTTGATCTGGTCCTCCCTGTTGCCAGCATCTCCACCTTCTACAAAATGGGTGGTCTTTTTCTTCATTCTGCCTCATGGAGAAGATAATTTGAAGAGCCAGAGGAAGTTATTTGCTTCTTTGAAGCATTTTCCAACAGTATGGATCTCATGAATCAGATCCTTCATGCAGATGATGCCATATTTACTAAGAGATTGAGCAATCAAAGCATTGTCTGTCAAAGCAGTTCGCTTCTTAGTGAATTTGCCATAACCACACTTGTAGATGAGTTCATTTACTGACTTCAAATTTGGGTACCCCCTATGCAATATATGGCTCTACAATCTTCAGCATGTTAATTGAAGCCTTGTCGAGCTTCACAGAGGTTCCATTGAAGATTTGATGAAGGTGAAGAAGCTGCAACACCTTTCGGACCTTTGGACTCACACTGTTGATACCTCTGATCCTGACGACAAATGCTGATTTGGGTTCTGCAGGTACATAGAAGTTTCCAGCTTTTCTTGCCATCCTTGCCATTCGAAATTCAGTTCTGTACATCTGCCTATATTCGTTGTGACAGTGCTTCACTTTTTCATAGATAACCTTCCTCCTTGCCTTTCGAAGCATGTTTTGGTCAAACTTCTTTCTCAGTCACTTGATCTTCAGCTCTGCAAAATTCCTTTACTTTTTCTTAAGAGTTTCTGGCACACCAGGAACCTTCTTCATCTTCTCTTCTACACCCTCCATGGTTCCAGTCAGAAAAAGAGGATGATTTCTTTTCTTTTAGGTAGATACTTAGTAGTGGGATTGCCAGATGGAATTGTAGTTCTATTTTTAGTTCTTTGAGAAATCGTCATACTGTTTTCCTCAGGGGTTGTACTAATTTACATTCCCACTAACAATATATAAGTGTTCCCTTTTCTCCATATCCTCATCAACTGTTATTTTTTGACTTTTTAGTAATTGCCATTCTGACTGGTGTAGGGTGGTACATTGGCTGTCTCAAAATTTTGTCTGTTTTAATTTGTACTTTTCTGATGCTTAGTAATATTGAGTATTTTTTCATTTCATATTTTTCATTTTTTTCATATGCTTTTTGGCCATTTGTATGTATATAACGAAAATGGTGCTTGCTTATTGTAGAGAATTTGGAAAATAGAAGCATAGGGAAGAAAATACAAATTGCTTCTCATTCCAGCAACCTTGAATAAACATTAATGTTTTGGTATATTTCCTTTATAGTCCCAACACTCATCCTCTTGCACATACCTGTAGGTCTTTATAAATTTATGTAGGATCTTTAAAGAAAACTATTGCTGCATTTGGTGTATATAGTTTTACATTTTAAATGCTCTAGTTATTATACTGTGAGCATATTTCCATACTAAGAAATCTAGTCTATAATATGATTTTTAAAGGCTACAGGATATTCCATGTTAAGGATATAAAAATTGTTTAGCCTTTATCTTATTGTTGGACATTTAAGTTGTTTCTAACTTTTTACTATTTTAAATAATCCTGAAATATGCATATTTTTTACATATCTCTATTAGGTTTCAATCAAAAATTGCTATTAATTGAATTATTGGATCAATGATTATGGACAGTTTTAGGGACCTTGATTCACTTTGCCAAATTGCACTCCAGAAAAGTTACCTCATTTTGTATTCCCACCAATGATGTATGGAAGTGCCTAATTCAAAATAGCCTTGCCAACACCAAGTAATATCTTTAAAAACCTTTACATTTGATTAATGAATTATGTCTTTTTTTTTTTTTTTTTTGAGATGAAGTCTTGCTCTGTCACCCATGTCACCCAGGCTAGAGTTCAGTGGCACGATCTTGGCTCACTGCAACCTCTGCCTCCTGGGTTCAAGCGATTCTCCTGCCTTAGCCTCCTGGGTAGCTGGGACTACAGGCGCACGCCACCTCACTTGGCTAATTTTTTATTTTTATTTTTTGTATTTTTAGTAGAGACGGGGTTTCATCATGTTGGCTAGGCTGGTCTTGAATTCCTGACCTCAAGTGATCCTCCGGCATTGACCACCCAAAGTGCTGAGAATACAGACGTGGGCCACTGTACCTGAGCAAATTATGTTATCATAATTTTTACATTTATTTTGATTACAGTGAGGTTGAAGATATTTTCATATGCGTCTTGGTCATTGATAGTTTTTGTTTTTTAAACTGTTTATGTCCTTGGCCCAGGTTTTATCTATGAGTTGTTGTTATCTTTTTGCTTTTTGATAGACTGAAGTTTTTCCTTCTTTTTATGTAACTTAACCTAGAAATCTTTCATGTGTGAATTCTTTCTTTATATTAACACTTTGAAACTCCTTCCCCATTCTAATATTAGGTGACTAGTCACTATAATGTTTTTCTTAAAGCTTCATTTTCATGTTTATCTTTTTCTTCCATCTGGATTTTATTTTAGTAAAAGTTATATGATAAAGCAATAGTATTTGTCTTGAAAATATAGTTATTCAATAGCTATTTAATAAGTAATACTACATTGATTTGAAATGACAAACATAATAAATTTTATAATGGTCGAAGTATAGTACCATTCTTAAATATCACTTTGATGTTTGAATGCTGTTACAGTGATTCATTAGTCATTATTTCTTGGTGAAACTGAAAAACTTATTAGAATTTCCTACAGATAACTCGGCATAGAGCTGCCCCCCCCCCCCCCCCCCCCGCTCTTCTTTTAAATAAGGTCTTGTCTTTCTACGTGGCTTAATTGTTACAAGACTCACAGTTCTTTCTTTACTGAGCATGCACGTATCTGCCCTCTGGTTAGCAGCTGTGGTTTCCCCTTGCAATATCTGTTTTTGTTTGCACCTTTCCTTCTCAAAGTGCCTGTGCTCAAAATAAGCCTTCCATTATTGGTTGCTTCAGGTCAGTGAGATCTGCTTGTTATTGTTTATCATAATTGTTAACTTTGAAGCATTTTTTCTTCATTTTTTTCCAATGTCTACAAGTTATTTTTTCTCTCTGCTGCACTTGTGGTTAAAATTTTAATTCATAATGGAGTAGCTTACAAATTCTGTAATCCATACATCTTACTCGTTCAACAAGGTCTCAGTGTTATAGACTATTCATTATTTTGTCCCGCACAACACCCTTCTAGGGAATACTGAATCAAAAAATCACCTGTCTTTGCAAAGGGCATCTGTTGAAGCAGATGCCAGAGCCATGGGGTTGTCATTTCCCATCAGGCGCCGTCCAATATCAGTCTCTAATATTTCAAAGACACTTTCCATCCTTGCATCGATAGACAGCTGTGGTGCCTTCTTTTTTGGTGTTTTCTTGCTGCATTTGTTTCTAGTCTTAACAGTTCTTTTAGAAAGAAAAATAGATGAGAAATTGCTAACATTTAAGAACATATTAATCAGATTTTATATACTGTAACTGCTCAACTTTGAGTAATAATATTAATAGTTACCAAAGAACAGAGAAAATTTAATTATTTCATTTTCATGTTAGGAAATAAGTATCTGAGTTGGTTGATTTTATGCACTCTCCTGAAGACATATTTCTGCTATATATTTTTTATGTTACAAGAAATGAATATAATGGTCTAATTTCCATCATTTTATTTTCTATCTTTATGAACATTACCTATCATTATGTACAAGTCGACAATTTTCCCTTCATTTCTATTGATTATTTCTTCTAGGGATTTTAGGTTGTTGCAGAATATTTAGTCATTACCAATAGCTCTGAAATAGTGAGGAATTAAGTGATTTTGGCACTATTTAATAGGTAGTAGTGGATTCAGAAATGCAGTTCAGATCCAGTCTAGTGTTCGTCTCCCCTCTTTTTTAGTCAGTGAGACTTCTGTGAACTTTGAGACATACCCCAAGGATGATGCTGTATTGGTCTAGCCACAAGAGCTTTATATTATAGAAACTACAATTTTACTAGAACCAAATGGAGGTTTTTCTTTTTGCATTCTTTCACTGAAGTGTTACTATCTAAGCAGGAATTATTTGGTGTTGGAGTGGAATAAGAATCGATATTACCTAGAGTTGGTATCTGGTTGAGCTTTTGATTTACCCTAACATCTGATGCTTAATTTATAGTTAATGTTTAATGGAATTTTGTCAAATGGATGATAAAGGCTATGAGTCAAGTCAGGATGCTACCTGGCAAATATGGAGAATGAGGCTTGCAAGGTGAGGATAAGAATTTGCTTGCCTTTGTCACAGACTCTGGAAATGCAGGACCACAGATAATTTGATATTAAGATATTTGAATATTTTACCTTGCATGTTTTCTGTGGTTAGGCTGCAACTTCTAAGCCCTGCTGGAAAAGGAATGGCACTGTTCAAAGACAGTTCACCATGGCTTTGTATTTCTGCACATCTTACAAGTGAGGCACTAACTGCCCTGTGTTCTGAACTGTATTTTCAATGATGTTGGTACAGTGAACAGCTTTGCAAGATAAACATACTGTTTGCCTTCAGAGCAAAGTGCAGACTGGATGCAGTGGCTCACACCTGTAATCCCAACACTTTAGGAGGCCAAGGCAGGAGGATTGCTTGAGCCCAGGAATTTGAGACCAGCCTGGGCAACATAGCAAGACCCTGTCCCCCCCACCTTTTTTTTTTTTTTTTTTTTTTTTGGAGACAGTGTCTTGCTCTGTTTCCCAGGCTGGAGTGCAGTGGCACACTCGGCTTACCACAGCCTCAACCTCCCCAGGCTCAGGTGATCCTCCTGCCTCAGCCTCCCAAGTAGCTGGGACTATAGGTCCATGCCACCACACCCAGCTATTTTTTTGTATTTTTTGTAGAAATGGAGTTTTGCCATGTTGCCCAGGCTGGTCTCAGGCTCCTAGACTCAAGCAATCCACCCTCCTTGGCCTCCCAAAGTATTGGGATTATAGATATGAGCCACTGCTCCCGGCCAGGACCCTGTTTCTTAAAAAAATAGCCAAGCATGGTGGTGTATGCTTGTAGTCCCAGCTACTTAGGAGGCTGAGGCAATAGGACCGCTTTAGCCTGGGAGGTCAAGGCTGCAGTGAGCTGTGATCTCACCACTGCACTCCAGCCTAGGCGACAAAGCAAGATACTTTCTTAAAAACCAAATAAATAAAACAAAAACAAACCAAAGCAAAGGCAGGACGAATTAGATAGTATTTCTCTCCAAAAGCAAAAGACAATCATGCTTAATTAAGTCCAATAAAATTAAGATAATGTCTCCCTTAGAACAAAAGGCAGACATGGTTACTATGATAAAAGATTTGAGTTTCCTCAGCTCAGGTTCCTTTCCTATAATGTGATAATATTGCATGTGTATGCATCCATCTGGGCCCATCAATGTTGCCTCTATGAGATTTTGGGGAGTAAGGGGAACTGAGCCAAATATGCTGTTCATGCCACTTGCTGTGTTGTGAGCAATAAAGGGCTCTGTCTCTCACACAGGAGTCTCATGTTTTCTGCTAGCATCTATACAACAGTGTTAGGCTAACATACTGGCTTACAAGTAGGGTAAAATCCGACCCTTCAGAGTTCTTGACAGGTACTCAGCACAATGATTTTGTCTATAAGATGTTATCCTCCTTTAGACAAAATTTGTTTGACTAATTTTATTTAATCCTTGTTTATTGAATTGGTTAAAAATATTGAAAAAGTAATAACAGCCCATCTTTTTAAGTATCCGAGAAAGCTGTGTGTCATCTCAGATGAAACAATTTTGAATTGGTAAATTAGGAACAGCTAAGGGCTTTATAATCGTGTTCGTTATTGTCTGAAACAAAAATTGAACCTAGCAGTGAGATTTACATTCTGCCTCCTATTGCAAGAAGCAATCTTGGGGGTGTGTGTGGATGTTGTTAGGAGATTTAGAATTCTTCAGACCCTGGTTTGTGGTTGCAGTGGGACAGAATATTTGAGATGTGGGACAGAAGGTCGCGGTAGTGTGTTAGAGGACTGGAAAATCACACATAGAACATAGACTTTGAAGACACATGAGTTTGGAATCCCAGCGCTGTCAGTTATTACTAGCTTTTAACTTTTTTTTAGCTTTGGGAAGGCATGTCATTGAGTGTATCTTTGCTTCATATGTGTATTAGTCTGTTTTCATGCTGCTGATAAAGACATACCTGAGACTGGGCAATTTACAAAAGAAAGAAATTTGTTGGACTTACAGTTCCACATGGCTGGGGAGGCTTCACAATCATGGCAGAAGGTGAAAGGCACTTCTCACATGGTGGCAGACAAGAGAACAGAGCTTGTGCAGGGAACCTCCCCTTTTTAAAACCATCAGATCTCATAAGACTTACTGTCATGAGAACAGCACGGGAAAGACCTGCCCCTATGATTCAGTTATTTTCCATCAGTTCCCTCCCACAACACATGGGAATTCAAGAGGAGAGTTGAGTGAGAACACAGCCAAACCACATAATTCTGCCCTTGACCCCTCTCAAATCTCATGTCCTCACATTTCAAAACCAATCATACCTTCCCAACAGTCACACAAAGTCTTAACTCATTTCAGTATTGACTCAAAAGTCCACACGCCGAAGTCTCATCTGAGACAAGGCAAGACCCTTTTGGCTATGAGCCTGTAAAATCAAAAGTGAGTATTTCCTAGTTACAATGGGGATACAGGCATTGAGTAAATACAGCCATTCCAAATGGGAGAATTTGGCCAAAATGAAGGGGCTACAGTCCTGTACAAGTTTGAAATCCAGTGGGGGAGTCAAATCTTAAAGTTCGAGAATGATCCCCTTTGACTCCATGTCTCACATCCAGGTCACGCTGATGCAAGAGGTGGGTTCCTATGGTCTTGGGCAGCTCAGCCCCTGTGGCTTAGCAGGGTACAGCTTCCCTCCTGGCTGCTTTCATAAGCTGGCACCGGGTGTCTGTGGCTTTTCCAGATGTATGGTGCAAGCTGTCGGTGGATCTACCGTTGTGGGGTCTGGAGAACGGTGGCCCTCTTCTCATAGCTCCACTAGGCGGTGCCCCAGTGGCGACTTTGTGTGGAGGGTCCGACCCCACATTTCCTTTCTGCACTGCCCTAGCAGAGGTTCTCCATGAGGTCCCCACCCCTGCAGCAACGTTCTGCCTGGACATACAGGCATTTCCATACATTCTCTGAAATCTAGGTAGAGGTTCCCAAACCTCAATTCTTGACTTCTGTGCACCCGCAGACTCAGCACCACATGGAAGCTGCCATGGCTTGGGGCTTGCACCCTCTGAAGCCACGGCCCAAGCTGTACCTTGGCCCCTTATAGTCATGCCTGGAGTGGCTGGGACACAGGGCAACAAGTCCCTAGCCTGCACACTGTACAGGGACCCTGGGCCTGGCCCACGAAACCGTTTTTTCATCCTAGGCTTTCAGACCTGTGATAGGATGGGCTGCTGTGAAGACCTCTGACATGCCCTGGAGACATCTTCCCCATTTTCTTGGGGATTAACATTCGGGTCCTGGATACTTATGCAAATTTCTGCAGCCAGCTTGAATTTCTCCTCAGAAAATGGGATTTTCTTTTCTATCACATTGTCAGGGTGCAAATTTTCCAAACTTGTATGCTGTTTCCCTTTTAAAACTGAGTGCTTTTAACGACACCCAAGTCACCTCTTGAATGCTTTGCTGCCTAGAAATTTCTTCCACCAGATACTCTAAATCATCTCTCTCAAGTTCAGAGTTCCACAAATCTCTCGGGCAGGGGCAAAATGCCACCAGTCTCTTTGCTAAAACATAACAAGAGTGTCACCTTTGCTCCAGTTCCCAACAAGTTCCTCATCTCCATCTGAGATCACCTCAGCCTGATTTCATTGTCCATATCATTATTAGCATTTTGGTCAAAACCATTCAACAAGTTTCTAGGGAGTTCCAAACTTTCCCACATTTTCCTGTCTTCTTCTGAGCCCTCCAAACTGTTCCAACTTCTGCCTGTTACCCAGTTCCAAAGTCACTTCCACATTTTTGGGTATCTTTTCAGCAGTGCCCCACTCTACTGGTACCAATTTACTGTATTCGTCCATTTTCATGCTGCAGATAAAAACATACTCGAGACTGGGCAATTTACAAAAGAAAGAGGTTTATTGGACTTACAGTTCCATGTGGCTGAGGAGACCTCACAATCATGGTGGAAGGTAAAAGGCACATCTCACATGGTGGCAGACAAGAGAATAGAGCTTGTGCAGGGAACCTCCCCTTTTTAAAACCATCAGATCTTGTGAGACTTATTCACTATCATGAGAACAGCATGGGCAAGACTTGCCCCTATGATTCAATTAACTCCCACTGGGTCCCTCCCACAACACATGGGAATTCAAGATGAGATTTTGGTGGGGACACGGCCAAACCATATCAACATGTTAAATGAGAAACAGTAACTACCTTACCAAATTGTTAAAAGGATTAGAAATAATCTATGCAAAGTGCATGGTATTGTGATCTAGCATATAGGTTGTCTGTGTATAATATTTCCTTCAATTCCACTTAGGTTATTCTTGATGTGAAGTTAGAGTTCTGATTTCAAGTTATTTCTCTATTAACTCCCATGTTCCTTCAAGCAGACAATTCTATGGTGATTACTGTAATGATGAAGATGTGTTCAAACAGCACACTTCATTATTAGGAATTTTATCAGAGGTAAAAATCACATGGCCCTCTCCTTAATGTGTCTGTTTAATTTCCCTCTGCTTTCCTCTTATAAGGATACATGTGATGGCATTTTTAGGGCCAGAGGTAAAAGTGTGTCAGGCTTTCAAATATTACCTAGGATTTTTTTTAAAAAGGAGAGACTATGCTACTCTATATTATTAAACAGCACTTAAACTCAAGTTTAACAATTTGTGCAAAAAACTCTCTCTACCCGTTTGTACACTGAATATGATAAGACTATAATTAGTACAGTATAATAGTATAATTTCTGAAAGTCATTTTGTATATTTGGCAGAAATGGTAGCCAGTGGGCCAGGAATTGCAATGGGCAGCAGATAGACCAATCTGTGGCTCTGTGGGTGCAGCTTGGGAGACAGCAAACAGATTTCCATTCCATCTGACTCCTCTCCTTCTCTAGCTTCCTTGGTCTCTCAAGCTCAAGAGTGATACAGAACATAATTTAGATTGGGTTACTTAAGATTATTGACCAAGGTCTCTAATAGACTCCCAGCAGTTTTACAAGGAATGTCTTGAAGGAAGGCGGTAAACAATACATAGCAATCTGTCTACTGTTGATTTACTGCCAATACTGGATTTTATGATTAAAAATGAGACAAGAAAAACAACTCAGTGGTTATAAAGGTGCTTATCCCTTTGGATACTAATTAACTGAGGTATCGATACTGCACAAGAAAAAAATACACAGCTATATAATTAAAAATATTTACAATCATTCTCTTATTAATTCCAATAAACTATCATTATGGTGTGTATTAGTTTCTTGTGCCTGCCATAACAAATTATCACAAACTTAATGATTTAAAAAACAAATTTAGTCACTCACAGGTTTGGAGACTGGAAGTTAGAAGCGAATTTAATTGAGCTAAAATCAAGGTTTTGGCAGGGCTGCACTCTCTATGGGGAGGCTCTAGGGGAGAATCCATTCCTTGCCTCTTCCAGCTTCTGATGGCTACTGGCATTGTGTGGCAGAATTATTCCAGTGGCTGCCTCCTTCTCCACGTGACTCCCTCTTCAGTCTGTGTAGTTTACCCGCTGCTTTCCTCTTACAAGGATACATGTGATGGCATTTAGAGTCCACATGGATGATGCAGGCTAATCTCATCACAAGATTCTTAATTACATCTGTAAAAACTTTAGCATATAAGATAACACTTACGGGTTCCAGAATTAGGATCTGATATCTTCAGCCTACGATAGGAAGATAAATACACATTTTAATGTCCTTTTTTATGTGGAAAAGGTGAAACATTTTTATAATTTTATGATTGTCTTTTCCCAAGTACTGTTTGTTGCCTAAGAAAATAGGCTTTGAAACTGTTGTGAAGTGAATCTCCCATGGAGGAATAAATGAGCAGTTTTCCAATTTTTATTTATTTTTATTTTTTGAAAAAGACAGGGTCTCACTCTGTCACCCAGGCATGAGTGCAGTGGCATGATCATGGCTCACTGCAGCCTCAACCTCCTGGGCTCAAACCATCCTTCCACCTTAAGAGTAGCTGGAACTACAGACATGCACCAAGCCCAGCTACTTTTTGTATGTTTTTGTAAAGATAGGGTTTTGCCATATTGCCCAGGCTGGTCTGGAACACCTGGGCTCAAATTGTCCCCCAACCTGGGCCTCCCAAAGTGTTGGGATTACAGGCATGTAATCCCAACCGGCTACCGACTACAGCCAGCTGTTTTTTTCCCCCAATTTTTAGGTGGAATTTTTATTTATTTAATTTTTTTGCTGGAACTCAATTAAAATACCAGTTTTGCATGTATTTCTCAATTATTTGTTTATTATTAGTCATATTTTTCTAGTTGCCCTAGTATACATGTTAATTAAGTGATTTTTAATGTTTAAAAAGCTCCTTTATTGTATATCACAAGATAAACATTTTAAATCAGTTTAAATTTTATTCATTATAGTGATAGAAAAGTTAATCTTCACTTTTTTGATGGAAAATATGAGATGCTGTTAGTGTGAGATAGTTCAAGAAATTAAGATACAAATAGTTTTGTGTTATTTCCCATCTTGCTTTCCATGGTTGTATTTTTTTTGGCACTGTTACTGTATTTACTCAGTACTTTAAAAAGGACGTTCATACTGATTTAAAGTCTGAAACACCTAAGAATTAGATTTTGCTGAGACCAGCTCAGTTGTGCAGAACCTAAACCAGTGGCGCAAGAGGAATTAAAGACACACACACAGAAATATAGAGTGTGGAGTGGGAAATCAGGGGTCTCACAACCTTCAGAGCTGAGACCCTTGAACAGAGATTTACCTGCATATTTATTGACAGCAAGCTAGTGATAAGCATTGTTTCTATAGATTATAGATTAACTAAAAGTATTCCTTGCAGGAAACAAAGGGATGGACTGAAATAAAGGGATGGGTCTGACTAGTAATCTGTGGTAGGAGCATCTCCTTAAGGCACAGATCGCTCAAGCTATTGTTTGTGGTTCAGGAACACCTTTAAGCGGTTTTCCACCCTGGGTGGGCCAGGTGTTCCTTGCCCTTATTTCGGCAAGCCCACAACCTTCCAGCGTGGGCTTCATGGCCATCACGAACATGTCACAGTGCTGCAGAGATTTTGTTAATGGCCAGTTTTGGGGCCAGTTCATGGCCAGATTTGGGGGCCTGTTCCCAACAAGATTTATTGTTCTTTATTTGATTTAACTCCATTAAATAAGAATAATAATTATAATTTTAAATGGTATTTAGTAAATAAATACATGGAATCATCCAGAAAATAGTTTATGAATGCACATTTAATTAAATTCCCTAAGGGAGCTTATAATGTTACTTTGTAATTTAACTAAATAATCTTTTATTTGAAGGGGAATGAACATAAAGGATTATGAAAAATGTGTAGATTAGTAATGTCTTGATATTATTTATATCATTAAATTATTCTTGTTATTAATACTGATGGTTTAGTATTTTTTTCTGCCCCTTTTTTGTAGTTTATTTGCTTTTTTCATATGTTATTTTTCAGAAGTTTTAGGTTTACAAAAAAATTGAGCAGATAGTACAGTTACCCCATACTCCTTTTCTCTAGCTCATAGTTTTCCTATTTTTAGCATCTTATATTTTTGTAATGTGTTTTTACAATTAACGAACCAATATATGGTACACTTGATGATTACGAAAATGGATGAAGCTATACTTTATTATTAAAGTCTATACATTAGGGTTCAGTCTTTGTGTTGTATAGTTGTATGTGTTTTGACAAATGCATGTGTCATGTATGCATCATCACAGTATCACATAGAAGAGTGTAACTGCCCTGAAAATTCTGTGTTCCATGTATTAATCACTCTTTGATATGGTTTAGCTCTGGGTCCCCACCCAAATCTCATATTGAATTGTAACCACCATGTGTCGGGGTAGGGACCTGGTAGGAGGTGATTGGATCATGAGAGCAGTTTCCCCAATACTGTTCTCATGATAGTGAGTTCTTATGAGATCTGATGGTTTATAAGTGTGTAGCATTCTCCTCCTGCCCTCTGCCTTGTGAAGAAGGTGCTTGCTTCTTCTTCACCTTCTGCCATGATTGTGTTTCCTAAGGCCTCCCCAGCCATGCAGAACTGTGTGTCAATTAAACCTCTTTTCTTTATAAATTACCCATTCTCAGGTGGTTTTATATCACAGTGTGAGAATGGACTAATACAGAAAATTGTTGCTAAAGAAGTGGGGCATTGCTATAAAGATACTTGAAAATATGGAAGCAACTTTGGAACTGGGTAATGGGCAGAAGTTGGAACAGTTTGGAGGGCTCAGAAGAAGACAGGAATATGATGTGGGAAAGTTTGGAACTCCCTAGAGACTTGTTGAATTGTTATGACCAAAATGTGATAGTGATGTGGACAATGAAATCCAGGCTGAGGTGGTCTCAGATGGAGATGAGGAACTTACTGGAACTGAAGTAAAGGTCATTCTTGCTGTGCTTTAACAAGGAGACTGATGGCATTTTGCTCCTGCCCTAGTGATCTGTGGAACTTTGAACTTAAGAGACATGATTTAGGGTATCTAGTAGAAGAAATTTCTAAGTAGAAAAGCATTCAAGATGTGACCTGGCTGTTTCTGAAAGTGTTCAGTCATATGCATTCACAAAGAGGTAGTCTGACATTGGAACTTAATGTTTAAAAGGGAAGAAAAGCATAAAAGTTTGGAAAATTTGAAGCCTATATGATGGAAAAGAAAAACCCATTTACTGGGAAGTAATTCAAACCTGCTGCAGAAATTTGCGTAAGTAAAAAGGAGCCAAATGTTAATTGTCAAAATCATGGGGAAAATGTCTCCAGGGCATTTCAGAGATCTTCACAATAGCCCTTCCCATCACAGGTCTGGAGGCCTAGGAGGGAAAAATGGTTTCACAGGCTGGGCCCAGGGCCCTATTGCTCTGTGCAGCCTCATGACATGGTGCTCTGTGTCCCAGCCACTCCAGCTTCAGCTGTGGTTAAAAGGGGCCAAGGCACAGCTCATAATGTTGCCTCAGAGGGTGCAAGCCTCAAGCCTTGATGGCCTCCACATGGTGTTCAGCCTGTGGGTGCTTAGAAGACAGGAACTGGGGTTTGGGAACCTCTGCCTAGATTTCAGAAGCTGTATGGTAATGTCTGAATGTCCAGGAAGAAGTCTGCTGCAGGGCCAGAGCCCTCATGGGTAACCTCTACTAGGATAGTATAGAGGGGAAATGTGGGGTTGGAGACTCACACAGAGTCCCCATTGAGGCACTGCCTAGTGAAGCTGTGAGAAGATGGCCACTATCCTCCATACCTCCAGACTGACAGCCTGTACCAAGCACCTGGAAAAGCTGCAAGCACTCAATGCCAGCCCCTGAAACTAGCCACGGGGCTATACCCTAAAGACCCACAAGGGTAGAGCTATGCAAGGCCTTGGGAACCCAAGGCCTTGGGAACCCACCCCTTGCATCAGTGTACCCTGGATGTGAGACATGGAGTCAAAGGAGATTATTTTGGAACTTCAAGTTTTAATGACTTCCTCATTGTATTTTGGACTTGCACGGGGCCTGAGGCCCTTTCATTTTGGCCAATTTCTCTCATTTGGAACGTGTGTATTTATATAATGCCTGTACCCCCATTGTATATAGGAAGTAACTAACTTGCTTTTGATTTTACAGACTCATAGGCAGAATGGGACTTGCCTTGTCTCAGATGAGACTTTGGAGTTGGACTTTTGACTTAATGCTGGAATTAGTTAAGACATTTGGGGTCTGTTGAGGTGGAATAATTGTATTTTGCAGTGTGATAAGGAAATGAGATTTGGGAAGGGCTGTGGCAGAATGATATGGTTTAGCTCTGTGTCCCCACTCAGGTCTCATATCAAATTGTAATCACTATATGTCAGGGGAGGGACCTGGTGAGAAGTGATTGGGTCATGGGACTGGTTTCCCTCATGCTTCTCTCATGGTAGTGAGTGAGTTCTTACAAGATCTGATGGTTTATAATTGTGTAGCAGTTCCCCTGCCCTGCCCCCCATCTTGTGAAGAAGGTGCTTGCTCTTCCTTTGCCTTCTGCCATGATTGTAAGTTTCCTGAGGCCTCCAAGCTATGTGGACTGTGAGTCAATTAAACCTCTTTTCTTTATAAATTACCCAGTTTCTGGTAGTTCTTTATAGCAGTGTGAAAATGGACTAATACTCTCTTCCTCTTCCCTTATTCCCTCTTTTCCTCCCAAATCCATGGCAACCATTGATCTTTCTACTATCACCATAGTTTTACTCTTCCCAGAACGATATTTCCTAGGAATCCTAGCATATGTAGACATTTCAGACTGGCTTCTTTCAAGAAGCAATATATGTTAAGGTCTCTCCATGTCTTTTCATGGCTTGAAAGCTCATTTCCTGGAAGTGATTCCATTGTATGGATATTCCACAGTTTATTCATTTACCTATTGAAAGATGCATCTTGTTTGTTTCGAAATTTTGGCAATTATGAATAAAGCTGCTATAATTGTTAGTGTGAAGACTTTGTGTAGACATTTGTTTTGAACTGATTTGAGTAAATACCCAGGCTTGCAATTGCTGAATTAAGACCATATTTATCTTTGTAAAAGCATACCAGACTGTTTTCCAGTGTGGCTGTTCTTTTTTTTTTTTTTTTTTCCATTAAATATTTATATAATTTATGGGGTACAAGTGTGAATTTATTACATGCATAGTAGTCCAGTTAGGGGATTCAGAGAATCTGTCACCCAAATAACATACATTGTACCCATTAGGTGATTTCTTATTATATAACCCTCTCCCACTCTGTCACCCTTCTGAGTCTCCATTGTCTATCACTCTGCTCTCTATATCTATGTATACACCATTTTTTAGCATTCACTAAAAAATGAGTGAGTGAGAACATGTGATATTTGTCTTTCTGTGTCTCGTTTGTTTCACTTAAGATAATGACCTTCAGTTCTATCCATGTTGTTGCAAAAGACCAATGCTTTGGCTATTTGGACTCCTTTTTGGTTCTATATGAATTTTATGATTTTTTTTTTCTAATTCTGTGAAAAAATGGTGTTGGTATTTTGGTAGGGATTGCATTGAACCTGTAGATTGCTTTGGGTAATATGGTCATTTTAACAATATTAATTCTTCTGATCCATGAGCATGAGATATCTTTCCATTTGTTTTTGTCATCTTCAATTTCTTTCACCTGTGTTTTATAGTTTTCCTTGTAGAGATCTTTCACCTCTTTGGTTAAATTTATTCCTAGGTATTTTATTTTTTTGGTAGGTATGGTAAATAGGATTGACTTCTTGATTTCATTCTCAGTGAGATCATTATTGGTATATAGAAATGCTACTGTGTTTTATATGTTTATTTTTGTATCCTGAAACTTTATATTTATCAAATCTAAGAGTTTTTTTGGTGAGCCTTTAGGGTTTGTAGATATAAGATCATATCATCAGCGATCAGCGATACTTTGACTTCCTTCTTTTTGATTTGGATGTGTTTTATTTCTTTCTCTTGCCCAGTTGCTCTGGCTAGGACTTCCAGTACTATATTCAATAACAGTGGTGAAAGTGGGCATCTTTGTCTTGTTGTAGATCTTAGAGGGAAGGCCTTCAGCTTTTCCCCATTCAGTATGATACGTGGGTTTGTTGTATGGTATGTGGGTTGTAGGTATGATATGTGTGTTTGTTGTATATGGCCTTTATTTTTTTGAGTTATGTTCCTTCTATGCCTAGTTTGTTGAGGGGTTTTATCATGACCGGAAGCTTAATTTTATCAAATGCTTTTTCTGCATCTATTGAGATGATCATATGCTTTTTGTCCTTAATTCTGTTTATGTGATATATTACATTTATTAATTTGCATATACTGAACCATCTTTGTATCCTTGGTGTAAACCCACTTGATCATGGTGTATGATATGGTTTGGCTCTGTGTCCTCACCAAAATCTCATCTTATAGCTCCCATAATTCCCATGTATTGTGGAAGGGATCCAGTGGGAGATGGTTGAATCATGGGGGTGGGTCATTCCTGTGCTGTTCTTGTGACAGTGAATGAGTCTCATGACATCCGATGGTTTCAAAAATGGGGGTTTCCCTACACAAGCTCTTTGTCTGCTATCATTCATGTAAGATGTGACTTGCTCCTCCTTGCCTTCCACCATGATTGTGAGGCCTCCCCAGCCATGTGGAACTGTAAGTCCAATAAACCTCTTTCTTTTGTAGATTGCCTAGTCTCAGGTATGTCTTTATCAGCAGCATGAAAATGAACTGATACAGTGCATTATCTTTTTGATGTCCTGTATTCAATTTACTAGTATTTTGTTGAGGATTCTTGCATGAATGTTCATCAGGGATGTTGGTCTACTCTTTGCCTTTTTTGGTTGTTGTGTCCTTGTCCAGTTTTGGTATTAGGGTGATAGTGACCTCATGGAATGAATTAGGGAGAATACTCTCCTCTTCAATTTTTTGGAACAGTTTCAGGAGGAGTGGTATTACTTCTTTTTATATTTGATAGAATTTGGCTGTGAATCCCTCAGCGAAGCTCCCTCAACAATCCCTGAGCTTGTCTTTGTCAGGATTTTTTTTTTTTTTTTTTTTTTTTACTACTGATTCAATGTTGCTGTTCATTATTGGCCTGTTTAGATTTTCTATTTCTTCCTTGTTCAATCTTGGTAGGTTGTATGTTTCCAGGAATTTATCTCTTTCCTTTAGGTTTTCTTGTTTGTGAGTATATAGTTGTTCATAATAGTTTCTGATGATCTATTGTGTTTCTGTGTTATCAGTTGTAATGTTTCCTTTTTTATTTCTCATTGTGTTTATTTGGTTCATCTCTCTTCTAGGTTAGTCTAGCTACTGGTTTATCAGTTTTATTTATCTTTTTGCAGAATCAACTGTTTTTTAAATACTTTGTATCGTATTTTGGTCTCTATTACATTTAGTTCTACTGTGATCTTCGTTATTTCAAATTCTGCTAGTTTTGAGTATGGTTTGTTCTTGATTTTCTAGTTTTTTGAGATGCATTGTTAGGTTGATAATTTATAATCTTCTTTTTTAATAATAGGCATTTAATGCTATAAATTTCCCTCTTACCACTGCTTTTGCTATATCCCACAGGTTTTGGTTTGTTGTGTTTACATTTTCATTTGTTTCAAAAAAATTTTAATCTTTTGTATTAATTTCTTCTTTGATCCAGTGATTGTTCAGGAGCTTGTGTAACATCCATGTGTTTGTATAGTTTCTGAAGTTCCTTTTTGTATTGATTTCTATCCACTGTGGTATGAGAAAATAATTGATAGGATTTCATTTTTAAACATTTGTTGATACTTGCTTTATGGCCTAACATGTGGTTTATCTTGGAGAATGTTCCATGTGCTCATCGAAAAAGTGTATATTCTGCAGTTGTTGTGCAGAATATTCTGTAAATTTGTTAGGTCCGTTTGGTGTAAAGTCCAATTTACATCTAATGTTTCTTTGTTGGTTTCCTGTCTAGATGATCAGTCTGATGCTGTGAGTGGTGTGTTGAAGTCTCCCACCATTATTGTATCTATCTCTCTCTTTAGGCCTAGTGATATTTGTTTTATGGATCTGGGTGCTCCAGTGTTGGGTGCATATAAATTTAAAATTGTTATAACCTCTTGCCAAATTGATCCCTTTATTATAGAATGACGTTCTTTGTCTTTTTTTTAACCGTCTTTTATTTAATATCTGATTTAATTGATGCAAGTACAGCTAGTGCTGCTCACTTTTGGATTTTGTTTGTGTGGATTGTCTTTCTACTTCTTTACTTTTGGTCTATATGTGTCTTTACAAGTAATGTGAGTTTCTTGTAAGCATCATATAGTTGGATTATATTTTTAAAATCTATTTTGCCAATCTGTATCTTTTAAATGGGGCATTTAATTCATTTATTTTCAAGGTTTATATTGATATGTGAGGGTTTGTTCTTGTCATACTGTTAATCATTTTCCAGTTTTATAAATTCTCTGTTTTTTTCTTGGAATGTTTGTCTTTGTAGTTTGGTGGAATTTTGTAGTGGTGTCATCTGATTTCTTTTTCTTCCTCCTTTGTGTGATTGCTTTACCAGTGAGTTTTATACTTTTGTGTGTTTTCATGATGATGAATATTACTTTTACTTTCAAGTTTAGGACTTCCTTGAGCATTTCTTGTAGGGCCAGTTTAGTGGCGATGAATTCCTCAGTATTTGCATGTTTGGGAACGACTTCATTTCTTCTTATTTATGAAGCTTATTGCTGGATATTGAGTTCTTGGCTGGCAGTCTTGTTTTTTTTTTTTTTTTTTTTTATATCAGCACTTTTAATATGTCATTCCCTTCTCTTCTGGCTTTTAAGGTTTCTGGTGAGAAGTCTCATGTTAGTCTCATGGAGTTTCCTTATATAGGTGATAGGCTGCTTTTCTCTTGATGATTTTATTTTATTTTTTTTGGTCAAGCTGTTCTTTATTTCAGGAAGAGGGCAGGGCAGGGGGCTCAGTCTTTCTTAGCAGTAATTTTCCTCATGGAGGCCAGGACATTGCTCAGCTCCTCTCGCTTCCTCTTGGTGAGGATGTGTGTCCCCACCCTTTTCTTGATGAACTTGAGGGCCTGTTTGTCCTTGGAGACCTTCAGTAACTCCTTGGTACGCCGCTCGAATGGGGTGAAGCCACACACCTCTCGGGTCATGCCCCGCACACACTTGGTATGTTTGGTCAGGCGCCCGAGGCTACGACTGTGTCTGGGCTTGCTCACATTCTTGGTCACCTTGTGGCCTTTGTTGAGGCCCACAACCATAGTGTAGCACAGAGCCATTGCTGCTGCTCTCCAGTGGTGGCTGTGGTTGAAGGCTGTCTTGCTGATTTTAGAATTCTTTTTACCTTAGACAGTCTGATTATAATATGCTGTGGCAAACTCCTTTTTGCATTGTGTTTTCCTTGGGATCACTGAGTCTCTTGTGTCTGGATGTCTAAATCTTGCTATACTTGGAAAAGTTGCATTTCTTATTTTGTTAAATAGGCTTTCTAAGCCTTTTAATCTCTCATCTCCCTCAGGAATACCAATAATTTGTAAGTTTGGTCATTTTATGTAGTCTCAAATGGCACATGTATACCTATGTAACAAACCTGCATGTTCTGCATGTGGATCCCAGAACTTAAAGTCTAATAAAAAATAAATAAATAAAAGCAATAAGCAAGTTCAAAAAAAAAAGAAGAAAGAAAAAAGCTTTGTTTATTCTTTTTCTTTATTTCTGTCTGACTGGATTATTTCAAAAGACCTGTCTTCAAGTTCTGAAATTCTTTCTTCTGCTTGATCTAGTGTTTCAAGTTCTGAAATTCTTTCTTCTGCTTGATCTAGTATTTCAAATGTATTTTGTATTTCCTTCAATGAATCTTTTAGTTTCGGAATTTGTGTGTGTGTGTGTGTGTGTGTGTGTGTGTGTGTGTGTGTATGTGCATGTGTGTGGGGGAGAGAGAGAGAGACTTGTTCTGTTGCCCAGGCTGGAGTGTAGTGGTGTGATCATAGCTCAGTATGACCTCAAACTTTTGGACTCAAGTGATCCTCCTGCCTCAGCTTCCCGAGTAGTTGGGATTTACAAGCATGTGCCAACATGCCTAGCTAATGTTTGTATTTTTAGTAGAGACAGGTTCTCGCTATGTTGCCGAAACTGGTCCTAAACACCTGGGTTCAAGCAGTCCTCTTACCTTGGCCTCCCAAAGTGCTGACATTATAGGCGTTAGCCACCATACTTGGCCTTTTTATCTTTTAAAGATATTTATCTCCATGTTAAAAGTTTTTATTTGTATTCTGAGTTGATTTTTTGAGTTCTTTGTATTGGCTTTTAGATTTCTCTGGCATCTCATTGAGCTTCTTTAAAATCAGTATTTTGAATTCTTTATCTGGGATTTTGAGGATTTTTTTTTTCCTCTTTGGTTAGGATCTATTGCTGGAGAATTACTGCATTCATTTGAGGCCATCATATTACCTAGCTTTTTCATGTTTTCTGTATCTTTATGTTGGTTTCTGCTCATCTGGCTTCATAGTTACATCTTCTTTTTTAAAAAATGACTTTCATGTGGATGGAAGACTTTTTTCTTGAAGATGTGACAATGATGTTAGTTGGGTAAGGCCTTCTGGCTTTGCTTTCAGGTGCATGCAGTAGTGAAGACTGTGTAAAATTTATATGGCTGTCTTCATTGTGTTAATGTGTGGTTCTTGGCGGGGCCTGTGGTGAAGTTGTGCTTGTGACTTGAGTGCCTGATGGGCCCATCATCAGGTTTTAATGGTAGCAGAAGTGTGCTAAGTATGTCTATCCTTGTGACCTGGGACAGCATATGCTGGCTCCTGTGTTGGCAGTTTCCAGGCAGGCTAATGTTTGGGCATCTGGGTGGCTTTCTCAGATGCCAGTTTTAGTAGCAGTATACCAGGCATATAAGCAGGCTCTCGAGCTCCCGAGCAGCTGGGGTAGTGAGGATGATAGACAGAGGTAGCAGTGGTGGTGAGATGCTCTCCTTGTTCCCATGCACTGTGCTCTTGTGCTGGAAGTGGTTGCAACAGGTTGTGCAAACTGGCTTCTAGGTCAGAAGGTGGTGCTTGCAGGTAAGAGCCAGCTGAGACTGTAGAAGTAGGGTGTTTATGCTCAGTCTCTGTCCCCTAGAAGTGCTCATGTGCCCCAGGTGGTAGATTGGGTTGTGGAACACCCAGAACCTGCCCCCCCCCCCCACTAGTTTGTGTTGGCATAGGGTTAGGGGGGTGAAGCTGGGTGGATCCAGACTGAGCAAGCTTGTACTCAACACCTCCCAATGGCAAGTGCATGCATGAACTATGACGTGGGGATAGGGCAGGCAGTGTAGTCCTCACGCCTCTGGTGAAATGCTTGGGTGAGAGGTGACTGTTGCTGTGCTGAGGTCGTGCCATGGGTGCCAGGGAGGATGAGACCACTGCTGTCCCTCCCCCATCCCAGCTGTGGCAGCCAACCTGGCTGTTCTGTTAGTATGGCAGTTTGCACCTAGCCCATAATTCAGCCTTGAGCCACAGAAGCCAGCACCCAGCTCAAGACCAAGCCTCTGCAGTAACTCATCCTGCTCAGGATTGGAGCATTGGGAGCCTGGTTCCAGTGCCAGAGACTGCAGCCCATGCCATGTCCACTTCTTAGTTTTGGCTGTGGGATCCCCATTGATCCCCATTCCTGCTCAAGCCCCTGCTCCACAAGATGCAACCTGATCTTCCCCAATGGCCAAGACTGGTGCTGCAGATTTCCAGGACCACTCATAGTTGCTAAGAGCTAGGATTAAGAATGGCATCTTACTGTGGCTACTTAGTTCTCAGGAATTGTGTGGGACCCAGGGCATGTTGCCTCCCTGGAGCTGCTCCTTCTCATAGTCTCCTGGATGCTCCCTAAATCAGATTCAGAATTTGGATGGGTCAGGGTGCTCTCCTGTGGCTTGGACTGTATGATTCCCCAGTGGGAAAGTGGACTGCAGAAAAATACTCACTCTCTCTTGTATTGGGGATTCATTGTCAGTTCCCAGCCAGTCTTGACCATACAGGTTGTCTGCTTTCCTTCTCATTCCCAGATTTTGGAGTTTCCTTTCACTTTTTCTGTTGAACCCTGTGTTTCCTGTGGGATAATGTATTCAAAGTGTGATTGTCTGCATACCACTTTGGTTTTTCTAAGTGGATGAGGCATGCTGGAAATGTTTTTAGTCAGCTATCTTGGAAAACAAAGGTCAGCCTCCTGTCACTTTGTGAACTTCTTTGATCTTTTCATATGGTTACTGTGTTTTCTTATGACCATTATTTTCAGACTTCTCTGCTTGCTGTTTTTTCTCTACTCACTTTCTAACTGTTGGCCTTCCTGATAGCCCATTCTTTATCCTCTAATTTGATACTCTGATATTAGGTGATGTCCTCCATTTCTGTGATTTAATAGAACTAACCATATTCCTACAACTTTCAAATTTTTTTTTTTTTTTTTTTTGAAATGGAGTCTCATTCTGTCGCTCAGGCTGGAGTGCAGTGGCACAATCTCGGCTCACTGCAACCTCTGCCTCCCGGGTTCAAGCAATTCTCCTGCCTTAGCCTCCTGAGTAGCTGGAATTATAGGTGCGCACCACCATACCTGGCTAAATTTTGTATTTTTAGTAAGAGATGGGGTTTCACCATTGTTGGTCAGGCTGGTCTCGAACTCCTGACCTTGTGATCCACCCATGTTGGCCTCCCAAAGTGCTGAGATTACAGGCGTGAGCCACTGTGCCTGGCCACAACTTTCAATTTTATATATCTATCCCAGACTTCACTTAGGAGATCAAGATTCATCTGTCTAATGCCCATTTAATAGCCCCTCTTTGAGTCTCTCTCAGATGTCTCGGTTTATACAGATACAAACTTGAACCCTTCATTGCACCTCTGTTTCAAAAAAAAAAAAAAAAAAAAAGCGAAAACCTCACCAGCAGAAGAAACTACAAAAATCCTGTTACACTCCCACTGTTTATTAGATAATATTATTTTAGCTGTCTAGGCCAGAATCCTGGGTGCCATCCTTGATTCTTTCCTCTCGTTTCTTCCACATACCTAGTTCCTTGCCACTCCCTGTGAGTACTAATTTCAAAATATATTTCAAATTTTATCCACTTTCTCTTATCCCGGTTCTTGCAATCTTAATACAAGTTACTATCATCTATCTCTGAGACCACTGTATTATTTATGAGTGCCTAATACTAGGTATTATACAGAATAACAAATTGAGCATAATTTTGTTTTTAGGATTTCAAATTAATTGTAAACACTAATTTTGAACTCCCAGAATTCTGAAGTTACAAGAATAAGAAGTAAAACCCTAAATATAAAAAAAAAAAATCCTAAACTAAAAACAGTGACTTCATTTTCCTCCCCAATAGAACTGTGTGATGCTTGGGTATCCAGAGGAGGTAAGCCAGAATATTGGGAAACATTTGTTTCTAGTTCAGATTTTGGTTTCTAGTAATTCTATTGTTTTTTAAGTTATTCAGAATTTTATGGTGGGAGGAAGAAGAATAGAAATTAATTTTTATATTATATAAACATAACTTTTTTTTTGCCAGTTATATAATTTTACATTAGGTTAAGAGTGAGAATATTTATCTATCTCCTCTATATGTATCTGTATATATTACATATGTAGTAATACATACGTTAATGTTCTGAATAAGGAACTTACTATATTGCTAAGTGAATAGGTCTCATCCCTTGGAATGAAGTTGAACATTATTGATAGGAGGTTGTTTTTATGAGGGCAGACCAGATGCTAAATGAGGTACATTGAACTAAGCTGGATGCTCTTCCTAACAGAGGCACAAAATTTTCTTACATTTTTAACCAAGTAAGTATAATGAGCTAGTGTGAGCAAAGTAAATTTCTATGATAAGGTAACTAACTTGATATTCAGGTAGTTGTTGGGGGTTTGTACCTTTGGGGACATATTTGTCTGCCATGAATAGAGATTATTGCTGGCATCTAGTGGGTAGATGCCAGAGATGCTGCTAAGTATCCTACAGTGCCCAGGATATCCCCCCACAATGGTTATCAGACGTCCACAGTGGTGAGGCTGAGCCAACTCTCTTCTAGAGTATTTGTTTTTCAACCCACTACTGCAATGTCCTAAGTATTTTTCAAAATTCATTTAACAAACCCTTAATAGAGGAGTAATGATTGTAATAATTCCACGATTTTATTTTTGTGAAAATTTAAATGAATGGAAGTATATTTGTGTGTACTTGCAATAATTTAGGAGACGAATGAATCAAGGATGATACCAGGTTTCTGGCTTGAGCAACTCACCAGGAGGATGTTGTTGACATTGAGATGAAAAGAAAATAAATAAATAAATAAATAGAAGTGTGGGAAAAGATCTTCATTTCAGATTTTATACTTGTAGAATTTGAGGTGCCTGAGAGATACCAAGGTGAAGTCCTGAAGATCAGAATATAGGCTTTTAGACATATCCTTAATTTGCAATTCATCAGTATATAAATATAATTTGGACCTAGGATGGATGAAATCACCCAGTAGAGTGTATATCTTTTTTTTTCCCATTTACTTTTCAGATTTACTGAGTGAACATAATTTTCTTTTCATAAACATTTGATCTAAATCATTTTTGTTGTTGTTGTTGCTGGTTGTTTGGTTTTTAATACTGGGAACACTGAGATTCAGTTTGAAAGACCCTGAAATCTGAAATACACCAATCCCTCCCGCTCTCCACCCAAAATCTAGTTGGTTTAAATGAGCAGAATGATCCATCTTTCCATTTTAGGTGAGCAGATGTTTATGAAAGATCTTAGAACTGTTTGTCTCATTTATCAGGAAAATTTACAAGCAAAGAAACCACTAATCGTATTTCAACTTGTAAATAGAAGAAGACTAGGACTCAGGTTCATATCTTACACTTTTAACATGAACTGGTTGAAAGAAACATTAACAATTTCAAACTAAAGAAATTTTAAGTTTTTCCTCACAAAAGCATAAAAATGGAGATCTTAACAGGAAATTCTTAAAAGGTAAAAACAACTCTTACTTATACTAGTCCTTGGGTAGTTTAATATAGAACAGGTTGTTCTTTTTGTTACTTTGAAAAGGAATTTTTGGTCCCAAGTCTGTTCCTGCTTAGTATCTGCTCCAGCCTTCCCCTCTCTCCAAGCGGCCTCCTTGACGGCCTCCACCCCTGGGCACCCTGCAGCTCGACCAGCTGTAAGAATCATGCAGGGTAGGGCTGCTCCTTTCCATGGGCAGAGGGAGCCCACGATCCCGTCTGCCTACCCGGTCTCGACCTCTCGAGTAGCGATCGCTCCGGCCGTAACTGTCGCGGCCCCCACCGTAGGCGTCAGGCGAGCAGCCTCCGTACTCGTAGCGGCCTCCTCCTCCGTAGCGGTGGCTCCGGCCATGACTGTTGCTGGAACTGTCACGGCCCCTGCTGTAGGTGTCGGGCGAGTGGCCCCCGCTGTAGGCGTCGTGCGAGTGGCCCCCGCTGTAGGCGTCGTGCGAGTGGCCTCGGTACTCCTCGTAGCTGCCTCCTCCTCCGTAGTGGTCGCTCCGGCCGTAACTGTTGCTGGAACTGTCGTGGTCCCTGCTGCAGGCATTGGTGGAACGGTCCCTGCTGTGGGCGTCGGGCGAGTGGCCCCCAGTGTGGGCACTGGGATAGCGGCCACCGCTGTGGGTGTCAGGCGAGCGGCCCCTGCTGTGGGTGTCCTGCGAGCGGCCTCGGTACTCCTCGTAGTGGCCTCTGCCTCCATAGTGGTGGCTCCCCCCGTAACTGTTGCTGGAACTGTGGCGGCCCCCGCTGTAGGAGGCCTCGGGCGAGCGGCCCCCACTGTTGGCGGCCTCGGGCGAGCGGCCCCCGCTGTTGGCGGCCTCAGGCGAGCGGCCCCCGCTGTAGGTGGCCTCGGGCGAGTGACCTTGGTACTCCTCGTAGTGGTCTCCTCTGTAGCGGTGGCTCCGGCTGTAACTGTTGCTGGAACTGTCGCGGCCTCTGCTGTATGCGATGGGCGAGCGGCCCCCGCTGTAGGTATCAGGGGAAGGGCCTCCATACTCCTCGTAGTGGCCTCCTCCTCCATAGCGGTCGCTCCGGCCGTTGCTGGAATTGTCGCGGCCCCTGCTGTAGGCATCTGGCAAGGTGACGGGCAAGGCGTCGGGTGAGCGGCCCCAGTACTCCCCATAGCGGTATCCTCCTCCGTAAGATGGCGGTGTCCCCCGCCCAGGGGTGGCGCGGCACGGGCCTCCGTAGCTCTCGAGGGGCTCTCGGTAGGAGCCGCTGGGATGATCCACGTAGTCACGGTCGCGACCCCTGTAGCTGTTTTGCTTGCCATAGCCTCTCAAGGGACAGTAGTCCCGGACACTGGAGTGGCTATAATAGCGGCGGCTGTACTCTCTGAGCGCGGGGATAAAATCCCCGGGGTCGCGGCACGGGGGCAGTGGCTCCCGGAGCGGTGAGCCTGAGTAGCCCTCCCGCTCCCACGTGGCCAGCGCCTTCCCAGGCATTCCACCGCCACCAATGCGAGCCAGGCTCGACTGGGGCGCAGCCCTCTTGCGGGGTGGGCTGGCCCAGCGCTGCAGCGGCACGCTTGAGTAGCCATCTCGCCCCCACACAGCCAGGGCCTTCCCGCCGCGCATTTCACTGCCAACGCTGCAAGCCAGGCTCGACGGTGCGGCCCTCTTGCGGAGTGGGCCGGCCCAGCGCTGTGGCGGTGGCCCGCGCTTCCTGGGCATCAGGGCCCTGTAGGGCCACTGGTCAAAATACCCCGCATAGCCGTGGCCGTCATCAGGCCCGCCCCAGGAGTGGGGTCGCTGTGGGCTGCTGCCACACCCACGGGTTCCGTGTGGGAACCTCGAGCGACTGCTGCTGCCGGGGGGCGGCGGCACCCACCGGCTGCTCTTGAATGCTGGTTTGATGGCCTGGACCACCTTGATGGCCTTACCATCAAGGTACTTGCCATTCAGATCTCTGGCGGCAGCCTTGGCATCGGCAGGGCTTTCGAAGGTGACGAACGCGAAGCCCCTCGATTTGTTGGTTTCTCGGTCTTTCATCAGGAACACGTTGTTGATGCGGCCATACTTGACAAACTCAGCCTTGAGGGCTTTCTCGTCGGTTTTGAGGTTGAGGCCCCCAACGAAAAGCTTCTCTGGGCGATCCGCTTCCATCATGTCTGCTTTTGGAATGGTGGGTCAGAGGCAGTGGGAGGTGATAAAGCAGCAACTCAGTCGCGGTCTTCGAGCGCTCTTGTCGAGGGCGGCTCCTACCGGTTGGAGGGTGTATGTCTCAAGAAAGAAAAGAGTACCTTACGTCATAGTTCTTGGGAACAACAACGTTTATGATACAGGTAGAGGAAAACCTAGGAAAAGAAAATAAGAAGTAGCCAGAGAGGTAGGAAGAGATCCCAGCAGTGTAGTCTTCTAAGCCAAAGGAAAATAATCTTTCCAGACATATGGAATGGTTATTGATGTGGTGGTTGTTAGTAACACTGGTGGATGTGAGAGTGGACAGAAACCAAATTGTAGTGGGTTGAGAAGTCCATGGTAAGTAATAAATTTAGTTGTTTTGTAGATTTATGTAAGTTTGGCTGTAAAAGAAGAGGCAGATGGAGGGGGATGTGGGATCGTGGGAGGTATTTTTGTGTTTGCTTTTAAAGATCAGAGTTAATTCTTCATTGGTATTTTAAAAGACAAATCACATATTTGGAATTTAGGTATACTGAAGCATATCAAATACGTTTGGTTAATAGACATGCATTCTATGAGGTGTTTTTTTGTTTGTTTGTTTGTTTTTGTTTTTTTTTTTTTTTTTTTTTTTTTTTGAGACAGAGTCTCGCTCTGTCACCCAGGCTGGAGTATAGCGACGTGATCTCAGCTCCCTGCAACCTCCAAGCCTCCTGGGTTCAAGCGATTCTCCTGCCTCAGCCTCCTGAGGAGCTGGGATTACAGGGGCCCACCACCACATCCGGCTAATTTTTGTGTTTTTAGTAGAGACAGGGTTTCACCATGTTGGCCAGGCTGGTCTCCAACTCCTGAGCTCAAAAGATCTGCCTGCTTTGGCCTCCCAAAGTGCTGGTATTACAGGTGTGAGCCACCGTGCCCGGCCATTTGAGTGTATTTCTAAATGATGTTTTTTGCCTTCAAGGTATTGATGGATAATATTGTATATTTTAAAGTATTTTAAGTAGTTGCTTAGATTCTAAGTGATTCAGCAAGTGTGAAAATAGTTCTTTTAATTACCATAGATATTAGTGTATGTTTAATACTCAGACACTATTTTTTTTTCCAGATCTTTCCAGAAATCGTTTTACAGAAATTCCTTCTGATGTCTGGTTATTTGCACCCCTTGAAACATTAAATTTATATCATAATTGCATCAAAAGCATTCCTGAAGCGATTAAAAATCTGCAGATGTTAACGTACCTTAACATTAGGTAAGGAAACAATTTAAAAATACATTTTGGTTTTTATTGTCGTTCTAATCCTTTTTTAGTGGCAAAGGAATATGTTTGATTTGGCTGTGTAGCTTAAATTTATCTCAACAGTATCTTATTTGTGTTTTTTATATGTTCACATTATTTTGTAGGCTTTTCTTGAGAGCAGAACTTTGCAAACTTTAACACACAGGAATTACCTGGGGATCTGTTAGAATGCAGATTGTAATTTCTTAGGTCTGTTGTGGGGCCTGCATTTCTAACAAGCCCCTTGGCAATGCTCATGCCTACCTGCTGGTCCTTAGACCTCAGTTTGAGTAGCAAGGCTTTAGACCATAAATATTTTCCGGAAATTATAGCACCACAATACAGATTTTATATGCATCCTTAGATATGTGAAACAAACAGTGCTTGAGTTATTTTTTCTCACTTTTGTGACTTCTTGCTTCTACTTCAAGGATGGTTAGAGTGGGATGAGAATATTGAAAGATTTGGAAGTGGATGACAGTTCATGTTTATACTTAGTAAGTACTTACCATGTGCTAGGCCGTGTTCCAAACGCTTTACCCATATTACCTTATCTAGTTTTCATAACAGCATTTTGAGATAGGTACTGTTGTTATCCCTGCATTACAGATGAGGAAACTGGGTTAAGCTCTTTGTCCAAATTCATATATATATTCAGCAAGTGGTAGAGCCAAGATTAAAATCAAAGCAGTCTGGCTGTAGAGCTCTCATTCATACATAGCTTTTACCCTGTATATATAAAAGAGTGAACACTTATTAAGTATAAGAAAAAACTTTCCCTGCCAAATCAGTAGCATTGAATGAAAATTGATATATTGTGACTTAATTTTAGAAATTTTTTCTTTTTTTATTCAGTTGGAAGGGATAATCTCCTCATTAACCAAGTTACTTGTCTAAATTCCCATATGGAGAAGTAGTAAATATAATTAATATACATAAATGATAATGTTCCCTTCTCACTGTGATATATCAATTTTTTTATATGACTGTCCTAGTGGTGTTACCTGACAATACAAGCTATTTTAACTGAAACCACTTTACAACTTAAAATGTGTGAGAGAGGTTTCTGTCCATAGATGTCAGTCATTTGGGTTGTCCTTTCTCTAGAAAGTAGGTATAAATCTCCTTGGCCTGGCTTAGGAGAGGTTTGAGGAAAATGAGGTGTTTTTAAGTTTTGTCTTTGTTTCTGTTTCATTTTGTTCTTTTGCGGAATTAGTGATTTGCCAAAAACTGAATTACATTTCTCTATTAACACATATGGTAATCTTAGTTTTACTAAAATGTTCTCTGATTCTATCCTGTCATGATCTGTAGAAGTCAACTTTGATTTTTTTTTTATAGTCACAAAAATCTTTGAGCAAACTATATTGAAATAACATTTGTTCTAGTGATTGAATTCCTCTTTAAAGCATGTAGTAAAAAAGGGACAATTAATAATTTGTTTGCCAGTATGAAGAAACCAGATCCTGGTGAAAGATAATTGTGTTAACTCAGTGAATATGCCTTTTTTTTTTTTTTTTTTTTTAGACGGAGTCTTGCTCTGTCTCCCAGGGTGGAGTGGCACCATCTTGGCTCACTGCAACCTCCACCTCCCAGGTTCAAATGATTCACCTGCCTCAGCCTCTCAAGTAGCTGGAACTACAGGTGTCTGCCACCAGGCCCAGCTAATTTTTAGTAGAGACAGTGTTTCACCATGTTGGCCAGGCTGGTCTCAAACTCCTGACCTCAAATGATTTGCCCGCCTCGGCCTCCCAGAAGTGCTGGGATTACAGGCATGAGCCATTGTGCTTGGCCTGAATACGCTTTTTAAGGGAAGAAAATAATTTTTAAGCTATTTTTGGCCTGAAGATGTATTAGAATGAGTTCGCCATTATTTCTTCCATGTATTTATTTATTTTGGTGAAAATATCTTAATAAACTTGTTAAATAATTTTCAACTCTTCTTTCTTCCTATATACTACCCCCCCTTTTTCAGTAGAATCCTATAGAAAGATCCTTGTGTGCCCTGGTGTGAAGGGCCCCAGGCAGACCATTTCTCCAAGGAGCCTGCTTGATCCTGAAAGTATAAAGGATTATGACAGGACCCTAGCATATTTGACGTTCCAGCAGTCTGGCCAGTATTGCTAGTTGAGGGGCATTGCCATTTTTTTGTTTGTTTGTTTGTTTGTGCTGTGTTATTAAAGCCAGTTTAGTATTTCTGGATGTCCTTTGCCACAGAAAAGATGGGGAGGAGGGTCTTCAAGTCCCCATTTGAGTAACACTGGACTTTTGTTGCTGTGTATGTTACATGAAATGCTAGATATAGGTCTATAAATGTCACTTTGAAAAATAGGAAAAATAATAGCTTATCGCTTACCAATGCTTGTTAATATGTAAATGGAATGGAAACATATACATTTTGGTAGTGGTTCATTTGGGTCAGTCAGTCTGTTTTGGCATATAAATTTGACCATAGTACTTTGAGGGCAAAGACCCCAGAGCCAGATTGCCTGGGTTTGAATCCTGCCTCTCCCACTTTCAGCTGTGTGACTTTGAGCAGTTTACTTACACTCTTGTGACTATTTCTTCATCTGCAAAATGGGGATCACTGTGAGAGTTAATTCACATGAGCTGCTCTGAACATGGCCTGGCAATAGTAGGCACTCAGTAAATGTTAGTTGTTATATTTAAATGTATCTACAGAGATAAGAATGTTTTATCAACTTTGAGCTGAGATAAAGGGCTAATAGGCTGTTAAACCTTAAAAGGGAATGGGTTAGGGTTACTACATGTTTGTGAAGATATAGTCCTATTCATTCTTTTATAAACTTGAACATAGTGCATGCACATTTATCCCTGGAGACGTTCCCTAGCGTAGAAGTATTGAATATGCCAGAATTATATCAAGGAGCAAAGTTCTGACATTATTGAGCTCAGAAGAATCATTCTGCGTTTTTGAGAACTGACGGTGTGTAGAGTAGTATCATAGGTCTGCCTGCATAGGCTTTGCTATGCTATGGATCTCTGCAGTACTTGGGCAAATCACTTAAGCAGTTTTAACTTTCATTTTCTGATTTGTATAATGGAGATAATAACTACTTAATCTTGTGTCGTTAACATAAAGATTAAATGAGACAGTGCATATAAGAAAGTTACCACTGTGCCTGATACAAAGTGAGCACTCAGTAAGTGATTATTAAGTTATTACTTAGTGATAGAATATTATTTACTTAAAAAGTGATTTCTTCGTTTTTAATATGTCACGTTACATATATACTCTCATAAAGAAACTTTCTCATTCTTTTCAGCCGAAATCTTTTATCAACATTGCCAAAATACCTATTTGATCTTCCCCTTAAAGTTTTGGTCGTCAGTAATAATAAACTAGTATCCATTCCGGAAGAAATTGGGAAGTTAAAAGATTTAATGGAGTTGGTGAGTGAAATAGTTATATTAATTGAATGCAATATGCATAATATATCTACATTTTGGAAGATTACTCATTTTTAATGGAATTTCATTGTAAGTTTTTTAAAAAGTACTAACTTGGTAGATGTCTAAATTCGGTAAGACTTAGTAAAATCTTGAGATACTATATTTCTGAGTTTTTCCAGTCACAAAATAGCATGATTCTTCCTTAGTCCTAGTGGAGTCAGAAGGCTTGCTTACAAACTTTAAGAAATACTTTTCAAATGAATAAGCATTTGTTTACTCATTTTGTGTACAGTAAAGGTCTTAGAGAAAAGCTAAGGGAATTTTTAAAATAAAGCTTTTATAGGACTATGATATATCCTTAGAGTAAGGAGATAAAAGAAGAAAGTATCTGCAAATGGTAGAATTAGCAACGTAACTCTTCCTCACTGTTTGCTTATGTGATGTTATAACACTTTTTAAACTGAAATAAATAATAAAAGGCCGTTATATGCAATTGATTGTAGAAATATAGAATAATTTAAATTAATTACCTTGGACATAACATTTTAGGTATTAAAGGACATTGAATTCTGAGAGAAACATGTTCAGATCCTCTTAGATGTCTTAGATATTGTTTGAAAGAGGTATGTAGGATGTATTTTCCTAATCATCTATAGCATTATTATAATAGCTTTCAGTTACTTTTCATATCTTTTGGTTACCTCCACTTTATGCAGTATACCATGCTGCATGTTTTTCTTTTATTTTGAATGATGCTTTCCTAATAAATAGGTATTTTAAAAGTTTTTTTTTTTTTTTTTTTTTTTTTTTTTTTTTTTTTTTTTTTTGAGACAGAGTCTCGCTGTGTTGCCCAGACTGGTGTGCAGTGACACGATCTTGGTTCACTGCAACCTCCGCCTCACGGGTTCAGGCGATTCTCATGCTTAGCCACCCAAGTAGTTGGGATTACAGCCATGCGCCACCACACACAACTAATTTTTGCATTTTTCGTAGAGATAGGGTTTCACTGCATTGCCCAAGCTGGTCTTGAACTCCTGGCCTCAAGTGATCCACTTGCCTCGGCCTCCCAAAGTGCTGGCATTACAGGTGTGAGCCACCATACATGGACTAAAGTCCTGAAGTATTCTTATGTATGACTTTATTATGTCCGGGGTGTCAAAAGTTTTCTTGAGGAACTTACCTACAATTTCATAATGAGAAATGAATAAATTAACAGAATGTAGTGAGCAGAAATTTCAGGAATACCTTTTATTCATTAAGGAATACCTGCATGTCCAATTATAATACAAGGAAACTTCCTTGAATTTCACCTTATGCTTTAGAACCATATAATTTTGAAGTTAAAAAAGATCTTAGAAGTGATCAGATACAACCACTTTCTAATGTAGGAACCCCTGATACATCTACTGTATATTTTCAATGGCGACAACTCTGTATATGTGTGTGTGTGTGTGCATGTGTGACTGTCCTAATTCTTCTTTGCAAAACTCTATTTGTTACTAATCTTTCTTATTTTGAACCAAAATACATGCTTCTATATTTCTTCCATTGGTCCTGGGTCCATTATCTATATGTGAAGAAATATAGATAATGACAACTCCTTTTTTTTTTTTTTTTTTTTTTTGAGACAGAGTCTCACTGTGTCTCCCAGGCTGGAGTGCAGTGGTGCGATCTCGGCTCACTACAACCTCCGCCCTCTGAGTTCAAGCAATTCTCCTGCCTCAGCCTCCTGAGTAGCTGGGATTACAGGCACCTGCCACCGCGCCTGGCTAACTTTTTGTATTTTTAGTAGAGATAGGGCTTCACCATCTTGGCCAGGCTGATCTTGAACTCCTGACCTCATGATCCACCCACCTCGGCCTCCCAAAGTGCTGGGATTACAGGTGTGAGCCACCTTGCCCGGCCTAACAAACTCTTAAGAAGTGTTTTTGTATACCTTAAACATCCTTATTACCTTTATTCCTTTGTATGACTTTTTACTTTTAGGTAATTCAATTTAGAAAATGTTCCTTTTAGTTAAAGTCTCCCTTAATGTTATACTAAAAAATGAACAGAGATTCCAGATATGATCTAACAAGTTCATAATAAAAGGGACCATTATTTTCTTTGACTTGAACACTATTAATGTTTTTCCAGATTTTATAAAGGTTATAATTTAAGATTTTATGTCTCTTCATTTTTTTAAATTTAATTTTTGGCCCTAAGTTTTTAATTACATGATGTAATTTTTAGATAAATGAAATGTAAAACATAATTAGGAGTTTTAGATTAATTCTACTACAGTTGTCCCTCTATGGGGGATTGGTTCCAGGATTCACCCCATACCACAATCCACGAATGCTAAAGTCTCTTATACACAATGATAGTATTTGCATATAACCTAAATACATTTTCCGTATACTTTAAATCATCTCTAGATTACTTATAATGCCTAATACAGTGTAAATGCTGTGTGAATAGTTGTTATGTTATATTATTTAAGGAGTAATGACAAGACAAAAAAGTCCATGTATGTTCAGTACAGGCACAACCATGCTTTTTTTTTTCCTGAATATTTTTGATTTGTATTTGGTTGAATTCATGGATGAGGAACCCATAGATACAGAGGACCAACTGTTTTCTAACTTATGTAGAAAATTCTAAAATGTTAAACACTATTATTTTACTAGGTACTATAAAATTATTATGCTTTAAACTCTTGAAATCAGTAACAGTAGATGGGTAGATAGCATTAGGAGGACTAATTGGCAGTTGTACATATTGAATTGGTGGGTATTCCCTGTCATTGGAATACTTTCCCGTGATACTCTTCCACATGATGTGATAATCAACTGCAATGAAATTCTATCATTAGAAACCTAGGAAATACTCCCTGGCTTCCAATCCTCTGCAGAGTATTTTGTAGAGCACCCACTGGAGTGGGTTCATTTCCTAGCCTGGGTTTATTTCTCCTGGGAAATGACAGCTATCTTTCAAATTTCTGTGGATTTTCCATATGGAAATCATAAGTATCAAATACCTTTAGAAAGAAGCAATAATGTTTAAATAACATTTTCACAAACTTCTATTACCCATCATTTGAATAATAGTCTATTCTGAACATAGCAGCTAAAATGATCCTGTCAAAATATAAGTCAGATCACGTCAATCTCCTGTTCAAAAGTTTCTGGTTCCTGCCCACATCTCTCAAAATAAAAGCTAAAGTTATATCCTTCCCTCTATTCTACTCTCTCCCTTATCCATTTCCCTCTAGTTACGCTGGATTCCTTGCTATTCTTTGTATTTGTCAGGTGTGTTCTGAGCGCCTTTACTTTTATTGTTCCTTCTGTCTGGAATATTCCTGTCTTATATATTAGTACGGTTCACTCTTTTAGCTCTGACAGTACTGCTCAATATCACCTTCTCTGTGAGATGAGGTAGTATCCCTCCCCACTATTGTGAGCATAGCCATTTTCCTACCCTGCTACTTTTTTTTTTTTTAATAGCACTTATCACCTTCTAGCATATTATATAATTTACTCCCCTTGCTAGCATGTAAACTCCATGAGGAGCTATGAGAGCAGGAAATTTTGTTTTGTCCCTTGATATGTCCCCAGTCCCTGGAACAGTACCTAGCAAATGTTAATAGTATTTAATAAATATTTCTTGTTGAATGAAGATGTCTTAGATAGTGTTTGAAAGAGGTATGTAGGATATATCTTCCTAATCATCTATAGCATTATTATATTATTCCCTACATGGTTTTAATATTATTTTGAAAACTGAATGTGTGTACTATTCTCCGCCCTCCAGGCTATTATCGTTTTCACTAAAAGTTGGAAATTGGGGGCAGTTGCATTAGAATATGAATTTCATTTGAAGTGTGTCTGGTCTGAGACCATGCTGTATATTTCTCTTTTCTTTTTGTTGATGTTATTATAAGAAAGAGAGGAGAGAGCATAGTTAACTTAAACTGTTCTTTTTTCTGTTTTTTATTATGATAATAAATAAAAACCTCAATTTGTTATTATGGAAACTTGATATTGTTTGCCTTTAAATAGGGGCTTGGATTTTAACCACAGAGATGTCCTGAGAGATACCTTAGATAACCTGAGAGATTTCCAACTCAGATCTCTTAGAATGTCTTTGAACTATGATATGAGTCACAAGTGTTGGGGCTTGTAACTTCTCATTTTGTATCCCTTTGGAGAAATAGATTTAGTTAAATCCATCCTGATCATAGTCTGTTTCTCCAGTGCACATTTATAAACCCTTGACTTTCTTAGCTTCTGCCCAGCCAAGTATCTCAAGACAGCTACTGTAATTGACAGATTACACAATGTTTGAGAGTTGTAAGTCTTTTACTTTACCTCCACATGAAGAGTGCTGGATCATTCTTACTTCTGGTTTGGCTAGTATGAGTTGGCCTTTAGTTGAGATTTTTGAGAGGTTGACTTATGTAGTTACTAAGATATAATCTTACATTTTTGTATGGAAAGTTTCTATTTACTGTGCTAGATTGACTTCATGATGTCAATCCATCTTTAGATAATCCATCTTTAGAGCAATGACATTAGAGGGTAACTTTTGCTAGCTGTTAACCGTGCTTTAATTTAAAAATTAGAATATATATATGTATGTATGTATTTCTCAGTTAGCTTGTTATAATTCTGTTTTATTGTTTTCCTTAGGATATTAGCTGCAATGAGATTCAAGTCCTTCCCCAACAAATGGGAAAATTACATTCACTTAGAGAGCTAAATATAAGAAGAAATAATCTTCATGTTTTGCCAGATGGTAAGATGTTCACTATTTTTACTCACATGAATAAGAGAGTAACTATGTAAAATTTAATTAATTATTTTTCATTTCTGACCAGAATTAGGAGATCTTCCCTTAGTCAAGCTGGATTTCTCTTGTAATAAAGTGACCGAAATTCCAGTTTGTTACAGAAAGCTGCATCATTTACAAGTAATAATTTTGGATAACAATCCATTGCAAGTACCACCAGCACAGGTTTGTAATAAAAATATTTTACATGTTTCTTCTCATTTTTATTCATAATTTTATCTGTTTGTGACTGGTAAATCAAAAAGCACTTAAATCAAGAGCCAATTTGTTGTTCAAGCACTGTTGTCTAAAGTTTTTCTGAGCATTGTCTTTTGCACTTTGGTAGGAGTTTTAGCTTAGGCTCTAGGATAGCATTTAGAAAACCCAGATCATAACTTTCTGCTTGTGAACTGATAATTCTGGTTGTTAGTTATTTACAGAAGAGACTCTGAAGTCTTTCTACTTTATTTCCTACTCAGGTATGTATCTACTTGGGATTTGTTGTGGGATTGATTGGAGCACATTCTTGGCACTGAGAGATGGAATTATAACAGAAAGAACAAAATACAAGTGGAAAATATTAATTATGACTTTTAGTTTAATGAGGATTAAATCCATGTGGAATCCTTTTAAATGATAGTGAAGGAATAAACGATGGTATAATCCACTATGGACAAAGTATGAAAGAGAAGAAAGAAGACAGTGGGGAAGAGATGCCAACAGAATTTCTGAAAATGGAAAATAGAATAGTAGAAACTAGTACCTTTACTTAGACTGCATAAGATTATTTGGCTGAGGAGCAAGTAGCAGTGAAATGGTACTTTATGCTGTATGCCCTGGCAGAGGGTTTGCAGATATCCAGAAGAAACGTAGTCTTTTTCTTCCTACAAAAGTACATTCCACTCATTCCAAAGGGGTTACCTTTTCTAATTCAAATAAAGACTGGCTAGAGTCCTGGTGGTAGCTGCCTTAGCAGAATGAAGAAAGCTGAAACTTGTGCCTGCTCTAGGAGAAGGCAATCAGATTCAAGTTGATTTACAGCCTCAAACCTGGGAATGGCTTGAGTATTGGAGGAAACATGTAACTCTGAATATAGGGATTAAGTACTGAAAACATGATGGTTTGTGGAATGTCTAAGACAGTGCTGTCCGGTAGAACTTTCTGAATGATGGAAATGTTTTATAATTGACAACGGTCCAATACTGTAACCACTTGTTTATGTGGCTGTGGAATGCTTGGAATATAGCTAGTGCAACTAAGGAACCAAATTTTAAATTTTATTTTAATTTGATTTATTTAAATTTAAATTTAAATTGCTGCATGTGACTGGTAGCTCCCATATTAAACACCACGGTTCTAATATTTACACCCTCAGATTCTTTCCCTCAGCCCCACAGCCACAGACTATGCCTTACTTGCATCAACAGAAGCCCAGAATTTATTCTAAGGAGTAGGTAGATCCTTAGATTTTCTTCGTTAGCTCAGTGGCCAGGTGATGACTCACTTCTTGCCTCAGCAGAAGACTGGTGTTTACTCCTTAAAGAAGCACCATCCCATTTGTACTTGCTGTGGTGATGAGCATGTTCTATATCTGCACTGTCCAATACGGTAACCATAGTGGCCACTGAGTACTTGAAAGTGTATAGTGTGACAAAAGAACTGAATTTTTATTTCATTTAGATTTGATTAATTTACATTTAAATAAACATGTAGAACAGGAAACCAAACACCACATGTTCTCACTCATAAGTGGGAGTTGAACAATGAGAACACATGGACACAGGGAGGGGAACGTCACAAACTAGGGCCTGTTGGGGTGTGGGGGGCAAGGGGAGGGGGAGAGCATTAGGACATATACCTAATACATGCGGGGTTTAAAACCTAGATGATAGGTTGATAGGTGCAGCAAATCACCATGGCACATGAATATCTGTGTAACAAACCTGCATGTTTTGCACATGTATCCCAGAACTTAAAGTTAAATAAATAAATAGACACATGTGGCTAGTGGTACCCTATTGGACAGTGAAGCTATAAAGGGATTGAACCAGAGTCAGGGGCTCTAGGTACAGCTTATATAGCAAGAGCGAGACCCCATACTGAAATCAGTGAATGCTTGCATACTGAATGTTGAGGCGCTCCAGTTTGGCTCCCAGAATGCTTGCAGCCTGTCTTACATATTTCAGGCAGAATTGGTGGATTTCTTCCTCAGTAAACTGCAGCAGGAGAAGAGACCTATCTATATACTGAACTTTTGGAGTCACCTGATGAAATGGCTAGCCTGTGTCTGATTACCAGATAGATGGAAACACCATCAGGAAACTTCCCCATGTACACAGAGCTTCCAGTTTGTTTTTTATTATCCCTTTTGGAAATTAACAGACAGGTTGGATGGTAGCTCATGCCTATAATCCCAGTACTTTGGGACTTTGGTAGGCTGAGGTGGGAGGATTATTCGAACCCAGTAGGTTGAGGCTACTGTGAGCCCTGATCACACTACTGTACTACAGCCTAGACAGCAGAGTGAGACCCTGTCTTTAAAAAAACAAAAAAAAAGGGCCAGGTGCCGTGGCTCACACTTGTAATCTCAGCACTTTGGGAGGCCAAGGTGGGTAGATCACCTGAGCTCAGGAGTTTGAGACCACCCTGGGCAATATGGTGAAACCCCGTCTCTCCTAAAATACAAAAAATTAGCTGGGCATGGTGGCACGTGCCTGTAGTCCAGCTGCTGGGGAGGCTGAGGCATGAGAATTGCTTGAGCCTCAGTGGTGGAGGTTGCGGTGAGCTGAGATTGTGCTACTGGACTTCAGCTTGGGCTACAGAGTGAGACTCTGTCTCAAAAAAAAAAAAAAAAAAAAGTAGAAAGAAAATGAACAGACAGCCAAGGATCATGAGATATTGCAAGAATAATCTCTAACATGAAACACAGAGACCAAAACACCAAAGGCTTACATTGAAACAAAAGGGAGCACATTTATTTGTTTTTTTGTGTGGATATCCAGAAATATTTGTAAACCATATATCTGATAAGGAGTTAATAGCCAAAATATATAAGGAATTCATATAACTCAATAGCAAAAAAAAAAAAAAAAAAATTGAAAAATAGGCAAAGGACTTGAATAGACATTTTTTCAAAGAAGACATACAAATGGCCAGTCGCTCTATGAAAAGATGTTCAGCATTCCTAATCACTGGGGAAATGTAAATCAAAACCACAATGAGGTATCACTTCACACTTGTTAGGATGCCTGTTATCAAAAAGAAAAGATAACCAATGCTGGCAAGGATATGGAGAAAAGGGAACCGTGGTACACTATTGATGGGAATGTAAAGCGGTACAGCCATTATGGAAAACAGTATAGTGCTTCCTCAAAAAATGAAAAATAGAACTACCATACAATATTGCAGTCCTACCTCTGGGTATACATCTGTAAGAGATAGAAAAATTAACCAAACTGTTTTTTCTATTCTGACTCTCAATACAGAATACTTCACTTCTGGTCAAAAATGTGTGGAGATTTCTTCACTTCTCCAGCAGACACTGACTGGGTGTCCTGTAATTCGATTCCATTCTGACACTACCTGGAGTTAACATCAGATCCCACAGGTTAAGAGCTCAGTCCCACAGGCTGCTCACCTATACTTCTGACTGACCAGCTATAAATTAAGGTTCCCATGACCCCCTCCTCAGATTCAATTAATTTACTAGAGTGGTTCACAGAACTCAGCGAAACATTTTACTTACTATTGCTAATGTATTACAAAGGATACAAATGAATAGCCGGATGGAAGAGATGGATAGTACAAGGCATATGAGAAGGGGTGCTAACTGAAGGGGTGGAGAAGGGATGATCCCTTTCCTCCCCATCATAAGGGTCATGGCTGATACCCCTATAACAAAAAACAAGTAAACAAGATAAAAGGATAACAAATTTATTTGATCATAGTTTTACGTGATACTGGAGCCTTCAGAATAAGGACCCAAGGATATAGAGAAAGTTAGCTGACTTTATGCTTAGATTCACTTGAGACTGGGACAGCAGTGTAGAAATATGATTGGACAAAAAAAGAGTATGAGCTAATGGTAATAGATGGAGTGGGAAGACCTAGCAAGGCCTTTTCTTGGTGTCTCTGTTGTAGCATTTGTTCCTCCTGGGTATAGGGTAATACTCCTCTAGAATGAGGGTTTTAATTTCTTTATGGCCAGTGGTTACAGAGAAAGGTAGAGGAAGGTTAGATTAGGCTTTATGGCTGGCTTTGGAAAAAAGGAGTTCTAGTGCCTATGACTGGCCTTGGGGAAGAGAAATTCTTGTTTCCATGACTTGCCTGCAGTGAGAATGAGGAGGTGAGAGACAGGGGAGGGGCACCTGGAGATCAGAGAAAAACTTTGCCTCTGAGACTGCTTCTGAGGCTTTCATTTTGGGGTATCATTTTCTGAGCCTCAGTGAAGCTTTCATGCCCTCTTCGGACACACCACCTTCTAGGCACCTCCACGTGTTTAGCAATTTGTAAGCTTTCATAACCCTGTCCTTTTGGTTTTTGTGGAGGCTTCATTGCGGAGGCATAATTGGTTACATCATTGGCTATTCGTGATCATCTCAACTTTCAGCCCTTCTCTGGTTCCTGGAGGTGAGGGAGGTAGGATTGAAAGTTTCAACCCTCTAATCCCATGGTTGGTTTTCCTGGCAATCAGGCCCCTATCCTGTGGCTATCCAGGAGCTCCCAGCCACCAGTCATTCATTGGCATACAAAAGGATACTTACCACTTAAGAGATCGTGTAAGATTTTTAGGAGCTGTGTATAGGACATGTGAGCAAGACTAAGTATACATTCCTTACAAATTACAATATCTGAAGGAAATGAAATCAGGATCTTAAAGAAATAATCTGCACTCCCATGTTCATTGCAACATTATTCACTATAGTCAAGATACGGAAACAACCTGTATGTCCGTCAACAGATGAATGGATAAAGAAAATATAGTGTGTGTGTGTGTGTGTGTGTGGTGGGGGGGGTGTGTTTGTGTGTAATGGAATACTATTCAGCCTTAGAAAAAGAAAGAAATCCTGTCATTTGCAACAGCATGGATGAAACTTAAGGACATTATACTAATTGAAATAAGCCCGACACAGAAAGATAAAAGCTGTGTGATCTCACGTATATGTGGAATCTTAAAAAAATAAAAAAAGTTGAACTCATAGTGACAGAGAGTGGAATGGTGGTTACCAGGGACTGGGGTGTGTGGATAAAAGGGAGATTTTAAATGGTATCATCCTTCAGTTAGAAGATGAATAAGTACTGGGGACCTAATATATAGCATGATGATAATAGTTAATAATATTGTATTTACTTGAAATTTGTTGAGAGTTGAACTGAAGTGTTCTCACTACACACACAAACAAGGTAATTACATGAGGTAATGGGCATGTTAATTAGCTTGACTGTGGTATTCATTTCACAATGTATAATACAGTTGATCCTTGAACAACATGAGGGTTAGGGGCACCGATCCCTGCATACTGTAAAAAATCTTTGTATAACTTTGGAATTGCAGAAAACTTAGCTGCTAATAGCCTACTGTTGACTAGAAGCCTTGTCAATAACATAAACAGTTGACTAACACGTATTTTATATGTTATATGTTAATTACTGTATTCTTACAATCAAGTAAGCTAGAGAAAAGAAATTGTTATCAAGAAAATCATAAGGAAGAGAAAATATATTTACCATTCACTAAGTGAAAGTTGATCATCATAAAGATCTTCATCCCCGTGGTCTTCACGTTGAACAGGGCTGAAGAGGAGGAAATGGAGGGGTTGGTCTAGCTGTCTGAGGAGTGGCAGAGGTGGAAGAAAATCCATGAATAATGGACCTCCACAGTTCAAACTTGTGTTGTTCAAGGGTCAACTGTATATCAAAGCATCACGTTGTACACCTTAAATGTGGGAGTTCAGTCAGGGTGGTGGGAAAAATTATAGAGGAAAAATTACGAAGATAGTTACAGGAAATAGACACAAACCTTCTTGGAAGGCTGGGGGTTGCATAGCTTCAGTAAAAGATTTAGCTGAAGTCAACCTAATCCTCTTACCTTGAGTTAATAGCTTAAAGTAGGTACAAAGGAATGTAAGGGAGTTTATCTAAATAGCTTGTTTACTCATGTGGCCCTAAGCCCAACTTTTATCACCTGCAGGTGCATGATTGCTCTCTATTCGAGGGGTCGGCAATGTTAATTACCCTCTAGTGGTGGTTACTCGAGACCTTTGTCACTTAATCTGTACTAAATAAATGCAAACTTCGCCAGCTTATCGAGGCAGATGCTGCAGACTGAGGCAGCAGAGCCCCTTAACTAGAATGACAGGCAAAATATCTGTGTCAGTGTACGTCTTTCATCCGTCGTTGGGTCAGGGTCAGTGGGATGGACCTGGCACTTAAATATAAAAAAATTTTATTTGTAACTCATACTTTAATAAAGCTTGAAGAAAAAAATAAAGAGGAAAAATGGAGCATATTCATAGGAGTGCTAATCAGCATGGCTTTCTAGCAGCAGTTGTGGAAACTGGCAGATGTTGGAATGATACCTTCAAGGACTAAGGGAGTATTTCTAACATTCTACACTCAAACTGTCATCAAATGTGAGATAGAAAAAGGTTTCAAACATGCAAGGTCTTGGAAATTTTTACTCCCATATACCCTTTCTTAGGATGCTAGCAGAGGGTGTACTATACCAAAGTGAGGGAGTAAACTAAAAAAAGAGGAATTCTTCATGTCCGAGATTGACAGATATACACAGGCCTAGTAAGCAGCCAGTCAGTAGTTTGGAGTACAGGAGTTGTCTCCAAAAAAAAAAAAAAAAAAAAGGAAAGGAAAAAAGAAAGTAAGAGATGACTTGATAGGTTTGTCCACATGGAGAGATGTTTTATAGTTCTGTCAGAGTCAAGAAGGAATTTATAATAGGCATATATTTTTCAAAAGAAAAAAATGGGGGCCGTTAATTACTTTAGGAAAAACAAAAACTTATAGGAGAAAGGAAATACAATCATATTACTCTGTGGAGTTTATCTGTGAGTATTTTCTTGGTCATAGTAATGTATATACTGGATTTTGATTTAGTGAAAAATTGTGACTATAATAGCAGAGATTTATATAGTATTTACTGTGTTCTAGACACTGTTGAAAATGCTTTACATATATTAACTCATTTAATTCTTACATTAACCCTGTAAAACAAGTACTGTCATTATCCTCATTTTACATATAAGGAAACAGAGGCATAGAAGTTAAATGACTTGTTCAAGGTCACATTGCTAGCATGGGTTAGAGCCAGGATTCAACCTAAGGCAGTGTGACTCTGGAGTCCATGCTCTTTAACCACTATGTTATGCTTCTGAACATAGAAGTATATTTATGTGAATTGATAGGAAATGGGGAGGCTGGGACGGTGGTGGTGGTATGGGTAATGTAAGAAATCCAAGCCCTCATCTTCCTTAGTAAGACTCCAATAAATCTACCGTTGAAAATTTTAAAACAAATAGCAGTAGAAGCATGTTATTTATAAATATGAGGGCAAATAGTAGAAATTCAGCAAAAAGAGTTTAAAGTGGGAATTTGGTCTTAGAGATTGAATGAAGTAGAATGGGCCGGGCATGGTGGTTCATGCCTGTAATCCCAGCACTTTGGAAGGCCGAGGTGGGAGGATCCCTTGAACCCAGGAATTTGAGAACAGCCTGGGCAACAACATAGTGGGACCCTGCCTCTGCAAAATATAAAGAAGATTAGCCGGGTATGGTGACACATGCCTGTAATTTCATCCCAGCTAATCTGGGAGGATCACTTGAGCCCAGGATGTCGAGGGTGCAGTGAGCCATGTTTGCGTCACTGCACTACAGCCTGGGTGACAGAGTGAGACACTGTTTTCCAAAAAAAAAAAAAAAAAAGGAGAAGTAGAATTGAGGATTATGTCTTGTCAGCTTTGTAATCATTTTTAAATTTGAAAACTGTGTACGTGAAGTACTATGATAAAAAGTTAAAATTTACAAAAGATAGTGATTTACCAGCACTTTGTTTGATAATTAAGATAAAGTTTTGTGGCCGGGCACGGTGGCTCAAGCCTGTAATCCCAGCACTTTGGGAGGCCGAGATGGGCAGATCACGAGGTCAGGAGATCGAGACCATCCTGGCTAACACGGTGAAACCCCATCTCTACTAAAAAAAAAAAAAAATACAAAACACTAGCTGGGCGAGGTGGCGGGCGCCTGTAGTCCCAGCTACTCGGGAGGCTGAGGCAGGAGAATGGTGTAAACCCGGGAGGCGGAGCTTACAGTGAGCTGAGATCCGGCCACTGCACCCCAGCCTGGGCAACAGATTGAGACTCCGTCTCAAAAAAAAAAAAAAAAAAAAAGATAACTTTTTGTTTAGTTTGGACATAGAATACTACCTCACACATTTTAATTTCAGCACATTTTAGTTGATAATATTTAATATTAATAATTTATAATTAATAGAAAATTAATATTTAGCACATTTAATTGGCAATTAATATATTTATATTCTAATAGCTCAAAAGTTTTAATTTTCCTTTTAAATGAAATTTTTCGGTGGTCGTGTCAGACCTAGTATCTGTTAGAATTATCTAGGAAACATTCTTCCTTTTAACCTGGAATGATAATTGCTTTTTAATGTTTTTGTCTTACTGTTTTCTTTGCTGATTTTTTTGCATGTGAGGTAAGCTTATGTGAGCCCATAAAATGTTACATTTTTATTAGAATTTTGAGAAATATTTATTTGATGTCACTTAGTGACTGTAATTAACCTTGGTAAAGCTGACTTACAGTTTTCTTACCTCTCATTTTCTGTTGTTTTTATACAGAATATCTTTGTTCACATAATATTTTATTCCTCATTTTTCATTTTCTCTATGGCCAACGAAAGTAATTTCTCAGTATATTATTCTAGTTGAATTGACCAGTGTTTTCTTTTATTATTTTAATCTCACCAGCCTAATATCGTACCTTTCAACAAACTCGTTTTTCCTATATTTATGTTTTCTATGTTAGCCTTTTCCAGTGTTTATGCCAAACATCTTAGTGGTTCGGGCGAGATTACTTTAAAGAATTGCATAGATTATTTGTTCTTTTCTTACCTTTCCAACGAATATATATTTTTCATTTTTTCGAATAAAGGCCACTTTTATGAGTTTTAAACTGTATATTGTTTAGTAGTTTGTACATTCTGCTTTTAACAAGAAAATTCCAGTGAAATATAGAACAATTAAGTCTTTTCAATAAGAACAGAGATGGCAATAGAATTTTAGTTAGTATCAGTGTTGTCAGATTTTTCCACCTGGTGTCAGAAGTACAAATTATTTAAATATGCAAAGTACCAATCAAGATTGTGATGTCTCAGTATAATTTGAGACTATTCAATGGTTTAAAATGATATATGTCATTTGTATTTGGAACTATATAATTAAATCTCCTTTCTTTTTTATTGACAGATATGTTTAAAGGGTAAGGTGCACATATTTAAGTACTTAAATATTCAAGCATGTTGCAGAATGGATAAGAAACCAGATTCCCTGGATCTTCCATCATTGAGTAAACGAATGCCCTCCCAGCCTCTCACAGACAGGTAATGTAACATTCTTACAGTTTCATTTGATGATTACTGTCTTCCCTTTTTATAAAATATACTTATTAATCTTGAGTGTTCTGAATATATTTAGGCTCATTGGTCCAGCACTAAAATCAATAATTGACTGAAGCTGCATATCACCATCATAGAATGAAGTTCTAGAATACTAGAATATTTTTGACATTTTCTCAATTATTAACATTTTAGTAGTAAAAATGTAAATGTTTGACATTATAGTATAGAAGCACTAATTTCTCAGCATGTGACAACTATTAATTTACTTTTGTAATCACTGTGTTGTACATTTGTTAACAACAAGTAGAATTTGACTTTGAACTAAGGTTGGTGGAAGAGCAAGACATTTGAGGAATACCTTTTCCCTTTCATCATAGTCTTTATATCTGCATCAAAGATGATATATCATAATGACATATAATGGTATATCATATTTGATGAACATCTTTGATGTTGTTTATGATTTCAGTGTTTTGCTCCTCATGAGATTTTGAGATGGTAGATGGAACATTCTGTTTTTAATTCATCCTTTCAAGATGTAGATTGGTCTGAAAGATTTTATGAAAGTATAAATCTATGTAATAGTTTAGAAAATAACCTAGAATGGGGTGAGACTACCAAAAGGTAGACCATGCTTTTGCCTAAAATATTTAAAGATTTGTCATTGCATATATGATAAATTTTATATTGCTTTGAATGGCAATATAGTAAATACTACTGTTAACAGCACAAGTTCGTGAATTCCCAAATGGGACTTTTTCTTGAATATTTTTATTTTGCAAGTAGAATTAATATCTAACATTAGATTTAGTTCTTAAAGATTATTTTTTAATAATGTGAACATTATTAGACCAAACAAGGCTCCAAAAATTGGAATGAAGACATTCTAATCTCTATTAATCTGCTTTATATTTATTTTAACATGAATTTACTTTTAGTAATGGCATTTACTGTTTTAGTCATTTATTTTTGCAAATATCAGTTGAATGCCTACTGGTAGATTCAGGTATGTTTTGTTGAATGTCATACATATTGGTCTTGGCACTCATGGTGCTCACAATGTAGTGGAGCAGGAGTCAGTGAATAAACAAAGCAAGGAAATACACACACATATAAAATTTCAAATTGTATTCAGTGCTATGAAGGAATGTATTTGAAATTCCAAGAATGTGGTCAGGGAATGAATAAAAGCCAGCTCTGTGAAGAGCAAAGTAAGAGCATCTTAGGCAGAAAGAATGACGTTGCCATGGCCTTAAGTTAGGAAGGAACTTTGTGTGTTCAAACAGCTGAAAGGAGACCAGCGTGGTTGAAGCAGAGTAGCTGAAGGGGAACATGGTACAAGTTGATTTTAGAGAGGTAGTCAGAGCTCAAGTCATGTGGATTCTTTGTAGGATGTGGTAAGAAGTTTGAATTTTACTTAAAGTACAGTGGGAAGTCATTGGACAGTTTTAAGTGGGGGAATAACATGATTTGACTCATTTTTGTTTAAAAAAAACTATTTTGGCTTATAGGAGAATACATTGGAAGCAAGCAAAAATAGAAGCACAGGGACTAGTTGGATTGTTGTAGTACTGCCAAGAGATCAGAGGGGTCTAGAATAAAGTGATTGCAATAGAGATGAAAAGAAATGGCAGAATTAAGATATATTTTGGAGAGATTCTCTAGCAGGACCATCCAAAAAAAATATAATGTGAGCCACATATATAATTTTTAATTTTTTTGTTACCCATTTTGAAAAAAGTAAAAAGAAATACATGTTATTTGCGTATATCCAAAATATTATCATTTCAACATGTAATTAATGTGAAAACTTGGTGAGATATTTTACATGCTTATTTAATATTAAATCTTTGAAATCTAGTATGTATTTTACGTGTATAGTGTGTCTCAATTTGGAATGGCCGTATATGGCTACTGGCTACTTACCATATTGGACAGTGCAGGTCTATAGAGTGGGTTGTCAGTTGTGTTAATTTCTCACTCACAGCTGGTATTGAACTACTTAGAAAATTCTTGTATGTTCTTTCCACTTTCATACTCAGACACTTGGCTGTATGGTTCTTACTACCTAGAATGCCCTTCCACGCTTTGTCTGTTTTGTAAACTCTTTATTATACATAGATAGGCACTACAGTAGTTACATATAATAGCTTTTGGAGTCAGATATAATATGGCTTTGAAGCCCATTTATGACTCTTAATAACTGTATGTCTTTGTGTATTAATGTCTGTGGTCCTCAGTTTTCTCATATGTAAAAAAGAAAATAATTACACAGGTGCAGTCAGGATTACATGAAGAAATGTATGTAGAGTACTTAGTACAATGCCTTACCCATAATATTTCCTCAGCAAATAGCTTATCATCATTGTCATTTACTACAAATCCACGAATGTATTTTGTGCAGTGCAGTCAGATGAATTTTGGCTCTAATCGTGGTTTAACCACTTAATTTCTCTGTGGCCTTGTGTAAGTTATTTGACTTCTCTGAGCCTGTTTCCTTATTTAAATGTTAACCGTACCCACTTCTACAGTTGTGAGAATTAAATGTGTGCCTAACAATTAGTTCAATAAATGATAAACAGTAAATGTTGTAATTTTTCCCCTTGGGACGTTAACTTTTGTAAGCTTTATTATTTTTCTTTGTGAAAAGAAATAATAATTATAACTTCAAGACCATAAGAATTATGTCTAAAATATGAGGTGCATCTAGCACAGTACATAACACAGTATAGACACTCAATGAATGCTAACAGTTATCGCCTCTTCATCCTCGAGACTGAGCTCAAATGCCACATTCTTAAGTGACGCCTTTCCTAACTTTACCCAGGAGAATTAGTTGACCTTTTTTTTTTCCTCATAGCACTTTGTATTTACCTTTGTCATAGTCTTCAAAACATTTGAACACATTCATTTTTCCTCTGGGCTGAGAGCTAGCTCTTTGGAGGCAAATTTTAAAAATGTATTTTCTCTTAAACATTCAACATAGTACCTGATACTTGGTAGGTGCTTCCCTAAATGTGTTCGTATACTTCTGAAAAGTATAAAAATCAGTTGTTTTTTTTTTTTGTTTTTTGTTTTGTTTTGTTTTGTTTTGTTTTTGCGTGAAACTGGTTTTAGGAGAGGAATTATAACATAGTGATTACGACCAGGGACTTTGGTGCTAGATAATTGAGGGATCAAATTTGGACTGCTGGCTGCAAGTTGCATATCCTTGGATAAATTGCTTAATCCCTTCCAGTCTAAGTTTTCTCATATATAAAATGAGAAAACACCATCAATTTGCTACAGTTTTTCACAGTAAATATGTAACGTATTGTCTTTTAAACATTTAGCACAGTTCCTCATACATAATAAGTGGTCATTGTAGACTGTGTGGTGAAATTGCAAATTAAGTGAAAAATACTTCGCTTCCTGGGTGGCATATTTTGTAAATCAGAAATTTGCAAGGACAAGTTGAATTTGAAAGTATTGAATTGCATATTCAATAGTTTGTAGCCTTCATTTTTGCATCCTCTCTTAAGTATTAGATGGGCATTATTTATACAAATAAAGCATATTTTTAGAGCCAATGAAGAGTAAACCATATACATTGAAGTTAAAAAATGTTTCGAAGCTCTGTGATGAAATTTGACAAACCAATGGGAAAAAGCAGGTCTTTTATCAAGATAATGTTCTAACAAGGCAGCCTGATTTTCTGAATCTCTGAAGAGAAATAATAGGTTATTGTTGACAGTTGACATTGTAGACTACACGAAGGGAACAATATTGCATGAATGGGATGAATAAAATGTTTTGTAGGAAGAGTTCTGATATTTTTCTCCTCATGTCCTTAATTAAGGATCTTAGACATCAAAAGTATATATTCTGTATTATCTAGGGAAATTTTAGGTCAAGTGTGCATTATCTATTTAAGAAGAAAGCCCTAACTGCTCTTAGAATTTCTATTTCCATAGTATGGAAGATTTTTATCCAAATAAAAATCATGGTCCTGACTCTGGAATTGGAAGTGATAATGGAGAGAAACGATTATCCACAACAGAAGTGAGTATTTTCTATTGAGATCTATTCTGTTTTACAATTTTATTAGAGCATTGAAATAGAGACCCTTGTGCATACTTGAGTTTATTTTGCTTGAAAATATGATCATTATATTTTATGACTAAAACTGAAAAAAGGCATGCTGATTTTTAAAGCTGAGCAGTAAACCTTATGTTAATTTTGGGTTTGAAAACTGGAGATGGAAAGCAGACATTCTGTAATTCATATGTAAAATTGAAGCAACATAATCCATATCATAAGTTTAAAATGCCTCATTTGTACTTTTTGCTTATTCCTTTTAGCCATCAGATGATGACACAGTCAGCCTTCATTCTCAAGTCTCGGAATCAAATAGAGAGCAGACATCAAGAAATGACAGTCACATAATAGGAAGTAAGACTGATTCTCAGAAAGGTAATTGATATGGTACCTGCTATTTTTGTTTCATGTACATGGCCCACATTAAAAATGGGCTTTGAAAAATTATATTGTCTTTAGCCAACTCTTATATTGAGAAAATATACATTTTTCTAAGGACAGCAGTGTCAAGCATACAGTTTACTAAGTACATTTTCTAATAAATATTAATCTGTACCTAGACCAGGAGGTATATGATTTTGTTGACCCCAACACAGAAGATGTAGCAGTTTCTGAACAGGGAGATGCACATATTGGATCATTTGTATCTTTCTTTAAGGTAAATAAAACTTTGAACAAATATTAATAACATGCTCTCTTGATCTTATGAAAGTGGACTGTACAATTTAAAATGTAACTTTCTTTTATGTAAGGGAAAAGAAAAATGTTCTGAAAAATCTCAGAAAAATGAAGAATTAGGAGATGAAAAAAGGTAAGCATGTATGAAAATGAAATGTTACTTATAAGCACTTGAGCCATTCATTAGATATTCCTACTTTAAAGAGTACCTGAATAAAATAGAATTTTTTGTTCACTTACCTCTTATGTTTAGATAGTTAATTTATAAATACTTCACATCTATCTGTATTCCTCAATTAAACACAAAATTATAGTAAGCGTTTGAGTGTAGGATATGCACTATTTTTCCTCCTGAAGTGTAATGATGACTTCTATTATTATTATTGAGGAGGACTGTACCGTCATATACATTGCTTCATTTGGGCTATTTAACAACCCTCTGAAATAGATTGACATCACTTTACCAATTAAGACACTGAAACCAGGAGTTTTAAATGTCTGGAACTCAGATGTACTGTCTCTTGTTCTACTATACTTTCCATTTGGTCAGGCTGGTTATGACTTTTAAGGGTACTTATGTCCAGATTTTATTAAAATAATTGTGCTTTGGATTTTTCTGAACTATTCATCTTATAAAATGATGGAATATGACCTACCACATTTTTTCAGTTACTCCTTCAGGTTGCTTTATAGCTGCAGAAAGGAAAGAAGGAACATTTGGTGAATACCTACCATGTACCAGGATTGGTGCTATGTGCTTTCCCTTCTTTCTCATTTTATCTTCATTAAAATGCTTCAGGGTAGATATTGACCTCATTTTTTCAGGTGAGGAAGGTGAAGTTCAAAGACTCTTAAGTTTTATGCCTAAAATCACTTAGCTAGTGTCCACTAGTACCTAGAGTATGAACGTAGCTCTCTTTGATTTTTAAACTTTTCTCTTTTCTCTACATTATGCTTCCTCCAAATGACTTTGTCAGATTTTAAAGCAGTTATTAGTTAATCATCTCTGATGTCCTGTAAGGAGGTACATTGCTTTGTCTTGAACTCTTTAGATTTCATTCTTTTACTTTGTCACCTCATCTAATGAGGCCAGTTGCTTAAACTTGAGAGTCACCTGTAGCATGTATGATGTAAAGATTCATGGTTTGATACTGTTTTTAAAGTGAAATCCCTTAAGATAAAATGACTAGAGTTTGAATAACTATTTTAAATTTTTTTGTTCTCTTTTATAAAAATGACATATTAGTATTTTCAGGCAAATTTGCCAATCTTATTTGAACCTATTTTGGATTTTCTTTATTTAGACATTTTATATACAGATTTTAAAAATCAAAATCAATAAACTTGTAAAAACAGGATGGTTCAATTAAATGACAAAATTTTGCAACATTTTAAATTTATGTATTAAGACAGGCCATATAGAACTTTGCAGTCCTTTTTATACTCAAGGCTGGAAAATATGCATTTTTAGATTACTATGACCATTACACGTTTCAGAAATTTAAAAAATGGTTATATACTTTGCTATTATTTGTTAGTCATTAATTATATTAATGCAGCCAGTATGCTACATTTCATAATGAGTAGAGAACATAGATGTTTTCCTTATTTCTTATTTTAGTATTTTAAAAGGAGGACCTAGGATTTTAACTTTCATATGGTGTTAAAAACAAAAATGGTTTCTATTTCTGAAAGCTGGCATAAAATGTAGTCTGCCTTACTTTTTGGATAACCATGATTGTGTCACCTTTCAGACTTGAGAAAGAACAGTTACTGGCAGAGGAAGAGGATGATGATTTGAAGGAAATAACTGATTTGAGGAAAATAGCTGCTCAGTTATTGCAGCAAGAACAGAAGAACAGGTATTCCTTTCAGTAATGAGATTTGAAATGGCAAATTTTATAATAATTAAATCTGATTATTTAAAGATTATCGAATGAAGTATATGAAGTTTTGAGTAAACAATAGTGCCCTCTTAAGATCTATCTCAAGGGACTGACTACAGATTGAGCATCCTTCATTCAAAAATCTGAAATCCAATCCCAAGCATTTCAAATAAGGAATACTCAACCTGTACTAAAAGGCAATAGGAAATACTTAGGACAGGAATATAAAATTACATTTACAACTAACAGAATGTACTCATATATATGGTCACTATGTTTAATATTGCTTAGGTATTTCTTTTTTATTCCTGTGTGTGTGATGAATCATAAAAACTGATTTATTTGTTGATATTAATTTTAGCTCACAGTAGCATTATTTACATTGTAAGCATTTTTTTCCTAGGTACATGTCACGTATATAATGTGCTTTTTAAAATTCAGATTCCAAATTACTTAGGATATGTCTAAATTCCTTAGAATGGAGTTGAATTTTACAAGAGTAGATTAAATCAGTATGATGATTTGAGGGTCACTGGCTCACTTTGGTCTGTTTCTTGGTCAAAGACCATTTTCCCCATCTTTTGGTTAGACTTTCTTCAAATACATGTTGGCAATGAGAAGACACTGTGTGAATGAGAATAAAATCAAGACAAGTCCACTTCTAATGGAGGAAAAGTTACATATGCTTCTCAGGGTCAGCTGTTATTGCCATCTTCATGTACTGAGAGGACTACATTTATAGTTTTGAAATGATAAAGATCTGAGTGGGTTTTTTTTTTGTTTTGAGAAAAGAGAATAATTTTGGTGCATTTAACATGGATAAGTAAAAAGCATTTTATTTCATTTATTCAAAATAATAAATGTAGTTAATGGGGTTAATATGACCATGTTTTGGGAAGTTTCAAATTTAAATATACTAGCATGTGTTTAAATATACATTGAAAAATACAACTAAAACTTATCAAATGACAAATATATGGTTTCTAGGGGCAACTTTTTAGGGGCAATCTGTATAATAGCTAATAAGCTAAATAGCCTAAGTATCTTTTTTGCACAGCTGCTACATTTATAGGTATACAAAATCATACTAGAAAATCACTAACCCGGGGGGCGCCCAAGATGGCCAAATAGGAACAGCTTCAGCCTCCAGCTCCCAGCGTGAGCGACACAGAAGATGGGTGATTTCTGCATTTTCAACTGAGGTACCGGGTTCATCTCACTGGGGCGTGTCGGACAGTCGATGCTGGTCTGCGGGTGCAGCCCTACCAGCGAGAGCTGAAGCAGGGCGAGGCATTGCCTCCCTGGGAAGTGCAAGGGGGAAGGGAATTCCTTTTCCTAGCCAAGGGAAATTGAGACACACGACACCTGTAAAATCGGGTAACTCCCACCCTAATACTGCGCTTTACCAAGGGTCTTAGCAAACGGCACACCAGGAGATTATATCCCACACCTGGCCTGGAGGGTCCCACACCCATGAAGCCTCCCTCATTGCTAGCACAGCAGTCTGAGATCTAACTGCAAGGAGGCAGCGAGGCTGGGGGAGGGGCGCCCGCCGTTGCTGAGGCTTAAGTAGCTAAACAAAGCCACTGGGAAGCTCAAATTGGGTGGAGCCCACTGCAGCTCAAGGAGGTTTGCCTGCCTCTGCAGACTCCACATCTGGGGACAGGGCATAGTTAAACAAAAAGCAGGAGAAACCCTGCAGATGTAAAAGTCCCTATCTGACAGCTTTGAAGAGAGCAGTGGTTCTCCCTGCATGGAGGTTGAGCTCTGAGAATGGACAGACTGCCTGCTCAAGTGGGTCACTGACTCCTGAGTAGCCTAACTGGGAGACATCCCCCACTAGGGGCAGACCATCACCTCATACCTCACACTGCTGGGTACACCCCTGAGACGAAGCTTCCAGAGCAAGAATCAGACAGCAACACTCACTGTTCAGCAATATTCTATCTTCTGCAGCCTCCGCTGCTGATACCCAGGCAAACAGGGTCTGGAGTGGACCTCAAGCAAACTCCAACAGACCTGCTGCTGAGGGTCCTGATTGTTAGAAGGAAAACTAACAAACAGAAAGGACACCCACACTAAAACCCCATCAGTACGTCACAATCATCAAAGACCAAAGGTAGATAAAACCACAAAGATGGGGAAAAAGCAGGGCAGAAAAGCTGGAAATTGAAAAAATCAGAGCACATCTCCCCCTCCAAAGGAACGCAGCTCATCGCCAGCAATGGAACAAAGCTAGACTGTGAATGACTTTGATGAGCTGAGAGAAGAAGGCCTGAGTCAATCAAACTTCTCAGCGCTAAAGGAGGAACTATGTAACCAGCGCAAAGAAACTAAAAACCTAGAAAAAAGAATGGATGAATGGATAACTAGAATAATCAATGCAGAGAAGACCTTAAAAGAACTGATAGAGATGAAAACCATGACACGAGAACTACGTGACAAACACACAAGCTTCAGTAACCTACTCAATCAACTGGAAGAAAGAGTATCAGTGGTTGAAGATCAAATGAATGAAGTGAGAAGGGAAGTGTAGAGAAAAAAGAGTAAAAAGAAATGAGCAAAGCCTCCAAGAAATGTGGGATTATGTGAAAAGACCAAATCTACGTCTGATTGGAGTGCCTGAAAGTGACGGGGAAAATTGAACCAAGTTGGAAAACACTGCAGAATATCATCCAGGAGAACTTCCCCAACCTAGTAAGGCAGGCCAACATTCAAATTCAGGAAATACAGAGAACACCACAAAGATACTCCTCGAGAAGAGCAACTCCAAGACACATAATTGTCAGATTCACGAAAGTTGAAATGAAGGAAAAAATGTTAAGGGCAGCCAGAGAGAAAGGTCGGGTTACCCACAAAGGGAAGCCCATCAGACTAACAGCAGACTTCTCGGCGGAAACTCTCCAAGCCAGAGGAGAGTGGGGGCCGATATTCAACATTCTTAAAGAAAAGAATTTTCAACCCAGAATTTCATATCTAGCCAAACTAAGTTTCATCAGTGAAGGAGAAATAAAATCCTTTACAGACAAGCAAGTGCTTAGAGATTTTGTCATCACCAGGCCTGCACTACAAGAGGTCCTGAGGGAAGCACTAAACATGGAAAGGAACAACCGGTACCAGCCATTGCAAAAACATGCCAAAATGTAAAGTCCATCGATGCTGGGAAGAAACTGCATCAACTAACGAGCAAAATAACCAGCTAATATCATAATGACAGGATCAAGTTCACACATAACAATATTAACCTTAAATGTTAATGGACTAAATGGTCCAATTAAAAGACACAGACTGGCAAATTGAATAAAGAGTCAAGACCCATCAGTTTGCTGTATTCAGGAAACCCATCTCACATGCAGAGACATACATAGGCTCAAAATAAAGGGATGGAAGAAGATCTACCAAGCAAATGGAGAACAAAAAAAAGCAGGGGTTGCAATCCTAGTCTCTAATAAAACAGACTTCAAACCATCAACGGTCAAAAAGACAAAGAAGGCCATTACATAATGGGAAAGGGATCAATTAATCAGGAAGAGCTAACTATCCTAAATATATATGCACCCAATACAGGAGCACCCAGATTCATAAAGCAAGTCCTTAGAGACTTACAAGGAGACTTAGACTCCCATACAAAAATAATGGGAGACTTCAACACCCCACTGTCAACATTAGACAGATCAACGAGACAGAAAGTTAACAAGGATAACTCAACTCTGCACCAAGCGGACCTAATAGACATCTACAGAACTCTCCACCCCAAATCAACAGAATATACATTCTTCTTAGCACCACATCGCACTTATTCCAAAATTGACCACATAGTCGGAAGTAAAGCACTCCTCAGCAAATGTACAAAAACAGAAATTATAACAAACTGTCTCTCAAACTGCAGTGCAATCAAATTAGAACTCAGGACTAAGAAACTCAATCAAAACCACTCAACTACATGGAAACTGAACAACCTGCTTCTGAATGACTATTGGGTACATAACAAAATGAAGGCAGAAATAAAAATGTTCTTTAAAACCAATGAGAACAAAGATACAACATACCAGAATCTCTGGGACACATTTAAAGCAGTGTGTAGAAGGAAATTTATAGCACTAAATGCCCACAAGAGAAAGCAGGAAAGATCTAAAATTGACACCCTTACATCACAATTAAAAGAACTAGAGAGGCAAGAGCAAACACATTCAACAGCTAGCAGAAGGCAAGAAATAACTAAGATCAGAGCAGAACTGAAGGAGATAGAAACACAAAAAACCCTCAAAAAAAATCAATGAATCCAGGAGCTGGTTTTTTGAAAAGATCAACAAAATTGATAGATCGCTAGCAAGACGAATAAAGAAGAAAAGAGAGAAGAATCAAATAGACACAATAAAAAATGATAAAGGGGATATCACCACCGACCCCACAGAAATACAAACTACCATCAGAGAATACTATAAACACCTCTACACAAATAAACGAGAAAACCTAGAAGAAATGGATAATTTCCTGGACACTTACACTCTCCCAAGACTAAACCAGGAAGAAGTTGAATCCCTGAATAGAACAATAGCAGGCTTTGAAATTGAGGCAATAATTAATAGCCTACCAACCAAAAAAAGTCCAGGACCAGACGTATTCACAGCCGAATTCTACCAGAGGTACAAGGAGGAGCTGGTACCATTCCTTCTGAAACTATTCCAATCAGTAGAAAAAGAGGAAATCCTCCCTAACTCATTTTATGAGGCCAACATCATCCTGATACTAAAGCCTGGCAGAGACACAACAGAAAAAGAGAATTTTAGACCAATATCCCTGATGAACATCGTTGTAAAATTCCTCGATAAAATACTGGCAAACCAAATCCAGCAGCACATCAAAAAGCTTATCCACCATGATCAAGTGGGCTTCATCCCTGGGGTTCAAGGCTGGTTCAACATACGCAAATCAATAAACGTAATCCAGCATATAAACAGAACCAAAGACAAAAACCACATGATTATCTCAATAGATGCTGAAAAGGCCTTTGACAAAATTCAACAGCCCTTCATGCTAAAAACTCTCAATAAATTCGGTATTGATGGAACGTATCTCAAAATAATAAGAGCTATTTATGGCAAACCCACAGCCAATATCATAGTGAATGGGCAAAAACTGGAAGCATTCCCTTTGAAAACTGGTACAAGACAGGGATGCCCTCTCTCACTACTCCTATTCAACATAGTGTTGGAAGTTCTGGCTAGGGCAATCAGGCAAGAGAAAGAAATAAAGGGTATTCAGTTATGAAAAGAAGAAGTCAAATTGTCCCTGTTTGCAGATGACATGATTGTATATTTAAAAAACCCCATCATCTCAGCCCAAAGTCTCCTTAAGCTGATAAGCAACATCAACAAAGTCTCAGGATACAAAATCAATGTGCAAAAATCACAAGCATTCTTATACACCAGTAACAGACAGAGAGCCAAATCATGAATGAACTTCCATTCACAATTGCTTCAAAGAGAATAAAATACCTAGGAATCCAACTTACAAGGGATGTAAAGGACCTCTTCAAGGAGAACTACAAACCACTACTCAGTGAAATAAAAGAGGACACAAACAAATGGAAGAACATACCATGCTCATGGATAGGAAGAATCAATATTGTGAAAATGGCCATACTGCCCAAGGTTATTTATAGATTCAATGCCATCCCCATTAAGCTACCAATGAGTTTCTTCACAGAATTGGAAAAAAACTGCTTTAAAGTTCATATGGAACCAAAAAATAGCCCGCATTGCCAAGACAATCCTAAGCCAGAAGAAGAAAGCTGGAGGCCTCACGCTACTTCAAACTATACTACAAGGCTACAGTAACCAAAACAGCATGGTACTGGTACCAAAACAGAGATATAGACCAATAGAACAGAACAGAGCCCTCAGAAATAATACCACACATCTACAGCCATCTGATCTTTGACAAACCTGACAAAAACCAGAAATGGTAAAGGATTCCCTATTTAATAAATGGTACTGGGAAAATTGGCTAACCATAAGTAGAAAGCTGAAACTGGATCCTTTCCTTACTCCTTATACGAAAATTAATTCAAGATGGATTGGAGACTTAAATGTTAGACCTAAAACCGTAAAAACCCTAGAAGAAAACCTAGGTAATACCATTCAAGACATAGGCATGGGCAAGGACTTCATGTCTAAAACACCAAAAGCAACGGCAACAAAAGCCAAAATTGACAAATGGGATCTAATTAAACTAAAGAGCTTCTGCACAGCAAAAGAAACTACCATCAGAGTGAACAGGCAACCTACAGAATGGGAGGAAATTTTTGCAATCTACTCATCTGACAAAGGGCTAATATCCAGAACCTACAAAGAACTCAAAGAAATTTACAAGAAAAAAACAACCCCATCAAAAAGTGGGCAAAGGATATGAACAGACCCTTCTCAAAAGAAGACATTCATACAGCCAACAGACACATGAAAAAATGCTCATCATCACTGGCCATCAGAGCAATGCAAATCAAAACCACAATGGGGTACCATCTCACACCAGTTAGAATGGCAATCACTAAAAAATCAGGAAACAACAGGTGCTGGAGAGGATGTGGAGGAATAGGAACACTTTTACACTATTGAGGGGACTGTAAACTAGTTCAACCATTGTGGAAAACAGTGTGGTGATTCCTCAAGGATCTAGAACTAGAAATACCATTTGACCCAGCCATCCCATTACTGGGTATATACCCAAAGGATTGTAAGTCATGCCGCTATAAAGACACATGCACATGTATGTTTATTGCAGCACTATTCACAATAGCAAAGACTTGGAATCAACCCAAATGTACATCAGTTACAGACTGGATTAAGAAAATGTGGCACATATAATATTTTTGATTGACTGCTTGAAAATTAAATCAATACATTTAAAACTAGTAGGAGCCATTAGTTAAAAAATTATGTGTTCTCCCTAAAGAAAACTCCTGCTATTCTTCAAGATGTATGCAAAAGTAATTTCTGTCTTTTTCTGATCCTCTTCTTCATCATCCTTTTTAGATGTTAGTACATACTAATATAAGAGCTTTTTAGATTAAATATTAATATTCAGTGACATTGTTGTAAGTATGTCTAATTTTTGCAGACATTAAAATATTTATAATATGATCATAAAATAAAGAGCACTATTTTTTTTGATACAGAGCCTTGCTCTGTTGCCCATGCTGGAGTGCAGTGGCACAATCTTGGCTCACTACAGCCTCTGCCTCCTGTGTTCAAGTCGTTCTCATGCCTCGGCCTCCCAAGTAGCTGGGATTTCCAGTGTGTGCCGCCACACCCGGCTATTTTTTTGTATTTTAGTAGAGACAGGATTTCACCATGTTGGCTAGGCTGGTCTCAAACTCCTGGCCTTAAGGATTGCACCCGCCTCGGCCTTCCAAAGTGGTGGGATTACAGGCGTGAGCCACCAGGCTCTGCCGAAGAGCACATTTTACTTTTAAAATTTATAATGTCTAGAGAATTTTAGATCCCTAGCCAATTCTGTTAATGCCTGTACTTAAACTGGATCTCAGAATTTTTTAATGCTAAATCTAGTATTTTTTCTATTAAATAATCTTTCTTCCTTCTACAATACGTTGCCGTTACTTAGATCTTTTAGATTTGGGGAATTAAAATTTTTTGTTTATTGTCACAATACTTGAATTTGAATGAGACCAAAAATCTAAGTGTAATCCTATATGAGGATATATCCTATAGTGGATTTGGTATAATTTATACCTTCTCTGGTTGTGGATTTTCCTTTTCATGCTGTATTATTGTGTCTTATATTCCAAATATATTAGAGAAGGATCTGAAATGCTATTTAAGATTGTAGGCTAGGAGTTGTAACATCTCTTTTTAGGTTTTAAAATAATTATTGTACATTTTGTTTGTTTTTAGTCTTGATTAAAAATAATTTAACTGGATTAAGATTGCCCTCACCTACAGGGAAATATCATCCAGGACTGCTACTTTGACTGCATATTACTTAGCTGTTCTTTAACTTGCTACTAGTAGAAGACAAATGCAGTGTTAGCTCTCAGCTAAATGAAGCCATGTATCTTCTCCCAAACTAGAGGTAATTAAAAAACAGCTTACATTTAGTTCAGTGATGATTTCCTTATGGCAGTTTTGCCACTTGCTTAGTTGATATATATTTTTTATTTTTTAATTAAAAAAAAATTTTTTTTGAGACAGAGTCTCACTCTGTTGCCCAGGCTGGAGTGCAGTGGTGTAATCTCAGCTCACCACAACCTCCACCTCCCGGGTTCAAGCAATTCTCCTGCCTCAGCCTCCCGAGTAGCTGGGACTACAGGCGTGTGCCACCATGCCCGGCTAATTTTTGTACTTTTAGTAGACACAGGGTTTCAGTATGTTGGCCAGGCTGGTCTCGAACTGCTGACCTCATGATCCGCCCACCTCAGCCTCCCAAAGTTCTGGGATTACAGGTGTGAGCCACCACGCCTGGCAGTTCATATTATTTTTTAAAATGTCTTTGATTCTTTAAGAAACTTTATGCCAGTACTTGGTACATGAAACTATCCTAGGGGAGCAGCAAGAGGATGTTGTACAGAATTAATACTCAAAAAGGGTGAGAAAAGAGATCAGCAAATAAACCATCAAATTGGTAACTCCTAAGGTTTTAAAGTCTGAAGCCTAGTTATTTAGAAGACTGCCCCCACTTTGTCTGATGAAGATATGTTGATTAAGCTACTTTATGTTTATAGTTTATTGTTGAATTTTTTTTTAATTGAAAAATAGTCTTTATTATCCCCTGTCAAAATATTGGATTATTATTTCTACTTGCATCTGAGTGTATTGAAGTCACTCTGAATCAATGGCTTTAACTATATTTAAATAGCCATTCAGCAAGTTCTAATTTTACCTTCACTATTATTTTGGGAAATAAAAAAAAGTCTTGAAAAAAATCATTATCTTAAAAATAATGTTGTATGATGAATAAGTTCTAGGGATCTGCTGTACAACATTGTGCTTATAATTAACAATACTCTATTGTATACTTAAAAATTTGTTAAGAGAGTAGATCTCTTGTTAAATGTTCTTACCAAAATAAGATAAAATTGAAAAAAGGGATCATGTTTTTTAGAACAAGAAAAATCAAGGAAGGAACTGAGAATAAAATGATACTATTAGAATATTCTTAATATTAACTTGATAATAAAAAAGGAAATTCTGTTGAAAAACAAAGAAGTTGATATGTATTATAAATTACTGAGCCAGTTTTACAAATTTCCATGAGTCTTACTCATTTATATTAGTGTTAGAAAGGTGGCTACTGCTCTTTTTCTTATACTGATTTTTTTAAGGGGCTTAATAAGTCGATGTTTAGCTGGCTTCTTAAATTTTGTTTAGTTATCATTCTAAAGAAAGGATTAAAATATATGTGTGATTTTGCAATAAATAGCTTCATTTAACTGGTTCCCATTGCATGTTTGTTCCTGCTAACTTACGCTGTAGTATTTTCTGTTGTGTCTTTCCTTTTAGTAATTATTTTATTTGCTTTTAGGTGTGTCTTGAGAGTTTTTCTTTATTGTGGAAAGATGAGCCTCTAATTACTATGTGATATAGCTAAATAACAAAAAGCAATTATGAAAAGTTATAATTAAAATGTAATTAAGGATCATGGAAAGCAAAACTAGGTTTGGGAAGTTCATAATTTTGTTTTAGAATTATAGAAATTATGGACATTACCTCTTTTATTATGATTTTTTCCTGATCATATGAACATTTCAATTTGAGGAGCATCATGTTAACCTCTAGCTTGTTATATAACTAGTTAGGTGATCTCTCAGTCCTTGAAATCTATGTATTCTTTTGTTTCTGCTTCCTTTACAAATGACTACCCTGTGTCTCCAAAAACATCTTCCCCCATCTTTTGGTTTGGTTGATTTATGTGAAATGTGAATACAGACAGAGGCCTTTAAGTTGTAGAGCATCATTCAGTGATAAACTCTTCCAGAGGACCAGAGCAACAGGACACGCATCAAGGTATCTAGAGTTTGTGGAAGCCTTCAAGTATTATGGGGCCAGGTTGACATAGCTGAATTGTACAGTCTTTTACTTAAAATAAGTACTGGTAACTGGATTAGGGAAGTATGTTAATAATCTAGATGTTTAATTAGAATAGATGTTTGTTTTGACTTTGGGTATCAGAGTAAAACACAAAATAATGTACATAGCAAAATTTTACGTAGGTGAATTCTCAAGTACATAAAATATATTTTATAGGTAAGTGGATCTCAACTTTTTTTTCTGTTTCAGTATAACTCATACACAACCATAGTCACAACGCTAATGAATGTGTGGTAAGAAGGAATCAGAATTTACCATAGTGAAGGCCATTGTAGTTTGACTCCCCTGCCCCTGCAATAATTCTGCAATTTCCTCCAGGATAGAACTTACTGCTATCTCTTCTTTAAAAAAAAAAAAAAAAATACTCTTTTAAAATATATTTTTCCTAATAGTTTTAGATATTTCATTACCTTAATTTTTCTGCATTTAAGAATTTAAGGCAATTTTAATGCATGCCTGTACAAAGAAGAATGAATGTCCTTAATTCTGAAATTGTTTGGCCCAAGCTACACTGATTGGTGTATGATACTTGTCCTTTGCATCTCTATCACTTTTTCCTAGTGAGGCCCTACTAGATCCAAGCTTGTGAGGAATCCAGCATAATGGACTTTGGTTTCTTTATGCTAACCATATTTCTGTAATTACCAACTTATATTTAATTCATTATGTATTTTATTGGTCAATATATAGCTTTTATTTCAAATCCGTTTCTATGTTCTTTTGGCAGTTGACATCTGTAGATTTTATTTTGAATAAAAGGCAGAGATTTTACTTCTATGATATTAAATTTTAAAAGTGAAAATTATATTTATATATATAGTAACATTAAGAACTCAAGTATGGTTACTTATGTTAAGGATAGTTAGTAATTCATTACTTTTGACTTTGAGATTAATACTTAGAATTATGTAACATTATGTAGAAATAGTTCTCTCTTATAATGGTTCATTGTTTTCTTTTGTTTTAATGGTTTTATGTAGTTATTAAAAGTTTAAGAAACTTGTTTTTTTTTTTAAAGAATTGAACTTGAGCGCTGATTTTGCATTTAGAATTAAAATTTTTCATTTGGCAAAATAATTACGTATTACATCAACACACCTCGTATCATTTGCTGTGCTGGAAAAAATAAATCAGTCATGATGGTACCTCTGTATCTCTTTATCTTCTATCTCAGCCAAAAGTTAGATATGCAAAGGGCAATAATAGCATGGCTAGAAGATAATCCAAACTTTGAGAAAGGGTTTATAAAAGAAGATGCCTGGAAAAGTTGCCGAGCTTCATTTTGTTGTAAATAGTACACTTACGGGCATCTGATCTAAATAATATTTAAATATTATTTTCTAGCAAAGATCTTCAAGGACCAGATGCAGTTTATTTTAGAGATTTTTAAATATATCTTGTGATATAATATTCTCCTTAATGTATTTGGGAATTAATGTGTTAATTTACTTCTAGGATTCTTAATCATTCAACTTCTGTGATGAGAAACAAACCAAAACAAACTGTGGAATGTGAAAAGAGGTATAAAAATCTTAGTTTTTACTTAATATTTTATAATGAGTACTGATCCTTTGACGGTGATGTTTTTGTATATAGATTTTAGTTAAATAAGTGATGCAGATTTAATATAACTAGATAATTTAAATAGGAGTTAAATTTACTTTTGATATAAGCAAAATAAAAACTGCTGATCTTCTTTGCTCATAGATGCATTTTTGTCTTGATGATAGAATCATTTATCTATTCATTCAGCAAACATTTATTATATTGCTATTCCTGCCAGGAATAATGTGTTTCTTTAGCATTGATTGTGTTTATTCTCTATAATACTGTGTATATTTTCATTGCTTTTCAATTGGGTGTTACTAAATTCTTCTATGTGAATACGTGATATAAATCCACATATATGAATTCCTGAGAACTAGAAGACCTTGAAAGTTTCTATTTATTCTTTTTGATGGTTTGAATTTAGATTAGACTCAACTCCTGAGTCAATCCTCTGAGAATGTTCAGGCCCAGTCTTTTTCTGCTTGGCTTATTGCAACAGTCCCCAGACATAGCTCCTTTCTTCAGGTTTGCCTAGCTTTAAGTCTGTTTTCTGCACAGTGGAAGAGTGATAATTCTGAAACATAAATCTTACTTGTGACTCCCATGTATTATCTTCTAATGACTCTTTACAACTTTTAGAATAAACCTTAAAATATTTAACTTAACCCATAAGATTGAAGTGGGTTTCTGCTTACCCTGAGAGCTTCATCTTGTACATTCCGCCACTGGCACCATTTGCATTTAGGAGCAGAACTTCTTTCTTCATTCCAGGATGATTTTATCTCTGTGTTCTACCTTCTTTTATTTTATTTATTTATTTTTAATTTTTTATCTTTTGTTTGTGTTCTACCTTCTACATCCTGGTCTCTTTACTAGGATTTCCCTTCCGTCTACCTTCTTCACTTAGTCTTTCAGAATTCAGTTCAAGTGTGAGATTACTTTTCATATCCAAGCCTAGGAATATTCATCCATCTCACATTTCATTTAATTGGATTTAACCCACTTTTTCTCTTTCTGAATACTGATTCTGCTATCTTACATGTTTGCTTTCTTTTAAGTTTCCCATTCCTTTATTTCCTGCCTTAAGCTTCCTCCACAGGTTCCTAACATTCTCTTGAGAAGGCCTCAATTGCCCAAACCGTAAAACTGTGATATCCAATCTTGGCTTTTCTTTTATAAAACTATTACTTTTTCTTTTCTCATTTTCAAAACAGTTATCCAGTTCTTTCTTGAAAGACAAAACCAAAGATTCTTTAATGTTTTCCTGATTATGAGAGTAATGTAGCTTTCTTGTTGAAAAATTGGAAAATTTAGCAAACATGAAGAAAAAATAAACAAATAAATATCACTCATTATCTCACTCCCCAGAGATGACAAGTCACATTATTTTGCTACTTTGCCTTTTAGACCTTTTTACCATATGAGTATTTGCATTTGCATATGTGTACATGTATATGTGCACACACACACACTGCAGGGTTATATAACCTGTTAAATACCCAACACTGCCACTTAGATGCATATTAGGCATGTCAAACATTATTTTCCAAAACCATACTATTAATGTTCCTGTTGCACCCCTAAACTTGTTCCTCCTACATTTTTCTCAATTTCAGAAAATGTCGACTCCATCTTTCTAGTTGGTCATCTCAAAACCTGAGAGTCATCCTTAACTTGTCCCTTTCTCTTACACCTGATATCTAATCCATTAGCAAATCTTGTTGCTGTACTTTAGAATATATTTAGAATCCAATCATGTCTTACCACCTCCACTCCTACCATCCTAGTCCTAGCCATCTCTCACTTGAGTTATTACAGCAGCCTCTTAACAGGTCTCTTTTCTATCCTAGCCTTCCTTTAGTCTGTTTCCCACAAAGCATCAGATTGATATTTTTAACCACCTCAACTTCTACCATCCTAGTCCTAGCCATCTCTTACTTGAATTATTACAGCAGCCTCTTAACAGGTCTCTTTTCTACCCTAGCTTTCCTTTAGTCTGTTTCCCAAAAAGCTTCAGATTGATATTTTTGAAATGTAAGTCAGAACATATCATTCATCTTCAGAATTCTCTGCTGACTTCCATGTTATTCAGAATAGAAACTAGAGTGCTTTAAGGCCTAGTAGTGCCCTGCATTTGGTTTCAAAACCTGTCTTTTCTTTCTCTCTCTGGTTAGTTCTTTTCTATCTATACTGGCCTCCTTGCTGAATCTCAGCAGATCAGGCATTCTCCTCATCCCCCAAGGCTTTTTGTTTTTGCCTCTGCCTGGAATGATTTTCCCCCAGCCATATTTCTTAATCTTGTACATTCAGGTTTCTGTTTAAATGTTACTTCATCAGCAAAGCATTCCCTGAACAACATATATAAGAGCATGCCTCCCCAACCCTTTTGTCTCTATTTCCCACACCTTGCTTTACTTTTCTTTATAGAACTGAACACCATTTGGCATTCTGAATATATACTTCTATACTTGTTTATTGTTTTTCATCAGCATCCCACTACCCAGTGGGTACACTACAGTGAACATTTTATGAGATCACGGACTTCATTTTCTATTCCATTTAGCACAATGCATAGCACACATAGTAGGTACTCAATAAATATTCATTGAGTGACTAAGTTGGGAGAATAGGTTGAAATGATGAATGCCAGGAACTGTGTTGTGTGCTGGGAGATACAGTAGTGATCAAGAGAGATATGGTCCCCACCCTCATGAGATTAATGATTGATGGTTTTGTTTGTTTGTTTGAGATGGAGTCTTGTCTGTTGCCCAGGAGTGGCATGATCTTGGCTCCCTGTAACCTCTGCCTCCCGGGTTCAAGCGATTCTCCTGCCTCAGCCTCCAAACAGCGGGAATTACAGGCATGCACCACCATGCCCAGCTAATTTTTGTATTTTTAGTAGGGACAGGGTTTCGCCATGTTGGCCAGGCTGGTCTCGAACTCCTGGCCTCAAGTGATGTGCCCGCCTTGTCCTCCCAAAGTGCTGGGATTACAGACATGAGCCACCATGCCCGGCATGATCGATGTTTTAATATGTTGCGGTTTTGGGCATGTTCATATTTTGAAATACAGCTTTTGAATATACAAATCCACAATTAATAGGAATGGATTACCTGTTGGTGACATTAGGTAGCATGTAGATTTGTAAGAGAAAACTGGAAAAATTCTGGGTACTTAGGTTTTGGGTATGAATGATCAGTCTCCCTGAAATGCCTAGACAGCTTTGTACTGGAAGTGATCTCAGTGGTCTACTTTCCAAAGATTTCTAGCCACTTCTAGCAATCAGCATGAGCCCTGGGACATTGCAAACATACAAGAAAGTCGTGATAAACTATTGAGAAATTGGTTGGCAAAGTATCAGGGTACAGTTGAAAGAGCTTAGGTCTTGAAGTCAGGCAGATTTGGGTCAGAGTCCCACCTTTAGCACTTACTAGCTGTGAGGCTTTGGGTAAGTTTTAAAATCAGCCCTAGTGCCTGGCACCTACATGCTTAGTAAATGTTAGCTCTCTGATTATTTCTTTCTACTTACCTTTCTTCCTATAGAGAGGTAGATTATTGTAGTGGTTAAGAGTTCAGGCTAATAGAACCATGCTGTCTGCGTTTGGATCCTGAATCTGTCTCTTGGGGAAGTTATTTAGCTTACTCTGAGCCACATTTACTCCTTCTGTAAAACACAAATAATAACAGTGTCTACCTCATGGTTACTGTAAGGATGAAATGGGTTAATGTATTAAATTGCTTATGACAGTGATTAGCACACAGAAAGTGTCACATATGTTATTAATTGTTAAACTATAGTTATTACTATTACAGACTTTTTATTTTTCCTTTCTTTTGTATCTCAGTCCTTCCTTTCTCAATTCTCACCTGCTTTTTTATTCAAAAGGGAAATAACTTTGTGGGTATTTTTTTTCTAATATTAAGAAGTATTACATGACCTTAACTTTTTTTTTTCTTTTTTTAAAATTATACTTTAAGTTCTGGGATACATGTGCAGAATCTGCCGGTTTGTTACTAGGTATACATCATGTGCTATGATGGTTTGCTGCACCCATCAAAACACATTAAATTATGGGAAAATAATAATTTAAATTCTGTGACATTTTTTCAGCAGTGCTTGGGTGAGCACACCCCATCCCTTCCCCACCTTTAGAAATATCTCACATACTTTCTGTTAACAAAAATGAGATCATACTGAGTATACTATTTAGTAATATGCATTTTTCATTTAATATTATAGTGATGGTTTTATATACCGACTAAATCTAAATATACATTTTGATGAACTTTATATATTCTGTACACTTGCATTCTTTTCCCTTCTTCCCTCCCCTCCCCTCCCCTCCCCTCCCCTCCCCTCCCCTTCCCTTCCCTTCCCGTCCTTTCATCTCTCTCTCTCTTTTTTTTTTTTTTGACAGAGTCTCACTCTGTCACCCAGGCTGGAGTGCGGCGCAGAGATGAGGTTTCACCATGTTGGCCAGGCTGGTCTCGAACTCCTGACCTCAAGTGATTGACCTACCTCAGCCTCCCAAAATGCTGGGATTACAGGTGTGAGCCACCATGCCTGGCCCACTTGTATTATTTTCTTAACTTAAAGGCTTAAAGGTATGCTATTGATGGATTAAAACATAAATGTACATTTAAAGCTTTTGATATATTTATGTTTGCATTCCCACAGGTAACACATGGATAGCTTTACTTCCATACTTGTTAACATTATACATTATCAATCTATTTAATCTTTGCCAATCTAAAAAGAACAAATTATATCAGAATGTTTTATTTTTCATTTCAGTGATTAAATTAGTGATGTTGAGTATTATTTCAAGTATTTATTGCCTATCGATATTGCTGCTTTTGTAATTTATTTGTTTGCGTCTCTTGTAGTCAGAAGTACTTTCTATTGTTGAAATAATATTGAGTTTTTTTATGGCCCACAATATGGTCTGTCATGGTAAAAGTTCTGTAGGAACTTGGAAAAAAATGTATTCTGTGGTTATTGGTTAGAGTCTTGTATAATTTCAACTATGTTAAGTTGGTTGATAGTACTGTTTAAATCTTCCATACCTTACCTATTTTCTGTTTTCTTGGTCTATCAGTTAGTAAGAGAAGGTTATTGAAATCTCCAACACTAATTGCAGATTTATCTTTCTCCTTGTAGTTCTATAATTTTTCCTTCATACATTCTGAAGCTCTATTATTAGGTATATAAATGTTTAGGATTGTATTGTCCTCTTGGTGAATTTTTACTGCCATTCTGAAATGACTTTTCTTTATATTCTTGATAATATTCTCTGCTCTGAAGTCTACTTTTCTGATATTAGTATTGTCAGTACAGCTCTCTTTCGTTTAGTATTAGCATGATGCATGTTTCTCCATCCTTTTATTTTTAACTGATTTGTGTCTTTGTAGAGAAAGTGCATTTCTTGTAGTTAGCATATGGTAGTATCTTCCTGCTTTTTATTGAATCTGACAATCTACTTTTTAATTGCAGTGTTAAAAATCATTTATATTTTTGTAATTAATGATATTTTGAGGTTTGCTGTATGTTTCCCTTCTGTTCTATCCTTTTTATTCATTTTTCCTCCTTCTCTGTTGTCTTTTGAATTATATTTTAAAATTTTTGTTTATTTCCTTTGTGGGCTTATTTGCTGTAACTTTTTGTTATGTTAGTGGTTGTTTTAGGGGTTAGAGTATGATATTTAGCTTATCACAGTCTTATCTTCAACTGCTATTAAACCATTTCGTGTATCATGTGAGAACCTTACAACAGTATATTTATATTTCTTCCTTTTTAGCCTTGGTGTGTTGTCATACATTTTACCTTTTATATATCTGTTATGTATACTATAACACATTGTTATTTATGCTTTAAACAATTATTTCTTAAGAACATTTAGATAATCAGAATAATGTCTTTTATGTGTTCAATCCCTTAGTTACTATCTCTAGTGCCCTTTATTTTTTGTGTAGAATCGTATTTACGTGTGCAGCATTTTCTTTCTGCCTAAAAGAGAGATTTTAACATAATTTTGCTACTGGTCTGCTGATTGAATGCTTTTAGCTTTTGTATGTCTGGAAAAGTATTTTTTAAATTTTTTAATTTTTTTTTTCTTTTTTAAAGAAACAGAATCTTGCTCTGTCACCCAGGCTGGAGTGCAGTGGTGCCATCACAGCTCACTGCAGCTTCGACTTCCTGTGCTCAAATGATCCTCCCACCTCTCAGCCTCCCAAGTAGCTGGGACCACAGGCATGTGTCATCCCACCCAGCCAACTTAAAAAAATTTATTTTTTGTAGAGACAGGGTCTCACTATGTTGCCCAGGCTGGTTTTGAACTCTTGGTCTCAAGAAATCTTCCTTCCTTGGCCTCCCAATGTATTGGGATTACAGGCATGAGCTACCATGCCTAGCTTACCTTCATTTTTGAAAGATATTTTGTCTCATACACAATTCTAGTTTGACATTTTAGTTTTCCTTGAGTACCTTGAAGAGGTTTCTCCACCATCCTGTGGATTCTATTGTTTTCTATGAGAATATTCTTATCTTTGTTTCACTTTGCCTAATGTGTCCTTTTTTCCTCTGGGTGTCTGTAACATTTTTTATCACTCATTTTAAGTAATTTGATGGTGATATATCTTGGTGTAGTTTTCTTCATGTTACTTTTGTTTGGAGTTCATTGAGCTTCTTGAATTTGTGGGTTTATTTTCATGACATTTGAAATTTTGGGGCCCTTATTTCTTCAAATATGTTTTCTATCATTTGACCTCTTTTATTATGGAACACCAATTAGGCCACTTGAAGTTTGCCACAGAACATTAATGTTCTATTCATTCTTTAATATTTTTCTGTCTGTGTTGGGTTTTGGCGAGTCCTTCTGCTTTGTCTTTGTGTTTGCTAGTCATTTCTTGTGAAATGTCTAACCTGCAGTTAATTCCATCCAGTTTGTTTTAATTTTTGATGTTGCACTTTTTATTTCTAGAAGTTTGCTTATGTCTGTACTTACCACGTTCAGTCTTTTCCTTTAGCTTCCTGAACATTGCTTGGTTGAATTTTTGATTGAATGACAGACATTGTATACTTTACATTCTTGAATGTGGATATTGTAGTATTATTATACATATTTTTGACTTCTGTTCTGGGATATGGTTAAATTACTTGGAAATAATTTGATATTTTGGGACTTGGTTTTATAATTTATTTATGTGGGACCAGTGTAGCATTTAGTCTAGGAATAAATTTGTCCCCTTAATGAGGCAACACCTTTCTCTACTGGATGTCCTGTGAATTATGAGGTTTTCCAATCTAGCTGGTGGGAACTGGTGCCACTCCTGATCCTCTTGAGAATCTGGGTATTATTCCCTCTAATCTTTGGGGGTAATTTCATCCTTTTGCCTAGGGTAATTTCCTCACATACATGTTCAATGATCAGTACACTCAGATGAAAATTTGAGGGATTGTAGATCTCTTTCCTTTCTCTGTGCATTGCCCTTTTTGTTGTTACTGTGTGCTATGAACTCATTCTGCCCTTTTCTCCCTGGCTCCAGCTCTGTCTCCTGAATTCTGGGCCTGCTAGACTCTGCCTTAGTTTTTTCTCCTGGGCTGGAAACTCTTTCCATGCACCAACTTGGCTCAGTTACGGGATTCGCCTTCTTACTCATCTCTAAAGGATAATGTCATTTTTTGCCTAATATTCAATGTCATGGAAGGCATAGTTTTAAATATTTTGGTCATTCTTTTAGTTTTTTTCAGTCAGAATAGGTATCTAGTCACTGTTAGTCTATCTTGACCATGACAAAGTCTAGTTTTTACATTTTATGTGTTCAAATTTGTTAGTATTTAATTTTGATTGTTTCTCCCATAGGCTCTCTCTATTCCAATATTTAAAAAATTACTGCCTGTATTTTTTTGTGATACTTTGTGATTTCTTCTTTATATTTAAATCTTTTAATTTTTCATTTTGATATTTGGTATGAGGTAAGGAATCTAGTTTTCTTCCTCCCTCCCCTGCCTTTTTCTCACCATGTCTCCTCCCCCTTTTTAATTCTTTCTTTCTGTGTATATTTTACAAGTGATCAATCAGTTGTCTCTCTACTACTTGTTATATAAGCCATTACTTTCACAATGATCTTAAATGTCATTTTTTTCAGAAGTTATTATACTTGTGGTCCTATACTCCTCTTCCATTGAAAAATCTGTAGATTCTGGAGCTAGTAGAAAGGGAGGTTTGAGAAGTCCCCTTTATTATATAACTTTTCTCTTCCTGATCATCCATTCTTCCAAATTAACTTTGGAACTTCTTTGTCAAATTTTTAAAGCAAACGAAAAAATACTTCTTGAGTTAAAAAAAATTATTATTACAGTTCATTTCAGTTATTAATTAAGTTGAAAGATAAGTTATACCTGTAATACTTATCTATCCAAGAACCTTTTGGTTATTCAAGTCTCTTACTAGACATTTGTAGTTTTTTCATGTAGGTACTTATACAAGTATAGTTAAGTTTCTTCCTAGGTATTTTATACTTTTCTTTCCTTTTATGAATAGCGTTTTTTTCTAATATATCTTTTAACTCATTATAGTTGATATGTAGGAAAGCTATTAACTTTTGTATGTTTTTCTTTAACTGGTAACCTTCCCTCTTGTAATAATAGATTTTTTGTCTTTTTCTCTTGAATAATCATGTATTCTATAAATTTTAAAAATCGTATTCTTTATGTCCAATTTTTGTGGGTTTTTTGTTGTTGTTGTTCGTTATTGCACTATACAGAAGTTCCAGAATAGTGTTAAGGTATAGCAGCTTCAGTGGACGTTTTGTTTATGCATTTTTTCCAAAGGAACTCTTTGTTCAAAATTGCCATCTAATAACAGCATGCATAGTCTACTTATCTCAACAACAAAAAATTAGATGAAAATAATTTCCTTCGTAGCCTCTGTTTTGTTAGAATGAACAGGTTGAGTCCATAATTAGTAATTCAGTAGGCAAAAATAACTACTCGCTTGAGCTCTTTGGCATTTAGACCAAAGAAATTGTTAGTATTTTTTTTTTTAGTTTTTGTTAGTTATTTTGATATAATAAATATCTTGTCTGTCCTTTGACAGTATATCTTTAGATATTTCACTTATTTTAGCTTCTGGGAATTCCTTAGAGTAGACCTATGCATAGGGCCTACATAGAATAAACCCATTTTGATGTTTCCTGTAGAGCAACAGGTATTAGAAACTTAAATAAGTTTCTGTCAACTTTAAGTTTTATGTTGTTAGCCCAAAGTGTAGACATGGGTAAATTCTTTACAATTTTTTTTAAAAGATAACATAATAAGATTCATAATATATATTTAACGATTTATTCTAAATATTTTAACATATTAAGGCATCTTTAATTTTTTAGTGTCTCAGCAGATGAAGTTAATTCACCATTATCACCCCTCACATGGCAGGTAAGAAGAAATCAAGTTACTATTATATCTATAATTTTGTTCTCTTTTATTTAGTTAAAAGAAATTGTCTCATTACAGCCCTTAGAAAATCAGAAGAATCAAATAGATGAACAACCATGGCCAGAATCTCACCCTATAATCTGGCAGAGTGAAGAAAGGAGGAGGAGCAAACAGATTAGAAAAGAATATTTTAAGGTACTCTATATTAAGTTTTGAAATTTACTTTGTAATTATTAGTTTCTATTTTGTCAGTTTTGTTTTGAGTTAATAAGGTAGACTGTAACTCTTTGGTTTAATGTAGTAAATGTGTTATTTTGATTTCTCACATATACGGGGTAATACGATCTAATTATATTAATAAGATTTCAGTAATTGAGAATAATTGAGTAGATAAATATAAATAAAGTATATTATCTTTATTATTAAAGTATATCTTTATTATTATCTTTATTATTAAGATATTAAAGTATATTATCTTGTAAAGTATTAACAAATACTTTACAAGATAGACGAATGTTTGCTACACTGCTAGTTGTAGCAATATGTAGTATGTTTTAAAAAAATTGTCCAGGAAAAGTCTTTCATTGGATTTGTTTCAATAAATATTTGACACATATTTACAATTAGCATATGTAAATAAGTGCTGTTTATGTAGTTCTAAAAATGCTTGAGGGCAGGTTTTTCCAATTTTTTCTTTTTGTTACCTTAGTAGATTGCTGGAGGGTCTTTTATCTTAGCTAAAAGAAAAGCTCAGATCATCCAAATTATCCCAAATTTCTAGTTAGCAGGGTTTTAATGAAATTTTACTGTGTATACCTTTGTAAATATTGTATTATTGTCTATTTGTGGTTGGGGTCTACCGTATTTGTAGAAGCCCATCATTAGAATTTGGAATAATTTTCAATACTAGCCAGAACTCATTTCTGGAATTTGACTCAAATGAATAGTACAAACAAGCTTCTGCTCCATGGATAGCAAATTTTGTTGTTTTTGTACATGTTTTATGTTTCTCAAAGCCTAATTATTATTAGATGATAATAGTAATTTTATCTAAAAACATAGTACTAGTCTACATTGTAGGTAAGTTCAAGTTTATATCACTAATAAATAGGATTATATTCTCTGTTTTTCTCTGGTAGAAATAGATCTACATGCACATTTGTTTGTTTCTATATATGGGTGTGTAACATACATTTGGAAATAGTATCATATGACTAAAACAAAACTGTTATATGTCTTAGTGGATCTGTGATAAATTTAAGCCTTCAACAAATAAATACTGAGTCCTTTTAATGAGTCTTACATTTCTTGGTCAATGTGAGAGATAACTTAGAAACAAAAGACATGAGGAAAAAGGGAAGGACATTCTAAGTAGAACCCTGGTCAATAATAGTGAAAGTTTATTTATCCCAACCCTTTATACATCTGTAATTGTGTTTATATTCCAGCATTAAAGTTTCCCTTTTTAGTTCATTGGACCTTGAACAAAGGCACTGAATAAAATTTGCTTGTAGATAAAACTTAGTGAATGATTGATGATATGGGGGAAATTTTAGTAGTATTTCAAAATAATAAAAGAAATTTGATATTTATTTGATCTCCTGTATTGTAGTATACCAGTACAAATTCTTAATATACTACCAATATCGTAGTATAACAAAACCAGTTCTCCTTTATCATAATAACAATATCAATTCTGAGTATTTGTCAAAAAACTTACATAGCACTAAGTGCCAGGCACTGTCCTAAGACTTCACAAAGATCAACTAGTTTAATCTTCGTAACAACCCTGAGTTAAGTACAGTTATGATTATTTCTGTTTTACAGATGATGAAATTAAGGCACAGAAATGCAAAGTAGTGTTCTTCAGGTCACTTAGTAATAAGTGGCAGAGTTGAGATTTGAACCCAAAGCCTATGCTAGGCTGCCTTTTTATCTACTGTGTATAACCTAATATCAAATGAGCAAACACTTTCAAACAAACCTTACTGGTTTTTAATTTTTTTTTTTTCTTTTTCTTTTAGAGACAGAGTCTCTCTCTGTTGCCCAGACTGCAGTACAATGGCATGATCATAGCATACAGCAGCCTCAAATGCCTGGGCTCAGGCCATCCTCTGGGCTCACGTGATCCTCTTGCTTCAGCCTCCCCAATAGCTAGAACTACAGGCATGTCTCCCAGTGCCCTGCAAATTTTAAATTTTTTTGTAGAGACAAGGTCTTATTATGTTGCCCAGGCTGGTCTCAAATTCCTGGCTTCAAGAGATCCTCCCACCTAGGCCCACCAAAGTGCTGAGATTACTGCCATTTTTGGCCTACTTTTAGTGATTAAAAAAATATTTTACAGTAACTTAAGTGGACTTCTCAAGATGTCTTAATAGAGGCCACAGTGAGCATTTTAAAAACATAATTCTTTGGTTTAATGGCATCATTCATTGGTATTTTATTTCTTATAAAATAATCATCTATAATATTAGTTATGTTATAAAGTTATTAAACGAGATCAAATGATATAATATTTGAAGTGCACATTACATAATCATCATTCAACAAATGTTAATTTTTTCCTTAATGAAGTAGGTGGAAAGATAAGCTTCAGTCACTGGGAAGTGTTTTAAGGAGATGTGTAATTCTCCTAAACTGTCAGAAGATGTCAGTATTAGGACATAGTAAAATGAGTATGTCACTAGTTTTTTTTCCTAAGATGTCAAGAAAATATAAATTGACATACAGTTTCCTAAATTAAATCAGCACTGTTATTCAGAATTGTCAGTATTTTCATGACTAAAACATCAGCAGCTTCTATGAGGTGACTTTCTTCCAAAAAGGAAATTTCTCTTAATCACCTATTGGTAGGTTGTATTATTAAAAGCTAATCAGGATTTATAGTTCATTAAACAGTAAAATACACTACACTCGAGGTTTATATCAGGTTATCACTGAGCTTGTTCAAGGGTGGCTCTTTTAGGTTTGCTGTGTTACGAAATGTACAGAACTTTTGTGCAACTTTATCTTAATGCATATAAATGACTGAGGCACAGGGTTTCTTTGTTTCTGTCCCATGGTAAATTATTTGTCATGGTTATTCAGTGTATTTATTGAAAGTATGTGTTTGTGTGTGTGTGTGTGTGTGTGTGTGTGTGTGTGTGTGTATAAGAAATCCAACTCCCCTTTCTTCTTAGTTTTGAAGGCTAATTTTGGATAGTATTTTTTTTCAGATAAGTCCCTGAAACTAGGTAAAACTGTTTCAACATATTGGCTAGATTATGTGAGCAAGAAGACAAATGGGGTCAGGTTAAGTTAGTAAGTAAATCATGCTAGGAAAGTTACATTGACTCTTTTAGATTCCAGGCCACTGTTGTATAGATTATTTTCCTAGTATATAAACTTTAGTGTTCTTATAGCCAAAATAAAATCACTGCATTTCAGTGAAATTCATTATGCCAGGAAGTATTTTATTAAACAACTTTTTAAATTTTAAATTTTTGTGGGTTCATATTAGGTATATATATTTGTGGGATACATGAGATATTTTGAAAGGCATACAATGTGTAATAATCACATCATGGAGAATGGGGTATCTATTCCTTCAAACATTTATCATTTGTGTTATGATCAAATTATACTCTTTTAGTTACTTTGAGATGTACGATTAAATTATTATTGACTATTGTCACTCCATTGCGCTATCAAATACTAGGTCTTATTTATTCTATTTTTTGTGCCCATTATCCATCTTCACCTACCCTCTACTCCCCCACTACCCTTCCCTAGCCTGTGGTAACCATCCTTCTACTCTCTATCTTTATGAGTTCAATTGTTTTGATTTTTACATCCTACGAATGAGAACATGTGGTGTTTGTCTTTCTGTGCCTGGCTTATTTCACTTACCATAATGACCTGCATTTCAATCCATGTTGCAAATGACAGACTCTCCTTCTTTATGACTGAATAGTACTCCTTTGTGTATGTGTACCACATTTTCTTTATCCGTTCTTCTATTGATGGACACTTAGGTTGCTTCCAAATCTTGGCTATTGTGAATAGTTTTGCAATAAATATGGAAGTGCGGATATCTCTTTGATATACTGATTTCCTTTCTTTGGGGTATATACTCAGCAGTAGGATTGCTGGATTGTTTGGTAGTTGTAGTTTTAGTTTTCTGAGGAGCCTCCAAACTGTTCTCCATATTGATCGTACTAGTTTACATTCCCACCAACAGTGTACGAGGGTTCCCTTTTCTCCACATTCTCACCAGCATGTTATTGCCTGTCTTTTGGATATAAGTCACTTTAACTGGGGTAACTGGGGTAATATATCATTGTAGTTTTGATTTGCATTTCTCTCATGATCAGTGATGTTGAGCACCTTTTCGTATGCCAGTTTGCCATCTGTATGTCTTCTTTTCAGAAATGTCTATTCACATCTTTTGCCCATGTTTTAATCTAATTATTAGATATTTTCCTAAAGAGTCGCTTGACCTCCTTAAATTCTGGTTATTAGTTCCTTGTCATATGGGTAGTTTGCAGATATTCCCTCCTATTCTGTGGGTTGTCTCTTCACTTTCTTGTTTCCTTTGCTGTGCAGAAGCTTTTTAACTTGATATGATCCCATTTCTCCATGTTTGCTTTGGTTGCCTGTACTTAGGGGTAGCTCAGGAAATTTTTGCCCAGACCTGCGTCCTGGAGATTTTCCCCAATGTTTTCTTACGGTAGTTTTATAGATTGAAGTCTTAAATTTAAGTCCTTAATCCATTTTGATTTGATTTTTGTATACAGCAAGAGATAAGGGCCTAGTTTCATTCTTCTACATATGGATATCCAGTTTTCGCAGCATCATTTACTGAAGAGACTGTCTTTCCCCCCGTGTATGTTCTTGGCACCTTTGTTGAAAATGAGTTCACTGTAGGTGTGTGGAGTTGTTTCTGGGTTCTCTATTCTGTTCCATTGGTCTGTGTATCTGTTTTTATGCCAGTGCCATGATGTTTTGGTTACCATAGGTCTGTAGTATAATTTGAAGTCATGTAATGTGATTCCTCCAGTTTTGTTCCTTATTCCCAGAATAGCTTTGGCCATTCTTGGTCTTTTGTGGTGTCTTCTAAATTTTAGACTTGATTTTTCTATTTCTGTGATGAATGTCATTGGTATTTTGATAGGGATTGCATTGAATCTATAGATTGCTTCAAGTAGTATGGATATTTTAACAAGATTGTTTCTTCCAACCATGAATGTGGAATATCTTTCCATATTTGTGTGTCCTCTTCAATTTCTTCCAGCAGTGTTTTATAGTTTTCATTGTAGAGATCTTTTACTTCTTTGGTTAATTCCTAGGTATTTACTTTTGTTTGTGAGTATTGTAAATGGGATTATTTTTTAAATTTGTTTTTTAGATTGTTCATTGTTGGCATATAGAAATGCTACTGACTTTTTTTTGTTTTGTTTTTTTTTTTGTTTTTTTTGAGACGGAGTCTCGCTCTGTGGCCCAAGTTGGAGTGTAGTGGCGCGATCTCAGCTCACTGCAAGCTCCGCCTCCCGGGTTCCCGCCATTCTCCCGCCTCAGCCTCCCGAGTAGCTGGGACTACAGGCGCCGCCGCCAGGCCCGGCTAGTTTTTTTTGTATTTTTAGTAGAGACGGGGTTTCACCGTGTTAGCCAGGATGGTCTTGATCTCTTGACCTCGTGATCCACCCGCCTCGGCCTCCCAAAGTGCTGGGATTACAGGCTTGAGCCACCGCGCCCGGTCAGAAATGCTACTGACTTTTGTATGTTGATTTTGTATCCTACAACTTTACAGAATTTGTTTATCAGTTCTATTTTTTTTTTTTTTTTTGGTGGAATTTAGGTTTTTCCAAATACAAGATTATATCATCTACAGACAAGGATAATTTGACTTATTCTTTTCCAATTTGGATGCCTTTTATTTCTTTCTCTTGTCTGATTGCTCTAGGTGGGACTTCCAGTATTGTGTTGAATAACAGTGATGACAATGCACATCCCTGTCATCTTTTAGATCTTAGGGGAAAGACTATGAGTTTTGGCTTTTATTATGTTGAGATATATTTCCTCTATACCCCATTTTTTGAGAGTGTATTAGTCTACTTTTATGCTGCTGATAAAGACATACCCAAGACTGGTCAATTTACAAAAGAAAGAGGTTTATTGGACTGACAGTTCCACATGGCTGAGGAGGCCTCACAATCATGGTGGAAGGTGAAAGGCATGTCTTACGTGGTGGCAGACAAAAGAAGAGAGCTTGTGCAGGGAAACTCCCCTTTTTAAAGTCATCAGGTCTCGAGAGACTTATTCACTATCATGAGAACAACACTGGAAAAACCTGCCCCCATGATTCAATTACCTCCCACTGGTATCTCCCATGACACTTGTGAATTGGGTGAGTTACGATTCAAGATGATATTTGGGTGGGGACACAAGCAAACCATATCAGAGGGTTTTTATCATGAAGGAATGTTGGATTTTAGCAAATTCTTGTCCAGCATCGATTGGAATGGTCATATGATTTTTGTCCTTTATTCTGTTGATATGATGTATCACAACAATTGATTTGCGTATGTTGAATCGTGCTTGCATTCCTGGAATAAATCCCACTTGGTCATGATGAATGACCTTTTTAATATATTGTTGAATTTGGTTTGCTAGTATTTTGTTGAAGATTTTTGCATCCATATTTTTCAGAGATTTTGGCCTGTAGTTTTCTATTTTGCATGTGTCTTTGTCTGATTTTAGTATTAGGCTAATACTGGCCTTGTAGAATCAGTTTGCCAGTATTCCCTCCTCTTCAATTTTTTGAATACTTTGAGTAGGATTGGTATTAGGTTTTAAGTTTTTGGTAGAATTCAGCACTGAAGCCATCAGGTCCCAGGCGTTTATTTACTGGGAGACTATTTATTACAAATTTAATCTCATTGCTTGTTATTGACCTGTTCACATTTTGGATTTCTTCATGATCTAATTTTGGTAGATTTTGCGTGTCTAAGAATTTGTCCATCTCCTCTAGATTTTCCAATTTATTGGCACATAGCTGTTCATAGTAGCCAGTAGTGACCCTTCGAATTTCTGTGGTATCAGTTGTAATGTCTCCTTTTTCACCTCTGATTTTATTTGGGTCTTCTCCTCTTTTTTTCTTAATCTGACTAAAGGTTTGTCAATTTTGTTTATGTTCTCAATAAACCATATTTTTGTTTCATTGATCTTTCATATTTTGTTTTCTTCATTTCAAATTTATTTATTTCTGCTCTGATCTTTATTCTTTCTTTTGTTTTTGTTTGCTTGTTCGTTTATACCAGAGTCTCACTCTTTCTCCCAGGCTGAGGTGCAGTGGTGTCATGGCTCACTGCAGCCTTGACCTCCCAGGGTCAAGTCATCCTTTCACCTTTTAGCCTCTCAAGTAGCTGGGACTACAGGCACCACCACACCCAGCTAATTTTTGTATTTTTTGTAGAGATGGGGTTTTGCCATGTTGCCCAGGCTGGTCTTGAGCTCCTTGGCTCAAGCAATCTGCCCACCTCACTCTCCCAAAGTGTTGGGATTACACATGTGAGCCATGACACCTGGGCTGTTTCTTTTCTTCTACTAATTTTGGGTTTGGTCTGCTCTTCCTTTTCTGGTTCTTTAAGATGAATCATTGTTATTTGTTTGAGATTTTTCTTCTTTTTTGGTGTAGCACTTATAGCTGGAAGTTTTCCTCTTAATACTGGTTTTGCTATGTTGTATTAGTATTATCATTTGTTTCAAGAAATTTTTCAATTTCCTTCTTAATTTCTTCATTGACCCACTGGTCATTCAGGAGCATATTGTTTAATTTCCATTTGTTTGTATAGTTTTCAAAATTCTTCTTGTTATTGATTTCTAGTTTTATTTCACTGTGGTCAGAGAAGTTGCTTGATGTTATCTCAGCAACTTCCTTGTTGTTTGAATGTTTTAAGACTTATTTTGTGACAACGTATGGTCTATCCTTGAGAATGACCCATGTGCTGAGGAGAAGAACATATATTCTGTAGCCACTGGATGAAATGTTCAGTAAATATCTGTTAGGTCCGTTTGGTCTATAGTGCAGATTAAGTCCAATTGTTATTTGATGATTTTCTGTCTGGGACGTCTGTCCAATGCTGAAAGTTGGGTGTTGAAGTTTCCAGCTATTATTGTATTGAGATCTATGTCTCTCTTGAGCTACAGTAATATTTGCTTTATATATCTGAGTGCTCCAGTATTGGGTGCATATATATTTACAATCACTATATCCTCTGACTAAGTTTACCCCTTTTTCATTATATAATGACCTTCTTTGTCTCTTGTTAATTTTATTTTTGAAATCTATTTTGTCTTTTATAGGTATAGCTACACCTGCTCTTTTTTGGTTTCCATTGGCATAGAATATCCTTCTCCATTCTTTTTTTTCTTTTTTCTTTTCTTTCTTTCTTTCTTTCTTTTTTTTTTTTTTTTTGAGGTGGAGTCTTCCTCTGTCACCCAGGCTGGAGTGCAATGGCATGATCTCGGCTCACTGCAGCATCTGCTATTGGGGAAACCCCACCCCCGATATTCAACGTGTGTTCTTTTCTATTTTCCTAAGTGGCGACTGGTCTGAGAAATAAAGGGAAAGAGTACAAAAGAGATAAATTTTAAAGCTGGGTGTCTGGGGGAGACATCACATGTCGGCAGGTTCTGTGATGCTCCCTGAGCCGTAAAACCAGCAAGTTTTTATTAGCAATTTTCAAAGGGGAGGGAGTGCATGAATAGGGTATGGGTCACAGAGATCACATGCTTTAAGGGCAACAAAAGATCACAAGGCAGGTTAGGGCGAGATCACAAGGTCAGGGCAAAACTACAATCACTAACGAACTTCCGTGTCCAGCTGTGCACACATTGTCATTGATAAACAAGGTTCAAGAGCAGAGAACCGGTCTGACTATAATTTGCCAGGCTGGAATTTCCTAATCCTAGCAAGCCTAGGGGCGCTGCAGGAGATTAGGGCATGTTTCATCCCTATTTACATCTGCATAAAGGCAGACACTCCCAGGGCAGCCATTTTAGAGACCTCACCCTGGGAATGCATTCTTTTCCCATGGCTATTAGTTATTAATATTCCTTACTGGGGAAAGAATTCAGCGATATTTATCTTACCCGTTTTCGGTAATAAGAGAAATATGACTCTGTTCCACCCAGCCCACAGACAGTCAGACTTTAAAGTTATCTCCCTTGTTCCCTGAAAATCACTGTTATCCTGTTCTTAAGATGCCTAGATTTCGGCCGGGCGCGGTGGCTCAAGCCTGTAATCCCAGCACTTTGGGAGGCCGAGACGGGCGGATCACGAGGTCAGGAGATCGAGACCATCCTGGCTAACACGGTGAAACCCCGTCTCTACTAAAAATACAAAAAAAAAATTAGCCGGGCGAGGTGGCGGGCGCCTGTGGTCCCAGCTACTCAGGAGGCTGAGGCGGGAGAATGGCATGAACCCGGGAGGCGGAGGTTGCAGTGAGCTGAGATCCGGCCACTGCACTCCAGCCTGGGCGACAGAGCAAGACTCCGTCTCAACAAAAAAAAAAAAAAAAAAGATGCCTAGATTTCATGTTGTTCAAATACACATGCTCTACAAACAATTTGTGCAGTTAACACATTCATCACAGGGTCCTGAGGTGACATACATCCTCCTCAGTTTACGAAGATGACAGGATTAAGAGATTAAAGTAAAGACAGGCATAGGAAATCACAAGGGTATGGATTGGGGAAGTGATAAGTGTCCATGAAATCTTCACAATTTATGTTCAGAGATTGCAGTAAAGACAGGCGTAAGAAATTATAAAAGTATTGGGGAACTAATAAATGTCCATGAAACCTTCACAATTGATGTTCGTCTGCCATGGCTTCAGCTGGTCCCTCCGTTCAGGGTCCCTGACTTCCCGCAACAGTCTGCCTCTTGGGTTCAAGCAATTTTCCTGCCTCAGCCTCCTGAGTAGCACATGCCCAGCTAGTTTTTTTATTTTTTGTATTTTTAGTAGAGATGGAGTTTCACCATGTTGGCCAGGCTGGTCTTGAAACTCCTGACTTCCAGTGATCCACCCCCCTCGGCCTCACCCCAACATCACTAAGCTAAAGGGAAAGGTCAAGCTGGGAACTGCTTAGGGGAAACCTGCCTCCAATTCTATTCAAAGTCACCACTGTGCTCACTGAGATAAATGCGTATCTGATTGCCTCCTATGGAGAGGCTAATCAGAAACTTAAGAGAATGCAGCCATTTGTCGCTTATCTACCTATGACCTGGAAGCCCCCTCCCCGCTTCCAGTTTTCCTGCCTTTCTGGACTGAAATGTTTGTCTTACATATGTTGATTGATGTCTTGTGTCTTCCTCAAATGTATAAAACCAAGCTGTGCTCTGACCACCTTGGGCACACGTCATCAGGACTACCTGAGGCTGTGTCACAGGCACCATCCTCAACCTTGGCAAAATAAGCTTTCTAAATTAACTGAGACCTCAAGTGATCCACCCCCTTCGGCCTCCCAAAGCCCTGGAATTACAGGCATGAGCTACGACACTTGGCCTCAAGTGTGTTTCTTGTAGGTAGCAGGTCATTGTGTCTTATTTTTTCATCTAGTCAGCCATTCTATATCTTTTTATTTTAATAGTTTAGTTCACTGACATTTAACGTTACTATTGATGTTTTATTCTACTGCAGCTAAGATGGCACTCAAACCACAATACAAAGTCCTTCCCACTCTTCTTTCCCCTTTCCACAGATAGAGGAACCGCTTTCTGTGGCCACCACCACCACTGACCCATGGGGGTTTCTGCTAGGCCACTGCTCATGTTCTATTAAAGCCAAAGGGCTCTTCAATCAGCTTGTGGTGAATGCTGCCAGTCCTGGGACTCACCCTGAATTCTGGCTTAGGGCAGGTCCAGAAATGCTGCCCAAGAGCGGAGGCCTAGATTCCTGAACTCCAAGAGACTGCTTGTTGCTTACCTCACTGTGAATGAGTGGGTTCCTAAGGTGCCAAGTTTCCCTTTATTTTTCCATCTGCTTTTCTCAAACAGAAGTCTCTCCATGTAGCCACCACAGCTAGTTTTGTGCTAAGTCTTACCTGAAGCCGGCACATCTCAGAGTCTCTCCCAAGGCCCGCAGCATACTACCTGGGCATTGCTGCTGGTTATTCAGGGCCCAAGGGCTCTTTCGTCAGCTGGTGATGACTCCTGGCAGGACTGGGTCCTTCCCTTCAAGGCAGTGGGTTCCCTTTTGGCCCAGGGTGTGTCTAGAAATGTCATCCAGGAGCTAGGGCCTGGAATGGAGGTCTCACAACTCTAGCCAGTGCCCCATCCTATTGTGGCTGAGCTGGTATCCAAGAGGTAAGACACAGTCCTCCTCAGTCTTCCCTATCCTGTCCTCAGGTGAAAGGAAGGGGTCTCTTTCTCATTGATGCGAGGTGCACTGCCTGAGGTTGGGAGAAAAGTGGTACAAGCACTCCCTTAGCTTCCCCTGCTGGTGTCTCCTTAAGTCACATGCCACCCTAGTACACTGGCTCTAAGCCTAGCACAGCACTAGGAGTTGCCTAGAAATTGCAATCCTAGACTGCCTTTCAAGTTTACCTAGAACCCCAGAGTACTTTAGCCTGTGATTGGTGAGGTTACTGAGAAACTTAAGTTCCAGTTGCTGGCATGAGCGATTCCCATCTGGCTAGGGCTGATCCAAATGCTCCCTCCATGCCTGGGTGCTGGTTGAGCGCAGCATAGCTTTGTTCCCCTCTGTGGCACGGCAGCACTAAGTTCAATGTAAACTCCCCCAGTCCCTGTGCTCTCCCTCCCCCAAGTGTACAGGCTTTCTCTCCCTGCACTGCTGGCTGCTGTGGGTAGCTGGCTAATTTTTATATTTTTAGTAGAGATGGTGTTTCACCATATTGTCTAGGCTGGTCTCAAACTCCTGACCTCGTGATCTGCCTGCCCTGGACTCCCAAAGTGTTGAGATTACAGGTGTGAGCCACTGCGCCTGGCCACAAGTGAATTTCTAAATGCATTTAATAATTGATTTCTAGACAAAACAGTTAAAAAGTATTAGAGTATCTCTAGCCAGTTAGTTTTAAATATTATTTGATTTATTTAAGTGGTATATATGTCTTCAAATGTATCTCATTACTATTGTGATAAAACATTATAACTCATAAAATACATATTGATTTCATAAATACAGTACACTATTTTTATTTAAAGGCTAACCCCCTGGAAAATATTTTGACACATTTTCTATGATCATTGTTAGTTTTATACGGGAATAAAAAAGCCACTGGGATTGTAAAATAAACTGATATATTCTGAGTCAGAGTTTGTATACAAGTTATTGTCTCTCCTTTGAAATTAATGTAAGCTTCTGAGGCTAGTCCGAATTCAGTGGTGTTTACAACAAATTGCTCACAATTACACATTTCCTTGTTTATTTTACACTCCCGCTGCTTCACTTGACTGGCCTCAAAAAATATGTGTATATATATGTATATAAAAGCTTCTGAGATGGACTGATCTTTCTATTTTTCTGGTTTTTATACTAGGCCTTTATTGTAACATTTGAGTTTAGATGTAATAAAACTTCAGTAATTCAGAATTCATACTAATACTAGTTGGGGATAGCTGAGTTGAATTAGTAAAAACTTGGAATTAGAGAGTATTTTCAAATCTATGTATATATTAGGTTTGAGTTTTCAAGATATTTAAATATGTGCAGTACTGCAAACTTAGCATCTTTCTAAGTTTTCTTGTATAATGAGTATTTTAAATTAGAATTGTAGTTGAGTAACAGTAATACATTTCCCATTTTCTAAATTCTTAAGTATATCATCTTGTATTTCTTTGCATTTCAATTATCCTCTTATTCTTCTATGTCTTTCCTGCCTCTTTACCTTTCACCTTATAAATGTGCTCAAACCTCTATTATAGGGAAGAAAAAGTAATATCTTTTCCCTACCCGTTGCAAGAATCATAGTTGACACCCCATAACAAAAGATGGATTAACAAGAGAAAGGCATAAAAATTTAATCAAGCTTTTATGTGACACAAAAATGAAGACCCAAAGACCCAGAGAAACAAAGACCCAAAGACCTTCAGAATGAAGACCCAAAGACCCGGGGAAAACTGTACGTTCATGCTAAGTTTGATGAAAGAAATGAATAGTTGTGGAGACACATGATTGAACAAAAAAGGGTATGATCTCATGGTAACAAACTGGGCCTGTTTGTTGAGAATCTTACCTGTGTCTCTCTATGACATTCCTTCTCCTTCAGTGTGCTGCAGGAAACCTGTCTCATGCATCTTAAAGGGAGAAGGGAGGTTAGAGAGTGACCTTTCTAGGTTGTATGGCTTGCTTTGTGAGATGGGGAATTCTAGTTTCTATTACCTGCCTTAGGGAGAGGAAGGGGGATTGAAGAAAGGATGGCCTGGAAAAGGTCAGAGAGTGACCTTGAAGGTGCCATATCTTGGGGTAGTATTTTCTGAGCCCTGACACTACCATTATCCCTGACTGCCCTTTTAGCTGTTGCCTTCTCTCTTTGCTCTCTTTTAGGGCTAAACTTTCTTTTTTTTTTTTTTTTCTTTTGAGTCAGAGCCTCACTCTGTCGCCTAGGCTGGAGTGCAGTGGCGCGATCTCAGCTCACTGCAACCTCCGCCTGCCAGGTTCAAGCGAATTCTCCTGCCTCAGCCTCCCGAGTAGCTGGGATTATGGGCGCCCTCTGCCACACCTGGCTGATTTTTATATTTTTAGTAGAGACAGGGTTTTACTTTGTTGGCTAGGCTGGTCTTGAACTCCTGACCATGGCCAGGCCCAAACTTTCTATTTTTAGTTCTCCAGTTTCTGATCATTCCTTAACCCACAGCAATCTGGCTTTTGCTTCCATTTCTCCACTGAAATAGCCCCTCGCTAGATTTTAACATGCACCTACTAATGGCAAAATCCAGTGTAGCATTTGCAGTGATGACTACATCTTCCTTCTTGATACTCCTGTCTTGGTTTCTATCTCATTTTTCTTCCCTGTTATCATTTTGATGTCCTTGTGTAAGTTTTCTTCTGCTTGCTCTTAGGGTCTGATCCTCATTTTATTACTCTAAAAAGCACTCTCTGGAGTGTTAATGACTCTAGATGTTTCTTATATTCTGATGTGTCTAAATTTACATCCTATAACATTTTTTCTGTTCCCTGAGTCTGTGTTTCTGATTGTTTGCATGCCCTACATACATTTCAGGTTAAGTATCCACCCCATCCCCTAATGGTATCTACCCAGTTGTCTAAACTCTATTCCTCAGTCTTTCTTGATTCTTTTTCTTTCTCATTTCCATCACCTAATTGGTTATCAGCCCTAATATATGCATCCTTTCTGCAATTCATGTCTGTCTCTATTGCCCTTGCCCTTTTTGGAACCCTCATACTTTCTTGCCTAGGCAGTTGTGATAACTGATTAATGGTCCTCCTTTCTCAGCTCTTGGATAATTCTCTGACTTTAAATTTCTTTATTCTAGTGTTCAGTAGCACCATAGCTTGACTGTAGTTAATAATAATTTATTATATATTTTAAAATAGCTAGAAGAAAAGATTGATAATGTTCCCAGCACAAAGACATGATAAATATCTTTGAAGTGATTACCCTGATTTGATGATTACACGTTGTATGCATGTATCACAATATCACAAGTACCTGATAAATATGTACAGTTACGTATCAATAAAAAATAATTATCAATGTGAGAAAATGCCCTTAAATAAAACTGTAAATCTGTAAATGCTCTTTTAAATAAAACTGTAAAACTGTAAATCATCCAAAAAATTTCTTATTGGCTTCCCATTACCAATAAGATAAAGTTTGGACTTGTTAAAATCTTTGTGGACCATTCCTTGTTTCCTTCTCAGTATTTCATTACCTGCTAAAATTCACTTTCCTCAGTAGCCTCATTGAACTGCCCTTTGTTTTCTACACAGGCTATGCTTTCTTAGTTCTTTTTGCTTTTCTTCTTCTGAGAATGCCCATTAGCCCTGTTATCTCTGGCAAATTCCTATTAATTAGAAATGGAAGTATAGTTGGCCTTCTGTATCTGCAGGTTCCATATTCATGCTTTCAGCCAACCAAGATTGAAAATATGTGGGAAAAAAGGCAAAAAAAATAAAAATAATACAAATAAAAAACAATATAGTATAACAACTGTTTAGATAGCATTTACATTGTATTCAGTATTATAAGTAATCTGGAGATGATTTAAACTATACAGGAGGATGTGAGTAGGTTATATGCAAATACTATGCCATTTTATATAAGGGAAGGGACCTGAATATCTGTGAATTTTGGCATGGGTGAGGCGGGGGCAGAGTTCCTGGAACCAATCCCTTGCAAGAGATGATTTTATGGCACAGTGCCTGGGCTTCTAGAATCACACCACTTGGGTTCCAGTCCTTACTTGGATACCTATTAACTATGTGACTTTGTCAAGTCATGTAACCTTAATTAAGTTTGTTTTTAAAAGCTTTACAAATGAGTGTAACAATACAGGCATACTTAAGAGATATTGTGGGTTTGACTCCAGACAACGCCATTAAAGCAAGTATCTGTTCAATAAAGCAAGTCGCATGAATATATATCAATAAAGCACGTCACATGAATATTTGTGGGTTTCCCAGTCCTTAAAAGTTATGTTTACATTGTTCTGTAATCAGCTAAGTGTATAATAGTATTATGTATTAAAAATGATATCTTAATTAAAAATACTTTATTGCTAAAAATTGCTCACAATTATCTGAGCCTTCAGCGAGTCATATCTTTTTACTGGTGGAGGGTCTTGTGTAGATGTTAATGGTGGTTACTGAAGGTTGGGTGGCTATGGCGATTTCTAGTTTGCCACATCAATGGACTTTCCTTTCACAACAGATTTCTCTGTAGCATGCGATGCTGTTAGATAGCATTTTACTTACGGTAGAACTTCTCTCAAAATTGGAGTCAGTCCTCTAAAACCCTGCCACTGCTTTATCAAATAAGAGTATGTCACATTGTAAATCATTTGTTTTCATTTCAACAGTATTCACAGCTTCTTCAGCAGGAGTAAATTCTACCTTAAAAATTCCTACCTTTTTTGCACATCCATTAAAAGCAACTCCTTATTTGTTAAAGTTTTATCATGAGATTGCAGTAATTCACTCACATCTTTAAGCTCTACTTCTAGGCCAGGCGTGGTAGCTCATGCCTGTAATCCTAGAACTTTGGGAGGCCGAGGTAGGTGGATCCCTTGAGCTCAGGAGTTTGAGACCAGCTTGGGCCAATGACAAAACCCCGTCTCTACAAAAAATACAAAAAAATTAGCTGGTCATGGTGGCACATGCTTGTAGTCCCCTCTACTTGGTGGGGAGGGCTGAGGCAGGAGGATCGTTAGAGCCCAGGAGGTCAAGGCTGCAGTGAGCCAAGATCACGACACTGCACTCCAGCCAGGGTGACAAAATGAAACCCTGTCTCAAAAAAAAAAAAAAAAAAAAAAAAAAAAAAAAAAAAAAAAAGCTCTACTTTTAGTTCTCCTGCTGTTTCTACCACATCTGCAGTTATTTCCTCCACTGATGTCTTGAGCCCTTCAAAATCATCCATGACAATCAGAATGAATTTCTTCCAAAATCTCGTTAATGTTGATATTTTGACCTCCTCCCATAAATCACAAATGTTCTTTTTTTTTTTTTTTTTTTTTTTTTTTTTTTTTTTTTTTTTGAGACGGAGTCTCGCTCTGTCACCCAGGCTGGAGTGCAGTGGCCGGATCTCAGCTCACTGCAAGCTCCGCCTCCCGGGTCCACGCCATTCTCCTGCCTCAGCCTCCCAAGTAGCTGGGACTACAGGCGCCCGCCACCTCGCCCGGCTAGTTTTTGTATTTTTTAGTAGAGACGGGGTTTCACCGTGTTAGCCAGGATGGTCTCGATCTCCTGACCTCGTGATCCGCCCGTCTCGGCCTCCCAAAGTGCTGGGATTACAGGCTTGAGCCACCGCGCCCGGCCTAAATCACAAATGTTCTTAATAGCATCTAGAATGATGAATCATTTGCAGAGGTTTTCAATTTACTTTGCCCAGGCCCATCAGAAGAATCACTATCTATGACCCCAATAGCTTTATATGTTATGTTATTACTTAAATAGTAAGACTTGAAAGTTGATATTACTCCTTGATCCATGCACTGCAGAATGGATGTTATGCACGAAAACCACATTGATCTCTTTGAACATCTTCATGAGAACTCTTGGTTGACTAGATTCATTGTAAATGAGCAGTAACATTATGAAAGGAATATTTTTTTCAGAGCTCAATAAGTAGGCTTAACATATGCAGTAAAGCATGCTGTAAACAGATATGCTGTCATCCAGGCTTGCTGTTCTATTTATAAAGCACAGGTAGAAAATATTTAGCATAATTATTAAGATACCTAGGATTTTTGGGATGGTTAAATGAACATTGGCTTCAATTTAGAGTCAGCAGCTGCATTAGCCCCTAACAAGAGTCAGCCTGTTCTTTGAAGCTTTGAAGCAGGCATTAACTTCTCTCTATCTACAACAGTCTTAGATGTCATATTCTTCCAATAGAAGGCTGTTTTGTCTACATAGAAAATTTGTTGTTTAGTGTAGTCACCTTTATTAATTGTCTTAGCTAGCTAGATCTTCTGTATAACTTGCTTCACCTTCTACATCAGCACTTGCTACTTCACCTTGCACTTTTATGTTACGCAGTCAGCTTCTCTCCTTCAATCTCATGAACCAACCAACCTCTACAGCTTCCAACTTTTCTTCAGCAGCTTCCTCACCTTGACTTCATAGGATTGAAGAGAGTTAGGGCCTTGCTCTGGACTGGGCTTTGTCTTAAGGGAAAGTTGTGGCTGGTTTGCTGTTCTATCCAGACCACTCAAACTTTGTCCATATTAGCAGTAAGACTGTTTTGCTTTCCTATTTTTGTTATGTTCACTGGAATGAGTAGCACTTTTAATTTTCTTCAACACTTATTTGCATGCATAGCTTAGTTAATTGGAGCAAGAGGCCTAGCTTCATCCTATCTCTGCTTTCTACCTGTCTTCCTCACTAAGCTTAATCATTTCAAGCTTTTTTTTTTTTTTGAGACGGAGTCTTGCTCTGCTGCCCAGGCTGGAGTGCAGTGGCCGGCTCTCAGCTCACTGCAAGCTCCGCCTCCCGGGTTCACGCCATTCTCCTGTCTCAGCCTCCCGAGTAGCTGGGACTACAGGCGCCCGCCTCGTCGCCCGGCTAGTTTTTTTTTTGTATTTTTTAGTAGAGACGGGGTTTCACCGTATTAGCCAGGATGGTCTCGATCTCCTGACCTCATGATCCGCCCGTCTCGGCCTCCCAAAGTGCTGGGATTACAGGCTTGAGCCACCGCGCCCGGCTCATTTCAAGCTTTTTATTTAAAGTGAAAGACATACGATTTCTTTTCACTTGAACACTCAGAGGCCATTGTGGGATTATTAATTGGCCTAATTACAATATTCTTGTGTGTCAGAGAATAGGAGATAGGGAACAACCTGTTAGTGGAGCAGTCAGAACACACACAACATTTATCGATTAAGTTTGTTTTCTTATATGGGTGTCATTTGAGTCATCTCTCAAAAATTGCAATAGAAACATCAAAGATCACTATCACAGATCACCATAACAGATATGATAATAATGAAAAAGTTTGAAATATTGTGAGAATTCCCAAAATTTGACAGACATGAAGCGAGTACATGCTATTGGAAAAATGGTACCAATAGACTTGCTTGATACAGGGTTGCCACAAACCTTTTCTGCACATTTTGAAACTTTGTATTTGCACATTTAAAAAATTGTATATCCCAATAAAATCACTGGAACAAAAAAATTGATACTGTGATTAAACTGAATTTTATAGCTTGCAGGACACCTTGGGTCAGCTTGGTTTTACTCTAGCTTTTACTGTCATTCCACCCTGCTTCTTCCTTCACCAACATTCAAATTCTTTCCCTTATCTGCTAGCCAGGCAGATGGGAGAGGCAAAAGCAGTCTTCATTTTCAGTAGCTCTTGATTCTTTGATGTGAGAGGAACAGCACAGTCATTTAAACTTGATCGAACCTCTTTGTATCTTGCAAAGTTCATCAGCCAAAAAAAGTAAAATATGAAGGCAATGCTTGTGCAATGTACAGTTCATTTTCATGATGTATACCTTATTATGATTTGTCTACTTGCTTCTCCTGTTTGGTCATTTCTTTGGAAGGCAGTGAATTTTTTTCTTGCGTTTTTTGTCTTCTTCAATTGTGACTTACCACATTTCTCAATCCTAGCCATATCAGGTTTGTTGGATGTGGTTGCCAAGGAAGTAGGGTAAGGCATTTGAGCAAGCAGAATCTGATCTGCTCAATGGCCACCAGTGGGTGTCTACAAACATTCAATTTGTAAAAAGAAGAATATTGTATCTGTGAAGTGCAGTAAAGCAAAACTCAATAAGATGAGGTGTGCCTGTACTTTCCTTCACATGATTGTTATAACTATTAAATTATTTAATAATAAAAGTGCTTAGAATTACACTTGCCACAGAGTAAGCACTTAATAAATATTAGCATATTCACTCAAATATCACTGTTTCATTGACATATAGATTAAAACCAAAAATAAGTGACTTCAGTGATTTGTCTTGCCTGATAAATAGGATTTTTTCACACATGCCAATTTCATTCAGTGGCTCTCTGGCACACTGGGTTGAAGGCATATTGAGGTTGTGTGTGAGATCACCTGGAAAGAGCATGCTGCTAGATTAGTGATAGTTGTCATAGGAGAGACGGTGGAGGAACAATATGTTTTGTATTTATTATCTCTAATACAGCTCACCCCCCAGTTTGTGGTTAAGATATCGGGTTGGTTATCTATTTTTCCAAGGGTTATGGAAGATAATGCTGCATATGTAAAGGGGACCATTAAATAGAACCAATGGAACAGAACAGAGGCCTCAGAAATAACACCACACAACTACAACCATCTGATATTTGACAAACCTGACAAAAACAAGAAATGGGGAAAGGAGTCTCTATTTGATAAAAGGTGCTGGGAAAACTGGCTAGCCATATGTGGAAAGCTGAAACTGGATCCCTTCCTTACATCTTATACAAAAATTAATTCAAGATGGACTAAAGACTTTAATGTTAGACCTAAAACCATAAAAACCCTAGAAGAAAACCTAGGCAATACCATTCAGGACATAGGCATGGGCAAGGACTTCATGACTGAAACACCGAAAGCAATGCCAACAAAAGCCAAAACTGACAAATGGGATCTAATTAAAGAGCTTCTATACAGCAAAAGAAACTACCATCAGAGTGAACAGGCAACCTATAGAATGGGAGAAAATTTTAACAATCTACCCATCTGACAAAGGGCTAATATCCATCTACAAAGAACTTAAACAAATTTACAAGAAAAAAAATCAAACAACCCCATCAAAAAGTGGGCAAAAGATAGGAACAGACACTTCTCAAAAGAAGACATTTATGCAGCCAACAGACACATGAAAAAATGCTCATCATCACTGGCCATCAGAAATGCACATCAAAACCACAGTGAGATACCGTCTCATACCAGTTAGAATGGCAGTCATTAAAATGTCAGGAAACAACAGGTGCTGGAGAGGATGTGGAGAAATAGGAACACTTTTACACTGTTGGTGGGACTATAAACTAGTTCAACCATTGTGGAAGACAGTGTGGCGATTTCTCAAGGATTTAGAACTGGAAATACCATTTGACCTAGCCATCCCATTACTGGTTATATACCCAAAGGATTATAAATCATGCTACTATAAAGACACATGCACATGTATGTTTATTGTGGCACTATTCACAATAGCAAAGACTTGGAACCAACCCATATGTCCATCAATGATAGACTGGATTAAGAAAATGTGGCACATATACACCATGGAATACAATGCAGCCATAAAAAAGGATGAGTTCATGTCCTTTGTAGGGACATGGATGAAGCTGGAAACCATCATTCTCAGCAAACTATCACAAGGACAGAAAACCAAACACCGCATGTTCTCACTCGTAGGTAGGAATTGAACAATGAGAACACTTGGACACAGGGTGGGGAACATCACACATGGGGGCGTGTCATGGGGTGGAGGGAAGCTGGAGAAATACCGTTAGGAGACATACCTAATGTAAATGACGAGTTAATGGGTGCAGCACACCAACATGACACATGTATACATATGTAACAAACCTGCACATTGTGCACATGTACCCTAGAACTTAAAGTATAATAAAAAAAATTGACCACAAATATAAGTATATACAAATGTAAAAAAAAATAAGAATAATTTAAAAAGAAAGAACCTTGAATGCCAGACAAAGAAGTTTGGACATAATCCGAAAGTTAGTAGGTGTTACAACAGGACAGTCATGAGTTGCAAACGGAAGGTTAATCTGCCACTGATTTGTAGGATCATTTGCAGTGAAGAGGAGTCAGAAGTAAGAATTCCAGTGGTTGTCATACTGTATTTTCTTGAGTCTAAGCATTTTTTTTTTTTTTTTTTTGAGACAGAGTCTCGCTCTGTGGCCCAGGCTGGAGTGCAGTGGCCGGATCTCAGCTCACTGCAAGCTCCGCCTCCTGGGTTCACGCCATTCTCCTGCCTCAGCCTCCCGAGTAGCTGGGACTACAGGCGCCCCCCTCCTCGCCCGGCTAGTTTTTTGTATTTTTCAGTAGAGACGGGGTTTCACCGTGTTAGCCAGGATGGTCTCTATCTCCTGACCTCGTGATCCACCTGTCTCGGCCTCCCAAAGTGCTGAGATTACAGGCTTGAGCCACCGTGCCCGGCCTTACTCTAAGCATTTTTTCACATATAAGCCTAGTTCTTATGTAGTCGGGTTGTTAAGAAGATTAAATGGATTAATACATGTAAGACATTTAAATCAGTGACTGGCATATAGCAAGCACTAGTACAAGTGTTAGCTGTCATCATTATTATAATTATTAATCAATATATACATTTAATGTAGTTTTTTTTAACCCAAAAGCAGTAGGTTTCTTAATAATAGATGACATCTTAGAATGGTGAGATTATAGACCAGGTGTAAGATAATGAGGGCCTGGGAAAGGGTGGTAGTTGTGAGAATTCTGAAGAAGTAAGTCTGAGAGAGATTAAAAAAAGAATTGACTTGATGACATGTTAGATATAGTGAATTAAGAAAAAGGAAAATTCTAAGACAACCCTCAGATTACACACCTTAATGAATGGGAAACAGCTTGACTTAAGAAAGAAATGTTACTTGATCTGTGTAAAGTACTTACAACAAGGCCTTGCACATGGAAAGCATTATATTTGTTAGTTTTAGTAGTAGGACTGTTTACACTTGTTATATACTTAAATTTGTTATCAGGTAATTTAATAAAGCTACCAAAATATGAAAGAGCCTTGTACATAGTTTACTAGTAGAGAATTTATATGTTCAAGGGAAAATAAATTATGTGTTTTAAATATTTTTCAGTATAAATCAATGAGGAAGAGTTCAAGTGGCAATGAAAATGATGAGGTAAGAAAAGATAATTATTTGAAATGTTTACTTATATGAAGTTGGCTCAGTGAAAGTAAAATGCAATCCATTTTTCAGATTCTTTGTTATTGATTTAATGCATGTTTTTTGTCCAACAATAAAAACATATGAGCATCATCATGCAGTTATTAATTTGATCACTTAATTTCCATATGTCCTTTAGAATGGAATTACTAATAATTCAGTTTTAGAATTTTATCATCATTCATCTTAGACCTGTAATCCATGAGTGTAGGTGTGTTGTCTTTCACATCTTTTATGTTTCTAAGTCAGCCTGGTTGTCAATTGAGATTTTTTTTTAGGAACTTTGTTTAGGAACTCCTTCCACAAATTCTGCATACATTTTAAAATTTAAAATTTGACTTCTACAGTTTGTGCATTACCATAAACCTTTCTACTGCACCAGTGTAAACTATGCAGCAACCTATCATTGTTGAAAAGATATATTCTCATTACTATAAATTTTGTGTATTTTTGTTGGAGAGATTGGTATTTAATTTCAGGTTGGGTACTTGGCAGGGCTTCTGAAAATGTCTTCAGTTTTAGGAAATAGAATCACACAGGGAAGAATAATGAATAGAGCCAGATGATTGGGCGTCTGCCAGATCAGATGCCGATTTCTCTCCATGACCTCTCCAGTAGTATTTACTGGGATGAATAAAAGTCAGCTATGGCTATAGCTGGTCATATTTTCACTGTTAGTATTTATGCTTAAGCCTGAATTACATGTTTGATATGGGTATGCTTGGCAATATTTACCCGTGCATGAGCACAATCAGTTCCTGCACACCTGTCTAAGCTTTCCATTGCACCAACTCCACAGGATCCCAGCTTACACTTTAAATATTATTCTCAGGGAATGGCCTATTGTGTGGTCTCTAGCATGTCTTCACCAGCTGTCAAAGCTTCAGTGAATAACACCTGCTGAAGCCTCTCAGATTTGTCTGGGAGAGGTTCAAGCCCTTGCAATCTTTTATCTGTCTTCCTACCTGCTTAGAATTTCTGCTGGATATATCTCATAAACCCAATAGGACTAAATATGTTCAAAACTGAGTTTTTTAAAAAATTTTTGATTGTAAACCCACTTTTTCACTAATATCCAACAGTTTGTGCAGTGGCTCTCAACTTTGGCTGTACACTAAAATTACGAGGTGAGCTTTAGACAATACTGTTGCCTGGGTCACACCCCCTAGATATTATAATTTAATTGGCCTGTGGTATGATATGGTATGGACTGAGCAATGAAGTTTTTAATATTTCCCATGTAAGTTTAATGTCCAGCCAAGGTTGAGAACTACTGAGTTAATGGAATCACCTTCCATCATCTAGCTGGAGCAGTGTCTGGCAAATTATGACCCACGGGCCAAATTTGACATACTGTATGTGATTGTAAGTGAAGCTTTGTCAGAAAGCAGCCATACTCATTTGCCTATGGCTACCTTTTCATTACTGTGGCAGAGTTTGAGTATAGTAGCCCTCCTTTTTCTCCATTTCACTTTCCAAGGTTTCAGTTACCTGTGGTCAGCCACAGTCTAAAAATAGGTGAGTACAGTACAATAAGACACTTAGAGACTACATTTACATAACTTTTATTAGAATACATTGTTATAATTGTTCTATTTTATTATTAGTTATTGATGTTAATCTCATACCTGATTTATAAATTAAACTTTATCATAGGTATGTATGTATAGGAAAAAACATAGCACATGTATTATAAAGAATCTGGTACTATCTGCGGTTTCAGGCATTCACTGGGGTTCTTGGAACATATTCCTCATGGAGTAGGAGAACAGCTAGTTGTCACAAAGCCTAAAATATTTGTCATCTGCCTTTGACAGAAAACATTTTGTTTTCCCTGTCTCCTCATACCCGCTTTTCTCTTGCCTGCCTCAGTATCTAATCAGTAGCCAAGACTTACTGTTTGTTTATGTGCACAAAATATTTTGCATACATTACGCTGTTATTTCACTGTTTCTGCTCTGGTGGAGGCCCCCATCCATTTCTTGCCTGTACTACTGCAATAGCTTCCTTGCTCTTCTCCCTTTCTCTAGTCCATTCTCACTGCAGCCGGAGTGGTCATTTCAAAGAACACAGATGCAATCAGGCTATTCCCTTGCTTGGAAACCTTCAGTTTCCCCCCATAACTTAGAAGATAAATTCTAGATCCTCTTTTATCAAGCCCCTGCTTGCCACATCAGCCTTAATTCATATCTTGCTCTTCTTTCACCTTACCCTCCATTCACCTTACCCTCCAGCAAGACAAAACTGCTCAGAGGTTTTCTGCACTCATCTTTACATTTGTTGCTTCCATGCTTTGGTTCTTCTTCTCTCATCTTAGCATGTTATTCCCTTCTTTCTTCTTCTGGTAAACACTCAGTTTTTTACTGAATTTATACTTTCTCAGGAAATTTGCCTTTCTCTACCATCTTCATCATCCCCCACCAAGTGCCCCTTATCTGTGCCTCGTAATATGCCATACATTGTTCTGTATTATACTGAGAATGTTGTATTACCTGTATACATGAATCTGTTTCTCTCTTCGACTGAAAGGTCCTTGGATGGGTGATATTTTACTAAATTTCAGTACTCTCAGTGTCTAGCATAGTGTCTGACATATAGTAGGTAGCCAATAACCATTTGTTGAATGAATGAATACATGTTCTATGTAGTGTGCATATTCAAAGTTAAATGTCAAAATTTTCGTATTTGGTTGGCAGTAGAATAGTCATTTAAAAATCATGGACCATTTAATGTTTTATTAAATTAAATTCTTTGTAATTATCAATAAGCCTATATTAGATACATGTAAATTTTCAAATGAAAGTTATTTCGGGTGATGGAGATTTTGCATGCCTTCATTTACATGTCTCAGGTTGGTAACACATCCCTGCTATTATATGTAGACAATATTTTTCAAACTTTAAAGTACTACATTTCGAACCACTTGAGGGTCTTATTGAAATGTAGATTCTGATTGGTTAGGTCTTGGGTGAGGCCTAAGATTCTGCATTTCTAAACTCCCAGAGGATCCCTAGGCTGCTGGTTCACAGACCACATGTAGAGTGGCAATGTGCTGGATGGTATATCTTTAGTAGTTCTTCCTTTAGTAGTTGATCAAAACAATTTTTGTTTTCCTTTTATATGTGTAAATCATCATTTGTATTGTAATTTCATCTTCCATCCTTTTATTTTTATGTTTTAGCAAGACAGTGATAATGCTAATATGTCACCACAATCTCCAGTATCATCTGAGGTACAAGTTCTGTTTTTATATGTTTTAAAAATATGTTTTGTATGTTTTCTGTGTTTTACATAAGATTCTTCCTTGCCAGTTCTCTGTAACCTGATTTTTTTTTTTGCAATGTAATATTCACTTATATTTTAAAATCCATGGCAGAATAGTTTGTACAAACCTTCTAGCCTATAAAAAGTTCTAAGAATGCCATTTTTTGGTAAAAATATTGATACTAGCACTTGTTTATGATTTTCTTATTGGGAAGTGTCTGTAGATCGCAGAAAAGAATTCACTTTATCAAATCTATGCTTTCTCACTCATCCATATTTTAAAATAAATGATAGATTTTAAGAATAACTTTCAAATTTTAAATTTGAAAAAGTACTTCAGCATTGTGCAATGGCCTTTGGTTTTTCTTGTAACCAGTTAGGTCTGAAACCAATGCAAAAGAAATTTCCTTTTTCCACGAGAAACATCCCTGCAGTGGGTTGTTCCTATCGACAGGAGGTTACACCTTTTTGGAAGAATGGGTATCAGAAAGTTAGAGTTTGTGAAATCTTGATCAAATACTCTGGTGACTTGAATGACTGATTCTTCTAATTTTTTTATTCAATTCTGTTTCTTAACAACAAGAGATAAATTTTAAAAATTCTAAACTCTGTGTCTTCTACTTCAGATTACCTTAAAGTGTATTGACATTAGTAAGTAAATGATTACACATTCATTTGATGAATTCAACACTTTGCCTAAAGTGTTGGATGGCCCAAATTCACCATGTAACTTTGGTTACATAGATGCTATTAATATTTCATTATATGGGCCGGGCGCGGTGGCTCAAGCCTGTAATCCCAGCACTTTGGGAGGCCGAGACGGGCGGATCACGAGGTCAGGAGATCGAGACCATCCTGGCTAACACGGTGAAACCCCGTCTCTACTAAAAACTACAAAAAACTAGCCGTGCGAGGTGGCGGGTGCCTGTAGTCCCAGCTACTCGGGAGGCTGAGACAGGAGAATGGCGTGAACCCGGGAGGCGGAGCTTGCAGTGAGCTGAGATCCCGCCACAGCACTCCAGCCTGGGTGACAGAGCGAGACTCCATCTCAAAAAAAAAAAAAATATTTCATTATATGTAGGTGATGTTGCTTTTTTAATGGGCTAGGATTCTTTGTCTGTTGTTGTGGGTGATCTGCATTACAAAACTTTTAAATGGATTTGGACATTAATTTTATAAATATGTTTCTAAATTATTTATATGATAGGTAAAATGGTATACATACTTTTAGAAAACTATTTAAATTAGGATATCTTAAAATTAGTCTTTGTCAGATGCTTTTGTAATTCTTTCACTTAAGTTACAAGTATAAGCATATAGGTGACTACTGCTTATTTGCTTGATTTATGATCTTACGATCTGTGCTCACAGGGAAGACTATTTATACCAAATTTCTCAAATAACTTACATTGCTATATATATATATTTTTTTTCTTTTCTTTTCTTTTCTTTTATTGACACATGATCTCACTCTGTTGCCCAGGCTGGAGTGCAGTGGCACGATCTCAGATCACTGCAACCTCCACCTCCCACATTCAAGCGATTCTTGTGCCTCAGCCTCCCAAGTAGCTGGGACTACAGGCACATGCCACCATACCTGGCTAATTTTTGTATTTTTAGTAGAGACAGGGTTTCACCATGTTGATCAGGCTGGTCTTGAACTTCTGGCCTCAAGTGATCTACCTGCCTCGGCCTCCCAAAGTGTTGAGATTACAGGTGTGAGTTTTATAATATATTTTTTATTTCATTTGGATCAGTGAAATTTTCATCTAGGAATTCATATTAATTTAACCAAAATAGTGAAGACAAACTGGGAGGCTTGTAGATTTGGATAGGGTGGTGAGTATGTATGTGTTTTGGTTACTCAACTGACGTTTAACTTGAACTGCATATCACATGTTAACAGAAGATTTAGGTAATCTACAGAATTCTGATTGCATTAATTTCACGTGTGAATGGAAAATAGTAAAACCAATTAGTGTAATGCTTTACTGTTAACAAAGTGCTTGCCTGTATATTTGAACCTAAAAGCAGCTCCATAAAATAGGTGTGATCCTCATCATTTTACAGCTGAAGAGATAGGTAACTTTCCCAACTAGCTTAGTTAATAAATGGCAGAGAAGTGACTGAAGCTGAGCCCTACTCAATTCACAGAGTTGTTGCACAGATTAAATAAGGTGCTGCTAAGGTTACATTATTTTATCACTTTACACGATAGTTTCATTTAGTTATCTCATTTAATCTTCACAGTAACCTCATTTGAAAGATGAAGAAACAATCACAGAGAAATTATATGTTGTGCTCAAAACATAGCCTAAGCTTTCTAACTCCCCCTTCAGATTTGTTTAATATACTACAAATCTTTCCACAGCAAACCACTGTGTGTGAAACATTTGAAACAATATGTATTCAAATATAAGAGATTATATTTATCATCTGTCATTCTGCAGTCCCTATACAAATATGTTTGCCTTCAGATTATCTACTGTTAGGTGTTAAGTCTATAGTAGATGCTGAGTAAATACTAAATTCACTTATCTTTTCCTTGACTCTTACTTCATTTTTTGGGAAACTTCAATCTGGTTCTTTCAAAAAGTACGATCTATTTTATACAGTTCACTAATGATTTTCATTTTCTTTCTACTATGAAAGTATTTAAAGCCTGTATAGTTAACTCAACTAGCAAATATTAGTTGACCTCTTAAAGGTGAAACGTATCAACTTGAATTGAAATGCAAGTTACTTTTCTCTTCACTAATCATAGGGAAAATAAGTATTTCCCCAAACTGGAATGGATATGAATAAGCACCTTGATTATTTTGAAATAAAAGAAGTTGTATTATTTATTTATTTTTAACCTTTTAACTTTTTTTTAGGAATATGACAGAACTGATGGTTTTTCACACAGTCCCTTTGGCTTGAAGCCTAGATCAGGTAAATAGATATTCTGTAAATAAAATTTATCAATTATATTTGAAACTAGTTTCCCAGCTTAAATGGGATTGATTCCATAGTTTTAAGTACACATAAATTCTTTCCCCTCTCCTAAAAACAATTTTCTCTTAATCTTATTTGTCTTTCCAATTCCCATTCCCATTTCTTTCTTCCTCTTTACCTTCAAGCTCCTGAAACCTCAGCTTTTTGCCTTAGATATACTGCAGTCTTATTTCTACTCTACTGTGACTGCTGTTAGAATGACCACTCTGCCAGCAGACCAAACACTGTTTGAAATTATAGCACTCCATTATATTGTGGTTTTATAAAGGGATCTTTTCGCATTTGGCAAGCCCAAAAGAAAATGGATCCATGTTACTTGGCAAGGTATTGAATTATAGTTTTATTCCTGGATAACTGTATTGACCTTCAAGAATAATTTCCTTTTTTAAAAGATAAAAGGCTGACGTATGTTCAGTAATCATTTTTAACCTGGGCCATAAGTTCTAATAACGTATGTTTGAATAAGAACATGTATAGGTAGTATAAATCATTAACACTTATCTTCCCTGTTGCTTTCAATTATGCATATAAATAGAGTTCAAATATATTCTTTAAAAATATTTGGAATTTATTAGTAAGTAATAATGTTTTATGTCATTTTGTATTGATTCTTTTTATCATGCCTCTTTCCCCATCAGTAGTTGCTCCTTCCCATTAACTTTGTAACAAGTTAGGAAATTTCTGTTTTTATAGCTTTTAGCCGCTCATCTCGCCAAGAATATGGGGCAGCAGATCCGGGATTTACAATGAGAAGAAAGATGGAACATTTACGGGAAGAGCGAGAGCAAATACGACAACTTCGCAACGTAAGTCAGATTGCTCTTTCAGATCTGCTTTGTGGAAATGGGTTTAACTTGAAAAATTAATAAGGCATATGGATTTTATTTTCAATGCTCCTTAAAATGTTTGGATTATACAACAATTAGTAATATAAACATATAACATGTATGTTTAGATAAAGTATCTGATTTATACCTGTTTCTCTATAGAATCTTGAATCCAGGTTGAAAGTAATTTTGCCTGATGACATTGGAGCTGCACTGATGGATGGGGTTGTTCTTTGCCATTTAGCCAATCATATAAGGCCACGTTCTGTTGCTAGTATTCATGTACCATCACCAGCAGTGGTAAGTTTTGTTTACAGTTTGTTAGTTCTCTAAAGGAAGATATAGCTTCTTAAAATTGTCTTTAAATAATATACCTCAGTGAACTTAGTTTTCAGTTTTGCTTAAGTTCCATAGAAAAATGCCTAAAAGTACATTTTTTCCCTCTTTACAGCCCAAACTGAGCATGGCAAAATGTCGAAGAAATGTAGAAAATTTTCTTGATGCTTGTAAAAAGTTGGGTGTCTCACAGGTAATTGTTATTTGTCTAACAACGTGATCGCTTACATTTGAATTTATTACATGCAAACTGGGATTCTTCTTAGAGCAACGAATAATGCTTTCTGAACACGAAAATGAATGCCTTCTCTTGGTACCTTCTCCTAAGCTCCAGCTTTAACTGTAGCAGTTATCTAATGAATGTTTTTAACTGCCTTTAAAGTCATTTATAAAATAGCTACAAATCTGGAAAATCATGCACATCACTGACCAAACGTAACTCAGTGGCCATATTTACAACTTGGTTGTGATGCCATTGTTACCATCTTTTTTTCTTTCTTTTTTTTTTTTTTTCCAGAGAACATTTGGACTCCTTTGTAAGTCATTGGATAGATTCTGATTGGAAGATTTGCATTCAGTGTAAACAGCCTTTCAAACTTTATTTAAAATGCAAAATTGGAAATTATAGCAGCATATTATGATAATATCTGTATTGGGCAAACTTTGAAATTTTTAGGCATTGTCTTACATTTCATGTAATAATTGCACTACTATGCAATTAATCATTAAAGCAGTATTGTAAACATATAAGGAACATGTGTAGTCACAATATTGCTTCTTTGTAAAGTGTTATAAACCTAACCTCTACATGAATGACTATGGAGAAAAATGACATTGTTATCAGAGCACAATTAAGTTGTGCTTGTTAAGCTGTCTTTTGAACAGTGTCTTAATAATCTGGTCTACAGATCCCATTTTAACCTCTTCCCTCAAGTAAGTAAACATAATTTAATGTGTAGAGAATCAGTGAATTGTTGGATAATTTGGAAATTACATGATGTTCTCTAATTACCTATTGTCTATACTTGATGTAATGGTGTTTTTTTTTTGGGACAGAGTCTCACTCTGTTGCCCAGGCTGGAGTAGTGCAGTGGCATGATCTTGGCTCACTGCAACTGCTGCCTCCCAGTTCAAGCAATTTTCCTGCCTCAGCCTCCCAAGTAGCTGAGACTACAGGCGCATGCCACCACACCCAGATAATTTTTTATTTTTAGTAGAGACAGGGTTTCACCATGTTGGCCAGGCTGGTCTTGAACTCCTGACCTCAACTGATCCACCCACCTCGGCCTCCCAAACTGCTGGGATTACAGGCTCAAGCCACTGCACTCGGTTGATGTGATGTTTTAAATTTTTAATTCTTAAAAATGTTTATTGTTTCTTTTTTCTACTCTCAGTCTTCCAATGGGGAAATAGCAAACTTAGCAACGTTTTCTCCAGCCATTACATTATACAGATTTTCCCATTTTGCCATTTTTTCTTTTTTAAAATTAAAAAAAAACCTTGTTGGACTGGAACTCCCGAGCTCTAGACTTCTATTTCACGAATAACTGGGATTACAAGCATTCACTGCCTCACTAATGTTATGTCATTTTTGTTTTAAGGGTTTTATTTTTAGCTTGAGTGTTTTTCCTCTGACCTCAGAATTGGTAATATATAATAATTTTTAAATTAATTTTCTTTGTTTTAGGATGTTTTCTAATTTTTAACAGCCTTATTGAGTTATTAACATACAATATAGTGCATATAAAGTATACAGTTTGATCAGTTTTGACATATGCATACACCATGAAATCATCACCACAGTCAAGATGATGAACGTATCTACTGCCCCCCAAAATTTCCTCATGTGTCTTTCCAATCCTTCCTTCTCCAACAACCACTAATCTGCTTTCTGTCATTGTAGATTGTTTGCACTTTCTAGAGTTTTATATAAATGGAATGATACAATATGTATTATATTTTTCTATCTTCTTTCCGTCAGCATAATTATTTTGTGACTCGTCAGTGTCATTGCATGTATGAATACACCATTGCTTTTCATTGCTAGATAGTATTTTATTGTATGGATATACCACAGTTTGTTGATCCCTTGACCTGCTGATGGATGTTTGGGTTGTTTCCAGTTTTAGTGGCTACTACAAATAAAGCTGCTGTGAACATTTGTATACAAGTCTTTGTATGGATTTATGCATTCTTTAATTTTTGGTAAATACCTAGCAGTGGAATAACTGGAACACATGGTAGGTGCGTGCTTAACATTTTAAGAAAATACAAAACTCTTCCAAAGTGGTTGTACCGTTTTACATTCCTGTCAGCAGTATGTGAGAATTCCAGTTCCTCTACATCCTCACTGGCATTCAGTATGATCAGTCTTTTAAAAATTTTAGTCATTGTGATATGTATGTCCTGACTTGCCAGGGCAGTTTTAATTTGCGTTTTCCTAAAGACTAATGATGCTTGGGGAGTTATACATGATATAAATGATGAATTGATGGGTGCTGACGAGTTGATGGGTGCAGCACACCAACATGGCATAAGTATACATATGTAACAAACCTGCACGTTATGCACATGTACCCTAGAACTTAAAGTATAATAAAAAAAAAAAAAAAGACTAATGATGCTGATCATATTTTCAAGGGCTTATTTGCCATCTGTATATCTTCTTTTTGAAGTACTTTGAAGTGTACTTCTTTTTGGAAGTACATATTCTAATCTGAGGTCTATTTTGTATTGGGTTATTTATTTTCCTATGTTTGAGTTTCAGATTTCTTTACAAATTATGGATAAAGTCCTTTACCAGATTTATAAATATTACATCCAAATCTTTGTCTTATCCTTTCATTGTCCTTAGAGTGTCTTTCAAAGAGCAGGATCTTCAGTTATTGAAATACAATTTATTTTTTAAAATGGGCTGTGCTTTTTGTGTCAAACCTAGGATATCTTTATATAATCCAAGGCCACAAAGATTTTTTTTCCTATGTTTACTTCTAGAAATTTTATAATCTGTTTTATGTTCATGTCTATGATCAATTTTGAGTTAGTTTTTGTATGTGGTTAAAAAGTATGGATTGAGGTTCTCTTTTTTTAAGCCTGGGATTGGGCATATACATTGACTTTTTTAAGAAAATATTTTTATTGAGATAGAATTAAAATGCCATAGCGTTCACTGATTTAAAGTGTATAGTTAAATGGTTTTTAGTATGATCACAGAGTTCAGCAACAGTTACAACAATCTGTTTACAGTATTTTTGTCACCCCAGAAACAAAGCCCTTACCCATTCGTAGTCCCTCCCCTGTTCTTTCTGTGGATTTGCCTGCTCTAGACATTACATATAATGAAATCATACAATATGGGGTCTTTAGTGTCTGGCTTCTTTGACTTAGTATAATTTTTCCAAGGTTCATCCATTTGTAGCCTAAATCAGTACTTCATTTCTTTTTATGGCTGAATAGTGTTCTGTTCTAAATACATACCACATGTTGTTTATCCATTCATCAGTTGATAGACGTTTGGGTTGTTTTCACTCATTGTTTATTATGAATAATGTTGCTTTGAACATCCGTGAATAAGTTTTTCTTTGAACACCTATTTTCAATTCTCTTGGTTGTATACCTAGCAGTGAAATTGTTAGGTTATATGGTAACTCTATGTTTATAATATTTTTTAAGAAACTGCCAAAATATGTTGCAAAGTGGCTGCACTATTTTTACATTTCCACCAGCAATGTATGAGGGTTCTAATTTCTTCACATCATCACCAACAATGGTTACTGTCTACCTTTTTGGTTCTAGCTATTTTAGTGTGTGTGTGATGTGATATCTTATTGAGGTTTTGATTTGCATTTTCCTAATAGTTAATGATGTTGAGCATCTTTGCTTGCGCTTATTGATTTGTATATATTCTTTGAAGTAATGTCTATTCAAACCCTGTGTTCATTTCTGAATTGGATTATTTATCTTTTTTTTGAGTTGTAGTTACGTATTCTGGATACAAATTGCCTATGAGATATATGACTTGCAAATATTTTCTCCCATTCTGCAGGTTGTCTTTTCACTTTCTTGATGGTGTCATTTACATCACAAAAGTTATTAATTTGATGAAGTGTAGTTTATCTCGTTTTTTCTTCTGCTTATGATTTTGATATCATATCTAAGAAAACATTGTGTAATTCAAGGTCACAAAGATTTACATTTGTGTTTTCTTCTAAAAGTTTTATAGTTTTAGGACTTACCTTTTTGTCTGTGATCCATTTTGAGATCAGTTTTGTGCATGGTATGAGGTACAGATCCAAATTCATTCTTTCACATGTGGATATCCAATTTTCCCAGCACCATTTGTTGATAAGATTCTTCTTTTCCCCATTGAATTGTCTGTCTTAGCATCTTTGTCAAAAATCAGTTGACCATAAATGTAAGGATTTTTTTCTGGACTCTCAGTTTTTTATGACTAAATTCCTTATTCCAGTATCACACTGTCTTGCTTACTGTAGTTCTGTGATGCATTTTGAAATCAAGAAGTGTGAGTCTTCCAGCTTTGTTCTGTATCAAGGTCGTTTTGGCTATACTGGGTCCTTTGCATTTCCATATCAATTTTAGGATTGATTAGCTTGTCAATTTCTGCAAAAAAGCCAGTTGGGATTTTGCTGGGGATACCAAATCTGTAAAATGATTTGAGGAATATTGTCATCTTCACAATGTTTATTCCTGTGATCCATTAACATGAGACATCTTTCCATTTATTTATATCTTTTAATTTTTATTCCAACAGTGTTTTGTAGTTTTCAATGTACGAGTCTTTCATTTGATTTGTTAAATTAAATGTTTAGAATTTTATTCTGTTTGGTACTATTATAAATATCATTATTTCCTTAATTCCACTGTCAATTTTTTATTGCTACTTTATAGAAATAGAAGTGATTTTCTTTTATTGATCTTGTATTCTGCAACCTTGCAGAACTCATTTATTAGTTCTAATAGTTTGTGTGTGTGTGTGTGTTTCTATGCCTTAGGAGTTTCTCTATATAGAATCATGTAATTATTCTTTCAAAGAATTCATCCATTTCATCTAACTTGTCAAACTATTAGTATGAAGTTGTTTATAATGTCTCCTTATTATCATTTTGGTATTTATAGAATATCTTGTGGTGTCACTTCCCTTATTTATGATATTGGTAATTTGTGTATTCTCTCTTTTTTTCCTGATTAGCCTAGCTTGAGGTTTATGAATTTTTAAAAAATCTTCTAAATGAACTAACTTTGGGTTTCATTACTTTTTTTTATCTATTGTTTTTTTGTTTTTTTACTTTATTGTTTTCCTCTCTCATTCTCATTATTTGCACCTTTCTTTTGCCATTGGTTCAATTTGCTCTTCTTTTTTTAGTTTCTAGAGTAGAAGCTGAAGTCATTGATTTGAAGCCTTTCTTCTTTTCTAGTGTACACTTCAGTGGTTATTTGAATAAATAAGCAAAATATTAAGAGGGCAACAAATATAGCAGTGAAGATGGAGATAAGGCAATAATTTTGAGAACTCTTTGTGGGATACCATCAGTAGTATTTGGAGAATTGGTTATGGGGGTAAGGAAGAAAGAGGAAGACTTATATTTCACAGGTTTGTCAATGGAGATTGAATAATGTATTACTGACTAAGACATGGATCACAGAAGGACAAGTTAATTTGGTAAAGTAATTCTGTTGTGGACACATTGATTTTGATATGTCTGTTAGATGTCCGTTTGACTGTGTCTAGTTGATATTTGTATTTGGAGCTCAATAGAGAGATCTTGGGAGGAAATAAAGACTTGGAAGTCATCAGTATGGAAGGAGTAGTTAAAACTGGAAATGAGAATACCAAAAGAGAGGATATAGCATAAAAGAGAAGAGAGTGAAGACAGAACCCTTGGAAACATTTGGGATGTTAGAAGAGGATCAGTGAGGGCTAATGAATGAAAGCTACTGCACAATTACTGTCAGAAAAGTTGAAGTAGAAAAAATGGTGTCACAGAAGACAGGGGAGGGGTAAGGTTTCCAGAAAGGCATTAATCAAAAGCATAATATGACTGAGCAGTCAACTAGACACGTGCAACATTTGACATTTAAGATGACATTGGTGTTTTTTACTAAAATAGTTTTAGTGGGCATATGCTTTAGGGTTAGATGTAAGATAGCAGTGGTTGAGTAGTGAATGGGAAATGCAAAAGTGGTGACCAACTCTTTTATAAACATTTTCTTTGTAGAGAAAGAGGTACAAGTGTAGAATGACAGCATTTCAAACAAGGCCAACTTCTATAATCTTTTTCTTACTATAAATTAAGAATCTAAAAACATTTTAGATTGCAATATTTATAAGAGAAAACTTAGAATTATGTATTTTTTTCTTTACATTTTACAGAAATCATGTTTTTAAAATCAAATTCTGACTTAATGTTATTACACTTCTAAAAAATGAATGTTCAAATACCTTTTTTTTTTTTTTTCTCCAGGAAAGACTTTGTTTGCCTCATCATATTTTGGAAGAACGAGGACTTGTGAAAGTTGGTGTCACAGTTCAGGCGCTCCTTGAATTACCAACAACCAAGGCATCTCAGCTTTCTATGGCTTGATATAACATTTAAAGATTTTAAGTGTATAGTTTCATTTATTTGAAGTGATTTCAAATATTTCAAATTCATGAATAAGAGTATTCCATCAAAAATAGTTTGCCTTAGGTTACACCTTAGGATTTAAAAAAAATTACATTGAAACATCAGACTTAAACATTGAATTGCCCAAACTTCTTTTGGGGGAAAACTGGATTAATTTAATAAGAGTATTTGATAAACTCAAATTCTCTTTTTACTAAATCAGTTGATAATCTTGATTATTTTTCAGAAAGCAGACTGATACTAAATTTAAAATGTAGTTTCAATTTAATAATCACATTAGGTTTAATTTTTTTACATCATAGCATACTAGTAAACATCTGGATAAAGGTAATTGTTTTTTAGCAATTTAGAGCAATTCTATATTTGAGTTATTTAATACACTTCTAATTCTAATTTATACACAATTTCTTCAATCTTTGGTCTTAGTTTTCTAGAAAAAAAGGCGTAGAAAAAACAATTCTGGCTTTATATTAAGTTCTTTTAGTATTATAGGTTGGTGCCAAAATATTTTCAGTTGTACTGTAGATTGTTTACATGTGAAGTGCCTGTGTAATTGATGACTCTTATATAGTCTTAAGCATTTTTGCAATTTTTTAAATGTATTTAAATAGAGTCAATGGAACTTTAAAATATTTTAGTAGATTTTGTAGGGTCAGTAATATGTGAGGATTTAAATGAGCCTCACATTGTGACATTTGTGGTTTTTTAGTTAGTCCATTGCAGTTTCCCTTAAATTGGTTATTTCATGTTGTCAAAAATACCAATGTTAATATGGTTAATTTATGATATTTAATTTTGTGAAACTTAATCATCTTTTAAAATGTATTATTTGAAGAGTATTTTATTTCTGTATTGAAAATGTTACACAAAGCAGTAAAGTTTTTGAGAACTAGTGGAGTACTAATTATCAAGGACATTTTGATAAAACTGCCAAAGTTTGGGTTTATATCTTGCCTTTGAGCAGCATTATATCAGTGCTGCCTTTAGCTATATTCAGAGAGCAGCAGTTGAGGAATAGCTTTTTACTCAAAATCTGGCCATTTGTGAATCCTGTAAACCTTGTGATCTTCAATTACTTTGATGTTAAATTAAACACAGACTCTTCTATAAATATTTTCATGAGATACTATGTTACACAAAGTCCTTGTTTAACTTACATATGGGTAAATTTACATTGGTATTACAGGAATTTTTCAAAAACATTACTGTAATGAATAACTGAGTTTCCTATAGAAGAATCTTAATAATTTACTTTTGCAGTAACCAAGCAAGCATCATATCTTAAGTATGTGATCATTTGCACTTCTTACCTCTTAATATGGATGCAAGTTATTAAAACTGTTGGCCTGGGTATTTCAAAGGGTATATATAAAAGGTAAAAACTAGTGTGCCAAATGGTATAGGAACAAATGTACTTTTTTTGATCAGTTGGCATGAAGCCATAAAATTAAATTTTGGCTTTAGAAATCAGATGTGTTCATTACATTCCCCAAGGGTCAAATTGGAGCTTTTAAAGAATTAAAGCTGCTATGACTGTATGGTTTAAGAATTAAAGTATTAGTAATTTATCATTTTAAATATTTGAACTCATTAGTTGTTAATTTTTTAGTTGGATTAAAAAAAAAAACTCACACATTCTCCCTAGTGAAAACTTGGGTAATATATGTAAGAAATGGCAAATAAATACCTTAGTTAATGACTTTTTATGTAGAAATTTGACACCATTACAAATTAAGTGACCGTTAAAAACAAGGCAATCATTCATACTGCTTTCATAGGTGTTATGATAGTCTCTGATTAATCAATCTAGTGTTAATTATTTTACAAGTGTTGTCCTGTTTCATATCTTTGAAGTAGTAGTGAAATTGTAGGCCATTTTCTTATTGCATTTCACTTACTTGTCAGTTAATTATTCCTTTAAAAAGAAAATACAGCAGAACCTCACTGTAGCATTCTTTACTGCAAAGCAAAATTCAATTTAAGATGGGCTTATCTGAGGTCCACATCATGGCAGTTCATTTACTCTTGTGGCAAATGGCAACACCACCTCTAAAGCGGTTTCACAGCATAGTCCCCTTCAATGTTATACCAAGGCTCTGATGTATTTCTTTTAGTAGTTTCTAAGTGTAAAATTTATTCTAAATGCTTTTATGGCTATTATCTATTTCATCAGTTATTGAATTAAGAATGATTTTCATTATTTGAGTGGGATTTGTGATTTAATGACAGTTAAATAATCAAAAATATTTTATTAGGCCCCCAAAATTTAATAGATAGCCATTTCTGTTACATTTTATTACTGTATGGCACAAGAAAGAAGTGACATTGGGTATGTTAGAAATGAAATAAGAAGTAAAAATGCATTACCATTTGTTTAATAATTATCTTTACAGAATGCTAGTTTAATGACTTTTTTAACTGAATTTTTTGAATAAATCAGAAATGTTTGTATTTGTCACAGATCTATCATAATTGATTTTCTGATGCATTTAAAAATAAATGGAACACTTAAATGTATATTACCGATGCAAACTGTGGATAAAGTTGAAAGACAAAATTTTAAGTCTGGTATTTCTTTTTTCCCTCTCTACCTCCTTTCTTACCATCATATCATCCATTTTTTATCAGCATTTGATAGATGGTGTCTGTGTTCCCTAGTGTAGAAAAATAGCCAGACTTAGAGAGAATATTCAAAGTAAATGGTTTAAAGGTCCAGATTCACTTTATATTGTGAAAGGAAAATAAATCTTGGGGCCCCAACATCACTAAGCTAAAGGGAAAGGTCAAGCTGGGAACTGCTTAGGGGAAACCTACCTCCAGTTCTATTCAAAGTCACCACTGTGCTCACTGAGGTAAATGCCTATCTGATTGCCTCCTTTGGAAAGGCTAATCAGAAACTTAAGAGAATGCAGCCATTTGTATCTTATCTACCTATGACCTGGAAGCCCCCTCCCCGCTTCCAGTTTTCCCGCCTTTCCGGACTGAAATAATGTTTGTCTTACATATGTTGATTGATGTCTTGTGTCTCCCTAAAATGCATAAAACCAAGCTGTGCTCTGACCACCTTGGGCACATGTCGTCAGGACTGCCTGAGGCTGTGTCGCAGGCACCATCCTCAACCTTGGCAAAATAAGCTTTCTAAATTAACCGAGACCTGTCTCAGATATTCAGGGTTCACATTTGGTAACCATGAAGGGATTCTGAGTGGAGGTACCCTTGACCTTTGACAAATCTCTTATTGGTGCTTGGTACCAACATGAGCTAACCCTATGGCTCAAACCCATAAGGCAATTTGTTGAGGTCTGGGAGCACCCCTTCCAGAGAATCCCTGATCTCCCAAAATCTGGTCGAAATCTAAAGTTTATTTTGCTGTATGATTCCCTTTTTTGGAGTTTTACTTGCTCCCAACAAGGAAGGCAAGATTTCCTGCTTCCATGACAATGGAAAGCAGGTAATCCTTTATGGAATCTGAGCTTGCTCCCAACAGGGAAGATAGGTTTGAGTTTTTTCCTGCTTTTAGGATGGTAGAGCGCATTGTTCAGCCTGAGACCCATCTCTAGGTAAGTAACTGAATTGGGGTTTTGATCTGACTAAAATTAACAACCAGCTGGTTTTAATTTCTCCTTACCATTAGAGTGCTTAGTGATCATATTGTTGGGGTTTTTTTTTTTTTTTGCTGTTGGTTGTTCCTGCCGTTCCCCCATCAGATTTGACCATCTCTACCTGATTTCGTCAAATCCGAGTGAGAATTCCAAATTATGGGTAAGATAGCCTCTCTAATTCGTCCAAAATTCCTTGCAGCTGCAAAAGAGAAAAAAAAAAAACAAAACCAAAAACCGTGCACTTGGTTTCTGTATTTGCTTCCTGTCTTGAAAAACAAACATTCTTTCATTTACTTTTCTTCCACCCTATTTTTTGCCATTTGCAGTACCAAAAAAAAAAAAAAAAAAAAAAATCTAGAGGAGGCTTCTAATAACTTGAACCCCTTTAAAAAATTCAGAACAAAGGCATCACTCATCCCTTTTGGGGTGTTCTGTGTTGTCAACCTTGGCAAAACAAACTGTCTAAATTAACTGAGACCTGTCTCAGATATTCGGGGTTCACAATATGTCATTTTCAGTAGGTAATATTTTCCTTAAATAACAATAATTTTTTATGATATCCTCACCAAATAATATTGCCTTTATGTAAGATAAACTATATAGCATAAATATAAGAGAACTTTTTTGTGTTTTGCTTTTTTTAGACAGAGTCTTGCCCTGTCACCCAGGCTGGGGTGTAGTGGTGCGATTTCAGCTCACTGCAACCTCCACCTCCCCACCTCAAGCAATTCTCATGCCTCAGCCTCTTGAGTAACTGGGACTATAGGCACGCACCACCACACCCAGCTGATTTTTGTAGTTTTAGTTGACATGGGGTTTTGCCATGTTGGCCAGGCTGATCTCGAACACCTGGTCTCAAGTTATGCACCTGCCTTGGCTTCTGAAAGTACTGGGATTACAAATGTGAGCCAACGCACCCAGCCAATATAAGAGAACTTTATGTTAAATAAATGTAGAATAGGTAAAACTGTGATTTTTTTTTTTTTTTTTTTTTTTTTTTTTTTGACAGAGTCTTGTGCTGTCACCCAGGCTGGAATGCAGTGGAGTGATCTTGGCTCACTGCAACCTCCACCTCCTGAGTTCAAGCAATTCTTCTGCCTCAGCCTCCCTAGTAGCTCGAACCACAGGCGTACACCACCACACCAGCTGATTTCTGTATTTTTAGTAGAGATGGGGTAGGCCAGGCTGGTCTCAAACTCCTGACCTCAGGTGATCTGCCCACTTTGGCCTCCCAAAGTGCTGGGATTACAGGCGTGAGCCACCATGCCCAGCCAATTGTGATTAATTTTATTGTAGTTTTAGTGAAAGGTATATTATTGAATTGCCCTTAAGCTATATGATTAAAAATTAATCTTTCTTTTTTCAGGTAAATTTAATATTTTAAAAATCCACATATTTTATTAAAATATTATTAATTTGTAATTGTGATTTACCCTACAAGTAGAAAGTCATCCAGGTAAATGTTATTGAAGATAATATTATTTGCTGTTTTATAGTTACTCATCCTAAACTTTCAGATTTAAACAAGTACTTAAGTAAGTAAATATTTGGTGTAAGTTGTTTGAAAACGATTTTAAGTTTATCACAGAATTTTGAATTATCTTTAGATAATGGTACTAAACTTGTTTCCTCCTTCAGTAAATCTACAGTTTTGGTACACTACATGGAATGGTCCTAGAATTCTCAGGAACCTATGTCACTATCCAGAGCACTCCAGAGTACTGATATATTACTGTATATTAGATTCATGTTGAAATGCCCAGATATATTCTGAAATTGGTAAATTGGAAAATATCAATGTCATCTATTTCTTAAGGCATAAACTTTTCTAATCCGGTATTTCAAAACATGAAAAATATCCTTATGCTTACAGTGTTTAAATAGCTTAGAATTTCCAAAGTAGTGTGTGTGTGTGTGTGTGTGTGTGTGTGTGTGTGTGTGTGTGTTTCATGTAAGGCTCCAGTTGTTTTAGCAAAAAAGAATCTTATTGCATTTGCATTAGAAAGCCAGAGTTTAGAAGTTATGAGAATTCTTACATATAGAGTTTAGGATGGAAGGTTGGTGATTGAATAATTTGAAATTTACCAAAATAAAAACAGAAGTTTCTTTAAAATGTGGTCATTTTAAAATTTAAGTTATTGCATAATATTTTCCTCATTTCTTGGATACTTTATTTTGAGTACCCTGCCATTTATGACTAGAGAAAAATAAATTTATTTTTACTCTAGTCCATTGATATGTATCAATTAATTATCTACCTAAATAGGTGAGAAATGTATTGGGTATGTATATATGTAAATGATAAATAGAAATAGATTTTTCAATAGCGAATTGAATATTAGAAAACTTCAGATATTCATTTCCAATTCAAATAAACACAAAGTGATCCTGTATAATTTATGAAGTAGTAATTAAAATAATACCTTAGGGCAGTGATTCTTAAACTTTGGATTTTAAGAAATCCATATGAATCAATATGGATCACCTAAGGATTATGTTAACGAAGTACAGATTGATTCAATAGGTCATGTGTGGCGTCTGAGATTCTGCGTTTCTAACAAGCTTCCAAGTGATGCTGGTCCAATAGCCAACTTGAATAATAAAGCCCTATAGTCGTTCAAGTGCTGTAGTAATATCAATTTACTGTACGATAGTATAGTAGTTTGATATTTTAAGAGATGTTTCAAGATCTTTACTTAACATTTTAAATTCTATTCTGAAATGTGTTCTACTTTATTAAGGGCTTTGGGATTTTCTTTATGGTTTAAAAAGGTATACTTTGTGTTGTGATTAGTACTATCTCAAATTTTCATTTCTGAAAAATCATTTTAAGCACACACAGCTGTATAATTTTCAAGATAAATTAAACTAGTCACAGGTATGTGTGATTATAAAATGGTCATATATATCTAAACAAGTTAAATTAACAAATATTAAAGCAAAACGATGTCATCCTTTTTTGGAGCACTTAGAAAACTACATGAATTTTTTTATAGTCTTGAGATCAGTCCATTTTCTTGCTATCCTTGCTTTTAAGTTGAACACATAATCATTTTTTCAGGATAGCATGTTAAATATAGACCATATACAAATAAACTAATATATATTTAACGTAATAGTTATGTTTTGTGATCAGAGCTTAATTTTGAGATAAAGATAAATTTCTCCCCTTCACAAAACAAATGAGAAACGCTATTTCCTTCATTTAAAACATTTGGAATCATTTTACTCATTTTAATAGCCTTACAAAAGTTGTGGATACACTGCTAGTTAGAAAACAAATCAAGATCCAAGTTAGCCTGAAATGCCAAAGGCAGTCAAATGCCTTTCATGGCAAGATATGACTCATGTACTTTGACAATAAATGGAAATATTAATAATTAAATATGAAAAGGAAGAGCACAGACATGTACAACATTGAACTAGAACCTTTTTCTATAATTGAGTTATAAATAATAAAACATATCTTTATGTATGTCTGTCACTTATTGTCTTTAACATCTAAGATTGACAACTGAGTAGAAATGAATATTATGCTGTAACTTAAAATTTTAAATCCCACATACTTGGATATAATCATGGTTAGTAGTGAATAAAATATATTTACAAATATACATTTTAACATATGGGCATAATTTTTAGGTATTTTGTACCACAGTTTTTCATTGTGAAAGATAGAGTTTATGATACTTCTAGTATAATCATAAAAAATTTAAAACCATAAAAGAATTATAGAATTTGGGTATTGCCATGATTTCATTCTTCAGGCTAGGAAACTAAGGCCCAGAAATATGATTTGAACAATTATTTAAGGACTGAACTTTTTTGTAACCATCCCTGGATCATTTACCTACTCTACTAAAACTTACTTTGTATGTATGATTTTTGTTTTTTACAAATCTTTGAAGCTTTTATGTATGACCATTTGTTTGCAATATGTAACATTATTATACTGTGAAAAAATAATTCTGAATTAGTTAATTTGAAACACTGTTTTCAGCTCTTACTACATACCAGGTATTGGTACTGCAGGCCTTGTGGATATGGCGATGAATAGGAAATGGTCTTTTTTTTGAGAGCTTTATAAAGGAATTCAGTTACTGGTTTCTGACTGTTGCATTAAAATAGATGAACATTTATAATATTAAATTTTGTTATTGAAATTTATCATTAGCCAGGCACGGTGGCTCATAGCTGTAATTCCAGCACTTGGGGAGGCTGAAGCAGGCAGATCACTTGAGCTCAGGACTTCAAGGCCAGCCTGGGCAACATGGTGAAACCCCTTCTTCACAAAAAAGACAAAAGTTAGCCTGGTGTGGTGGTGCCTATCTGTGGTCTCAGCTACTTGGGAGGCTGAGGTGGGAAGATATCTTATCCCAGGGAGATTGAGGCTGCAGTGAGCTGTGATTACAGAGTGAGACCTGTCCCAAAAAAGAAAAGAAGAAATTTATTATTCTTAATTCTTATGTTTTACAAGCAATTTTTAAAGCTTACTTCTCAGTAGTAAGCATTGCAATTGAATATTTATTGCTGCTAGTTGGTTCTAACAGTTGTTTTTTTGAAAAATAATTTTACGTGTTTATTTTTTCCCATTTCATTTTTTCTCTAGCTTTATTGAAGTATAATTGACAAATAAAAATTGTATATATTTAAGCTATATAACCTGAAGTTTGATGTATGTGTACGTCATGAAATGATAACTCTTATCAAGCTAATTAACATGTCCTTCACCTCAAAGTATTACCTTTCTTTTTTGGTGGTGAAACATTTACGATCTACCCTCTTGGCAAATTTAAAGTATACAATATATTAGTAACTATAGTCACCATGCTGTTCATTAGATATCTAGAACTTATTCATGCTGCATAGCTAAAACTTTATATCCTTTGACCTATTTCCCCCAGCCCTAAACCCTAGAAACAACTGTGTCTGTTAAGGTGCTATAGCAGAATACCATATAACTTTTGTAGCTTATAAATAACAGAATTTTATTTTTCACAGTTTTGGAGGCAGAGAAATCCAAGATCAAGGCACAGGCAGACTTGGTGTCTGGTAAGGGCCCACTTTCTGGTTAATAGATGGTGCTTTCTCATTGTGTCCTCACATGGCAGAAGGGGCAGTCAAGCTCCCTTGGGCCTCCTAAGGGCGCAAATGCCATTCATGAGGGTTCCATCATTTTTAAAAATTTAATTTAATTTAATTTTAAGTTCTGGGGTACATGTACAGGACGTGCAGGTTTGTTACATAGGTAAATGTGTGCCATGGTGGTTTGCTGCACCTATCAACCCATCATCTAGATATTAGGCCCCGCATGCAGTAGCTGTTTATCCTGATGTTCTCCCTCCCCACTCCCTACCTCCAGAGAGGCCCCAGTGTATGTTATTCCCCTCCCTGTGTCCATTTGTTCTCATTGTTCAGCTTCCACTTACAAGCAAGAACATGTGGTGTTTGGTTTTCTGTTCCTGTGTTTGTTTGCTGAGGATAATGGCTTCCAGTTCCATCCATGTCCCTGCAAAGGACATGATATCGTTCTATTTTATGGCTGCATAGTATTCCATGGTGTACATGTACCACATTTTCTTTATCCAGTCTATCATTGATAGGAATTTGGGTTGATTCCATGTCTTTGCTATTGTGAATAGTGCTACAATGAACATATGCATGCATGTGTCTTTATAATAGAATGATTTATATTCCTTTGGGTATACCCAATAGTGGGACTGCTAGGTCAAATGATATTTCTGGTTCTAGGTCTTTGAGGAATCATCTCACTGTTTTCCACAATGATTGAACTAATTTGCCTTCCCACCAACAGTGTAAAAGTGTTCCTATTTCTCCACGATCTTGCCAACATCTGTTGTTTCTTGACTTTTTAATAATTGCCATTCTGGCTGGCACAAGAGGGTATCTCATTGTGGTTTTGATTTGTGTTTCTCTAATGATCAATGAAGTTGAACTTTTTCTTAATATGTTTCTTGGCCACATAAATGTCCTTTTGAGAAGTGTCTGTTCATGTCCATTGCCCACTTTTTAATGGGGTTGTTTCTTTTTTTCTTGTAAATTTGTTTAAGTTCCTTATAAATTCTGGATATTAGATCTTTGTCAGATGGATATATTGCAAAAATTTTCTCCTATTCTGTAGGTTGTCTGTTCACTCTGATGATAGTTTCTTTTGCTGTGCAGAAGCTCTTTAGTTTATTAGATCCCATTTGTGAATTTTTGCTTTTGTTGCAATTGCCTTTGATGTTTTCATCACGAAATCTTTGCCTGTGTCTATGTCCTGAATACTATTGCCTAGATTTTCTTCTAGAGTTTTCCTAGTTTTGGGATGTACATTTAAGTCTTTAATTCATCTTGAGTTAATTTTTGTATAAGATGTAAGGAAGGAGTCTAGTTGCAATTTTAGGCATATGGCTAGCCAGTTTTCCCAGCACCATTTATTAAATAGGGAATCCTTTCCCCATTGCTTATGTCAGCTTTGTTGAAGATCACATAGTTGTAGGTGTGCAGTCTTATTTCTGAAATCTCTATTCTGTTCCATTGGTCTATGTGTCTGTTTTTGTACCAGTACCATGCTGTTTTGGTTACTGTAGCCTTGTAGTATAGTTTGAAGTCAAGTAGCATGTTGCCTCCAGCTTTGCTCTTTTTCCTTAGGATTGTCTTGGCTATATGGGCTCTCTTTTGGTTCCATATTAATTTTAAAGTAGTTTTTTTCCTAATTCTTTGAAGAGTGTCAATGGCAGTTTAATGGGAATACCAATTAATCTATAAATTACTTTGGGCAGTATGGCCATTTTCACAGTATTTCTTCTTCCCATCCATGAGTATGGAACGTTTTCCCATTTGTTTCTGTTCTCTCTGATTTCCTTGAGCAGTGGTTTGTAGTTCTCTTTGAAGAGGTCCTTCACTTCCCTTGTTAGCTGTATTCCTAGGTATTTTATTCTCTTTGTAGCAATTGTGAATGGGAGTTCATTCATGATTTGGCTGTCTGTTTATCTATTGTTGGTATATAGGAATGCTTGTGAATTTTGCACATTGATTTTGTTTCCAGAGGCTTTGCTGAAGTTGCTTATCATCTTAAGAAGCTTTTGGGCTGAGCCAATAGGGTTTTCTAAATATAGGATCATGTCATCTGCAAAAAGAGACAGTTTAACTTCCTCTCTTTCTATTTGAATACCTTTTATTTATTTTTCTTGCTTGATTTCCCTGACAGAACTTCTAATACTGTGTTGAATAGGAGTGGTGAGAGAGACCATCCTTGTTTTGTGTGGATTTTCAAGGGGAATGCTTCCAGCTTTTGCCCATTCAGTATGATATTAACTGTGGCTTTGTCATAAATCGCTCTTATTATTTTGAGGTATGTTCCATCAATACTTAGTTTATGGAGATTTTTTTTTACGTGAAGGGATGGTTAATTTTATCGAAGGACTTTTCTGTGTGTATTGAGATAATCATGTGGTTTTTGTCTTTAGTTCCATTTATGTGATGAATTACTTTTATTGATTTTTGTATGTTGAACAGCCTTGCATCCTGGGGATGAAGCTGACTTGATTGTATTGATAAACTTTTTGATGTGCTGCTGGATTTGGTTTGCCAGTATTTTACTGAGGATTTTTGCATCGATATTCATCAGGGTTATTGGCTTGAAGGGTTTTGTTTTTTTGTTGTTGTTGTTGTTGTATCTCTGCCAGGTTTTGGAATCAGGATGATGCTGGTCTCATAAAATGAGTTAGGGAGGAATTCCTCCTTTTCAATCGTTTGGAATAGTTTCAGAAGAAATGGTAACAGTTCCTCTTTGTATCTCTCTGGTATAATTCAGATGTAAATCCATCTGGTCTTGGACTTTTTTTTTGGTTGCTAGGCTATTTATTACTGCCTCAATTTCAGAACTTGTTATTGGTCTATTCATGGATTCCATCTTCCTGGTTCAGTCTTGGGAGGGTGTATATATTCAGGAATTTATCCATTTCTTCTAGATTTTCTAGTTTATTTGCATAGAGGTGTTTACAGTAATCTCTGATAGTTGTTTGTATTTCTGAGTGGTCAGTGGTGATATCCCTTTTATCATTTTTATTGTCTCTCTTAGATTCTTCTCGTTTCATTATTAGTCTACCTAGCAGTCTATCTAGTTTATTAACTTTTTCAGAAAACCAGCTCCTGAATTTGTTGATTTTTTGAATGGCTTTTCATGCCTCTGTCTTCTTCAGTTCTGCTCCGATCTTGGTTATTTCTTGTCTTCTGCTAGCTTTGGGATTTGTTCGCTGTGTGTCCTCTAGTTGTTTTAGTTCTGATGTTCGTGTGTCAATTTGAGATCTTTCTAGCTTTTTGATGTGGGCATTTAGTGTTATAAATTTCCCTCTATACACTGCTTTAACTGTATCCCAGAGATATGGTATGTTGTCTCTTTGTTCTCATTGGTTTCAAAGAACTTCTTGATTTCTGCCTTAATTTCATTATTTACCCAGGAGCCATTCAGGAGCAGGTTGTTCGGTGTCCATGTAGTTTTGTGGTTTTGAGTGAGTTTCTTAATCTTGAATTCTGATTTGTTCGCTCTGTGGTCTGAGAGACTGTTATTATTTCAGTTTATTTTGTATTTGCTGAGGAGTGTTTTACTTCCAATTTTGTGATTGATTTTAGAGTAAGTGCCATGTGTCACCAAGAGGAATGTATATTCTTTTGTTTTGGGGTGGATAATTCTGTAGATATTTATCAGGTTCACTTGATCCAGAGCTGAGTTCAAGTCCTGAATATCCTTGTTAATTTTCTGTCTCGATGACCTAATATTGACAGTGGGGTGTTAAAATCTCCCACTATTATTGTGTGGTAGTTTATGTCTCTTTGTAGGTCTCTAAGAACTTGTTTTATGAATCTGGTTGCTCCTGTATTGGGTGGATATATATCTAGGATAGTTAGTTCTTCTTGTTGAATTGAACCCTTTACCATTATGTAATGCCCTTCTTTGTCGTTTTTGATGTTTGTTGGTTTAAAGTCTGTTTTGTCAGAAACTAGGATTGCAACCCCTGCTTTTTTCTGTTTTGCATTTGCTTGGTAAATTTTCCTCCGTCCCTTTATTTTGAGCCTGTGTGTCTCTTTGTGCATGAGATGGGTCTCTGGAATACAGCACACTGATGCATCTTGACTCTTTATCCAGCTTGCTCTTCTGTGTCTTTTCATTGGGGCATTTAGCCCATTTACATTTAAGGTTAATATTGTTGCATGTGAATCTGATCCTGTCATTATGATCCTAGCTGATCATTTTGCAGACTTGTTGATGTAGTTGCTTCATAGTGTCCTTGGCCTTTGTACTTCAGTGTGTTTTTATAGCAGCTGGTAGCAGTTTTTCCTTTCCATAGTTAGTGCTTCCTTCAAGGGCTCTTGCAAGGCAGGCCTGGTGGTAACTGTTTCCCTCAGCATTTGCTTGTCTGAAAATGATTTTATTGCTCCTTCACATATGAAGCTTAGTTTGGCCAGATATGAAATTCTGAGTTGGAAATTGCTTTCTTTAAGAATGTTGAATATTGACCCACAGTCTCTTCTGATTTGTAGGGTGTCTGCTGAGAGGTCTGCTGTTAGTCTGATGGACTTCCCTTTGTAGGTGACCTGGCCTTTCTCTTTGACTACCCTTAACATTTTTCCCTTCATTTCAACCTTGGAGGATCTGATGATTTTGTCTTGGGGTTGATCTTCTCATGAAGTATCTTACTGGGGTTTTCTGGATTTCCTTAATTTGAATATTGGCCTGTCTTGCTAGGTTGGGGAAGTTTTCCTGGATGATATCCTGAAGTATGTTTTCCAACTTAGTTCTGTTCTCCCCATCTCTTTCAAGTACCCCAATCAGTCATAGGTTCAGTCTTTTTACATAATCCCATAGTTCTTAGAGGTTTTGTTCATTCCTTTTCATTCTTTTTTCTCTAATCTTGTCTTTCTCTCTTATTATACAGTTTGTTATTATCCACCTTCTGAAGCCTGTTTTCCTCAATTTATCCATCTCAGCCTCCACCCAGTTCTGTGCCCTTGCTGGAGAAGTGTTGTGATCATTTGGAGGAGAGGAAGCACTCTGGCTTTTTGAGTTTTCATTGTTTTTTTCACCGATTCTTTCTCATCTTCGTGAATTTATCTAGCTTCGATCTTTGAGGCCGCTGACCTTTGGATGGGCTTTTTGTGGGGACATTTTTGTTGATTTTGTTGTTGTAGTTGCTTTCTGTTTGTTTTTCTTTTAACAGTCAGGCCCCTCTTCCATAGCTCCTGCAATTTCCTGGGGGTTCACTCCAGAGCCTATTCTCTTGAGTCCCTCCCACTCCTGGAGGTGTCACCAGTAGAGGCTGCAGAACAGCAAAGATGGCTGCCTGCTTCTTCCTCTGGGATCTCCATCCCTGACGGGCACTGATGCAGCAGGAACACACCTATATAAGATGTCTGGTGATCTGGTGGCCCCTGTTTAAGGGTCTCACCCAGTTAGGAAGCATGGGATCTGGAACCTGTTTAACAAAGCACTCTGGCTGCCCCTTGGCAGATGGAGTGTGCTGCACTGAGGGCAGTCCCACTCATCCAGACCGCCCAGATTCTCCAGAGCCAGCAGGAGGAAAGAGTAAGTCTTCTGATCCGCATAGACTTCGGCCGCTCCTCCCCACAGGGGCTCAGTCCTAGGGAGATAAGAGTTCTGTCCCTAAACACCTGGCTGCAGTTGCTGAAATTCCTGCATGGAGGCCCTGTCCATGAGGAGGGATAGGTCAGGGTCCAGCCTAAAGAAGCAGTCTGGCCATGATCTGCTGTAACCACTGTGCTGCACTGTGGGGAATTCCTCCTGGTTTCAAACTGTTCAGTCTCCCCGGCACCAGCAGGAGAAAAATGGCAGCCTGGAGCTACAATGATGGTGGCCGCCCCTCCCTGCAGGAGCTCAGTCATAGGCAGCAGGCAGCCAGAGTGATGATGGCTGTCCCTCCCCCTGGGAACTTGGTAGCCTTAGGCAGTCTCCAGCCAAGTGGTCACTGAGAATCTGCACAGCTCTGTCCTTGGGACCCGAGACCCTATTGGAGTGGTCTCACAATGAGGATCTCCTGATTCTTGAGTTGCACAAATCGGTGGAAAAGTCTGGTTTCCTGCGTGGGATAACAGGATCACTCACTGCCTCCCTTGGCTGAGAGTTGGAGCTCCTCTTGCCCTGTGTGGCTCTCAGGTAGGTCATTGCACCACCCTGCTTTTCCTTGCTTTCCGTGGGTTGCATCAGTCGCCTACTCAGTCCCAGTGAGAAAACCTGTATACCTCAGTTGCCTGTGCAGGATTCACTCATCATTTCTGTTCTTGTGGGAGCCTCCAACTGCATTTGTTTCTAGTCAGCTATCTTGGCCTCTCCCTGAGGGCTCCATCCTTATAAACGAATCACCTTCCAGAAGTCCAGGTTCTTAGTACCGTCACACTGGGAATTAGGTTTCAACATATGAATTTTGGAGGCAGACACATTCAGAACATGGCAACCACCATTCTACTGTTTAGTTATATGCCTAGTTTGACTGTTTTAGATTCTACATCTAAGTGAAATCATGCAGTATTTGTCTTTCTTCGCCTGGTTTATTTCATTTAGCATAACGTCCTTCAGGTTCATCTGTATCATTGCAAATGACAGAACTTCCTTCTTTTTTAAGGTTGAATAATATTTCATTTTGTGTATGTGTATACCACTGTATGTGTGTATATAGAAAATTTTTATTTATCCATTCTTCTGTCAAAGGACACTTTGGTTGATTTCATATCTTGGCTGTTGTGAATAACATTACAATATATAGGAAAGTGCAGATATCTCTTCAAGATACTGATTTCATTTCCCTTGGATGTATATCCAGAAGTGTAATTGCTGGATTATATGGTAGTTCTATTTTTAATTTTTTGAGGAACCTCTATAGTTTCTCCATAATGACTGTGTACCATTTTACATTCCCACCAATACTGTGCAAAGGTTCCCTTTTTTCCACATCCTCACCAACACTTGTTATCTTTTGACTTTTTGATTACAGCCATTCTAACAGGTGTGAGGTGATATGTCATTGTGGTTTTGATTTACATTTTCCTGATCATCAGTGATGTTGAGTATTTTTTCATATGCCTATTGGTCATTTGTATGTCTTTTGAGAAATGTCTATTCAGGTCCTTTGATGATTTTTAATCAGGTTATTTGTTTTCCTGCTAGTGAGTTTCTTACATATTTTGGATATTAGCCCTTTATCAGATATATAGTTTGCAAATATTTTTTTCCATACCATAGGTTGTCCCTTCACTTTGCTCATTCTTTCTTTCTTTTGTTTTTTAATGGAGTCTCACTCTGTTGCCAGGCTGGAGTGCAATGGTGTGATCTCAGCTCACCGCAACCTCCAACTCCCTGGTTCAAGCTATTCTTCTGCCTTAGCCTCCTGAGTACCTGGGATTACAGGCATGCGCCACCATGCCCAGCTAATTTTTGTATTTTTAGTAGAGACAGGGTTTTACCATGTTGGCCAGGATGGTATTGATCTCCTGACTTCGTGATCCACCTGCCTCGGCCTCCCAAAGTGCTAGGATTACAGGCGTGAGCCACCATGCCCGGCCTGCTGTTTGTTTCTTATTTATTTTGGATATTAGCCCCTTATTAGATATATAGTTTGCAAATATTTTCTCCATACCATAGGTTGTCTCTTCACTTCATTGATTCTTTTCTGCACAGAAGCTTTTTAGTTTGATGCAATCCCATTTGTCTACTTTTGCTTTTGGGGTCATATTCAAAAATTCTTTGTCCAGACCAATGTTTAGATGCTTTGCCCCTATGTTTTCTTCTAGTGTTTTACAGTTTCAGGTATTACATTTAAGTCTTTAATCCATATTGAGTTGTTTTTTATATATGGTGTGAGATTAGGGTCCAGTTTCATTCTTCTACATGTTGATATCCAGTTGTCCCAGCACTGTTATTGAGAAGACTGTTTTTTTCCCATTATGTGTTCGTAGGGCCTTTGTCAAAAATGAATTGACCATAGATGTGTAGGCTTATTTATTGGCTTTCTATCCTATTCTATTGGTTGATGTGCCTCTTTTTATTTCAGTACTCTGCTGTTTTGATTGCTATAGCTTTTGTGGTATATTTTGAAATCAGGTAATATGATGCCTCTTGCTTTGTTCTTCTTGGTAAGAGTTGATTGGCTATTCTGGGTGTATTGTGGCTCCATATGAATTTTATGATTATTTCATTTGATCTCTATGGAAAATGTCACTGAAATTTTGATAGGGATTGTGTTCAGTCTGCAGATCACTTTGTGTAGTGTGGACATTTTAACAATATTAATTTTTCCAACTCATGAGTACAGGATATTTTTCCATGTATTTGTGTCTTAGTCAATCAATTTTTCATAGTTTTATTGTACAGATATTTTACCTCCTTTTTAAACATTTATTCCTAAGTATTTTGTTTATTCATTTTTGATGCTATTATAAATGGGATTGTTTTATTTCTTTTTCAATAGTTTATTGTTAGTGTATAGAAATGCAACTGATTTTTGTATGTTGATTTCGTATCCTACAACTTTATTGAATTTATTATTTCTAACAGTTTTCTGGTGGAGATTTTAGGGTTTTCTATATATAAGATTAAGTCATCTGCAGAGACTATTTTTCTTTATCCTTTTTAGTTTGGATATCTTTTTTTTTTCTTGCCTCATTACTATGGCTAGGATTTCCAGGATCATCTTTTTTTTTTTTTTTTTTTTTGAGAGGGAGTCTGGCTCTGTCGCCCAGGCTGGAGTGCAGTGGCCGGATCTCAGCTCACTGCAAGCTCCGCCTCCCGGGTTTACGCCATTCTCCTGCCTCAGCCTCCCAAGTAGCTGGGACTACAGGCGCCAGCCACCTCACCCAGCTAGCTTTTTGTATTTTTTAGTAGAGATGGGGTTTCACCGTGTTAGCCAGAATGGTCTCGAACTCCTGACCTCGTGATCCGCCCATCTCGGCCTCCCAAAGTGCTGGGATTACAGGCTTGAGCCACCACGCCCGGCCTCCAGGATCGTGTTGAATAGAAGTGGTGAGAGTAGATATCTTTATTTAGTTCCTGAACTTAAAGGAAAAGCTTTTGGCTTTTCACCATTGAGTATATATTAACTGTGGGATTGTCATAGGTGACTTTTATCATGTTGAGTTTCATTTTTTCTACACCTTATTTGTTGATAGTTTTTTTAATCACAAAAGGATGTTAAATTTTGTTGAATGCTTTTTCTGCATCTATTCAGATGATCATATGATTTTTGTCCTTCATTCTGTTAATGTGGTTCATCACATTTATTGATGTGTGAAAGTTGAACCATCTTCATATCCCAGGGATAAATCCCACTCAATCATGATGTGTGATCTGTTAATGTGCTGTTGAATTCAGTTTACTACTATTTTATTGAGGATATTTGCATCCATATTCAACTGGGATATTGGCCTCTAATTTTCTTTTCTTGTACTCTCTTTGTATGGCTTTGCTATCAGAGTAATGCTGGCCTTGTAAGATGAGTTTAGAAGTATTCTCGTCTCTTATTTTTTTGAAGAGTTGGAGAACGATTGGTGTTAATTCTTCTTTAAATGTTTGGTAAAATTCACCTGTGAAGGCTTTTGTTCTTGGGCTTTTCTTCATGGAGAGGTTTTTTATTACTGATTCAATCTTATTCTTGATTGATCTGTTTCAATTTTCTATGTCTTCATGATTCTTGGTAAGTTGTGTATTTTTATGAGTTGATCCATTTCTTCAAGGTTATCCAATTTATTGCAGTATAATTATTCATAGTCTTTTATGATTCTTTGCATTTTTGTGGTATCAGTTGTAAGGTCTCCTCTTTTATTTTTAATTTTATTTATTTGAGTCTTTTGCCATTTTTTAATCTTTCTTAAGATTTGTAAATTGTTTATCTTTTCAGTATGCTAACTTGTTCGTGTCACAGATCTTTTCTCTTGTTTTCCTGGTCTCTGTTTGCCTTGTTTCTGCTCTGCTTTTTATTATTTCTTTCATTTTGCCACCTTTTAGCTTAATTTATTCTTCTTTTTCTACTTTGTTGAAGTGTAAATTTAGATGTTTTATGTGAGATCTTTCTTTTTCTCAATGTAGGCTTTTATCACTATAAAATTCTCTCTTAGAACTGCTTTTGCTGCATCCAATACATTTTAGTATGTTGTGTTCCCATCTTTTTTGTCTCCATTTATTTTTTGATTTCCTTTTTATTTGTTTTTTGACCCATTGGTTATTCAGAAGTGTGATGTTTAATTTCCATACATTTGTGAATTTTCCAGTTTCCCTCGTTACTGATTTCTAGTTTCATACTACTGTGGTCAGAATTGATGCTTGATAATATTTCATACTTAAATTTTTTAAGACTCATTTTGTGGCTTAACATATGACCTATCCTGGAGAATGTTCTGTGTGCACTTGAGACGAATGTGTATTCTGCTGCTGTTGGATGGAATGTTCTGTATATGTCTGTTAGGTTTATTTGCTCTAGAGTGTTGTCCTGGTCTACTGTTTCCTTATTGATTTTTCTGTCTGGATGGTCTATCCATAGTTGCAAGTGGGGTATCAAAGTCCCCTACTATTATTGTATTGCTATCCATTTCTCCCTTCAGTTCTGTTACTATTTGCATTATGTATTTGGGTGTTCTGATGTTGTGTGCATATATATTGTTTTCTCTTTCTTCCTATGGCAAACCTGCTGCTGATAAATACAAATGGAAATGTTTTTCTCTCCACTAGATATTTTTATAAACCAACATGTCTCTTTAATGTTGCTTCAGTCTGGTTTAATGTACTTTTCAGTCTGGTTGATCCACAGGAATAAAAGAGAAGAATGCCACAAAATATCTTTAGTCCTACGACCTACACCTAAGTGTCTTTTAGGCAGACTTGATAGAAGTATGTTTTATTGCTAAAGGGATGAAGTGGGACTGCTGAATAATAAAACCCAAGATTTAATGAGTTCTTATTAATACATATGTACATAGCATTGTACTGTATGCTTTAAGCATTATCTCGTGTGATCCTCAGAATAACACTATGAGAAGAGTACTCTCATTATCCTATTTTTACAGATGAGGAAACATAGGCCAGAGGTTAAGTAATCTGCTCAAGTTTACGCGTGTTGTAGGTGTAAAATCTAGGATTCCAAGTCTTTGCCACATCAAAGAATGTTTGTTCTACCATATCGCCTGTGGGAAATAAAGTTCTGTGTCCCTTTTAAGGAATTAATTATACCTGCTTTGTTTGTGGATTAAGTTATATTTGTTTTTTTTTGTTTTTTTGTTTGTTTGTTTGTTTGTTTGTTTGTTTTTTTGAGACGGAGTCTCGCTCTGTCGCCCAGGCTGGAGTGCAGTGGCCGGATCTCAGCTCACTGCAAGCTCTGCCTCCCGGGTTCACGCCATTCTCCTGCCTCAGCCTCCCGAGTAGCTGGGACTACAGGCGCCGCCACCTCGCCCGGCTAGTTTTTTGTATTTTTAGTAGAGATGGGGTTTCACCATATTAGCCAGGATGGTCTTGATCTCCTGACCTTGTGATCCGCCCGCCTCGGCCTCCCAAAGTGCTGGGATAAGTTATATTTGTTTTTGAAAAGTGTGTATATCTGTTTTCTGTTTTTATATCTTTCAGGAATTGCCACACTGTCTTCCACAATGATTGAGCTAATTTACATTCCCACCAACAGTGTATAAGTGTTTCTTGTTTGCTGAAACAACACCAGCATCTGTTATTTTTTTACTTTTTATTAATAGCCATTCTGACTGGCATAAGATGGCATCTCATTGTGGTTTTGTTTTGCATTTTTTTAATGATCCGTGATGGTGAGCTTTTTTTTATATGATTGTTGACCACATGTATATCTTATCTTGAAAAATGTCTGTTCATGTCCTTTGCCTACATTTTAATGTTTTTTTTTTTTCTTGTAAATTTGTTCAGATTCCTTATAGATGCTGGATATTAGACCTTTGTGACATGCATAGTTTGCAAATATTTTCTCCATTCTGTAGGTTGTCTGTTTACTCTGCGGACAGTTTCCTTTGCTGTGAAGAAGCTCCTAAGTTTAATTAGATCCCATTTGTCAAGTTTTGCTTTTGTTGCAGTTGCTTTTGGCATCTTCGTCATAAAATCTTTGTCCATTCCTATGTCCAGAATGGTATTGCCTATGTTGTCTTCTAGGGTTTTTATAGTTTTGGGTTTTATATTTAAATCTTTAATCCATCTTGAGTTAATTTTTATATACGGTGGAATGAAGGAGTCCAGTTTCAATTTTCTGCATATGGCTGGCCAGTTATCCCAACAATAGCAAAGACATGAAATAAACTTAAATGCCCATCAGTGATAGACTGAATAAAGAAAATGTGGTACATATACAACATGGAATACTATGCAGCCATAAAAAAGAACGAGATCATGTCCTTTGCAGGGACATGGATAGAGGCCATTATCCTTAGTAAACTAATGCAGAAACAGAAAATCAAATGCTGTATATTCTCATTTAAAAGTGGGAGATAAATGATGAGAAAATATGAACACATAAAGGGAAATAACACACACTGGGGCCTATTGGAGGGTGGAGAATGGGAGGAGGGAACGGATCAGGAAAAATAACTATGGGTACTAGGCTTAATACCTGAATGATGAAATAATCTGTATAAATCTCCATGACACAATTTTACCTGTATAACATACCTGCTCATGTACCCCTGAACTTAAAAGTTAAAAAAAAAAATGTATCTGTTTTCTGTGTATACCTCCACAGGATATATTAGACCATATACATATTTGCATTATAACAAATATTTAATATACATTTTAATATAATAAAATAATTTAATTTCAAATAAAATATGTATGTGGGCTAATGTCCTGCAGATATTAAAATGGCTATTAACATTGTTCTTATATTGAGAAATTTGGTGAAATTGCATCTTTGAAATAATAAACAGTATATTCCATGACATGTTTTAACACTTCAGTTGCAAATCATTCAGGAAATAACTGAGTACCTTTTTTGTGCCAAGCATTCTGTAGAAGTACCAGGTATTTACCAGTGATTAAGACAGGTATCATTATCCTCAGGAGGCTCACAGTCATTGGATTATTCTATATGGAGCGCCTTGTTCAAGAGTTGTTTCTAAGCCTTCTATGACCCTTAAAAATGTAAATTACAGAGATTATTACTTACTGTGGTGGTTAATTTTGTGTATCACCTTGACCAAATGAGGGGATGCCCAAGTAGCTGCTAATACGTTATTTCTGTGTGTGTCTGGGAGGGTGGTTCTGGAAGAGATTAGCATTTGCATCAGTGGACTAAGTAAAGAAGATCACCTTCATCAGTGTGGGTGGGCATCATTCACTCCATTGAAGGCCCTAAGAGAACAAAAAGGTGGAAGAAAGGTGAATTTGTCCTCGCTACTTAAACTTGGACATCCATCTTCCCCTGCGCTCAGACATCGGTGCTCCTTGTTCTTAGCCTTTGGACTTAGACTGTAACTTATACCATTGGCTCCCCTGGTTCTCGGGCTTTGGAATTTGCACTGGAGTCCACTGTTAGCTTTCCTGAGCAGATAGATGTAAGATCGTGGAATTTCTCAGCCTCCATAATTATGTGGACTTCTGGGCAGATGGCAGATCATGAGACTTCTCAGCCTTCATAATCGTGTGAGCCAATTCCTCATAACAAATCTCTTTTTTATATATGTCTATATATCCTATTGGTTCTGTTTCTCTGTAGAACCCAGACTCATATGCCATTGTGCTTTGGAAGTATATAACATGTTTGATTTCACATATTCACAGTTGGAGGGGAATTTTCCTCAGAATCGTATCTTGAGTCTCACCTGTATCTAATTTAGATATTTAGATGATATGTTGGATTATAGACTTTTGTGCTGATGCTGGAATGAGTAAAGACTTTTGGGGTTATTGGGATGGAATAAATGTATTTTTCATGTGAGAAGGACAGGAATTTGGTGGGGGTCAGTGGCAGAATACTCTTGACTGTCTGTATCTCCCCCAATTTCATATGTTGAAATGCTAACCACCCCCAGTGCGATGGTATTAGGATGTGGGGCCTTTGGGAGTTGATTAGGTCATGAGGACAGAACCTTCATAAACATGATTAGTGCCCTCATCTTTAAGAGACCTCAGAAAGCTTCCTCACCCCTTCTGACAAGGACACAACAAGAAGACAAGTCTATGAACCAGGAAGCAGACCCTCACCAGATACCAAATCTTCCAGCACCTTGATCTTGGACTTTCTAGCCTCTAGAACTGTGAGAAATACATGCCTGTTGTTCATAAGCCATCCTGTCTATGATATTCTGTTATAGTATCCCCAACAGACTAAGACTCTTACTATTTGGTCTATACCTCACTTACTTTTAAAAATAATAAAATTGTTTGAAATAAAAATAATCAATAACCTCTATGTCCATCCCATATAACTAGTTGATAAAGAAGAGCCAAGTAAGGAATGGGATGAGAGAACAAATATAGCAGAATACCCAAACTAAAGTAAATTATTATGATTTTGTTTAAAATTTAGTTATGAGCCTCCTAGCAGACAAGGAATACATTAATGCACCTAGATTGTTATTTTCTCTAGGCATTGGACATCATTCATTACTGCATTTGCTGAACCTTAAATGTAGTAAATGCTGTTATATATTGTGCAGAGTACAGGCTTTGCGGTCGGACAAATGCTTTAATGCCCATTTCTTTTACCAGCTATGAAACTTTATGTTAATTTCACCCCTCTACATGGCTACAGTACTACATAGAATAGAGTAGATGAAATGAGAATTGCACAGATTGCCTAGCATAACATCTCATGCAAAGTAAGTTTCCTCCAGTTGGGTATTAAACACATACCTGGCCAGAGATATTTTGTTGTGAAAATTACATCCTAATTCAGATGGAGGCTTTACATTGTTCATCTGCACGATTACCTGTAGGCAGCTACCAAACTTGTTTTGTAAACAAATATCATCTATTTAAAAGTCTAGCAGTTGCTCAGTTGAAATTGCAGATTTCCCCCATAATGTAAAAAAGATGACTTTAAGCCAAAAAGTACTAAGGTAACTTCCTTAGCAACAAAATAGCTTTAATATGGTTCTTATAGGACACTGGATTTTTGAGCTGGAATGCTATCTCAGTGGGCCAACCAGAAGTAATTTATACCCTTAAAAAAGTTTATCCTGCATTCTCAGTTGATGAATTTGCCTTACACTTCATTGAAAAACTGTCAGTTGGGAACCTCCTAATATTCCCGTTTACAAACTTAACTATGCTTATACCTATTGGATTATTCAGTATGGTTACAATGGAAGATGCGTCTTTCTTCTTATCAAAGGCGCATATTCTCTAAACAACTAAGTACTTCATTTTTGGGGGTGATTATTCTTCCTGAATCTTTGATTCCCCCTCTCTACCTGGATTGTTATATTCAGCATAAAAGCACATGCTGGTATCTCCTGTTTGAAAATGAACATACATTTCCCACAATACTTCAAGCAATTGGCTTGTTTTTTTGCTGGTCTTCAAACCCAAGTCTCTTAAAAGAGTACTATATATATGCTGTTTCCACTTCATCACCTTCCACTCATTCTTAAATGCACTCTATTTTAGCTTCCTACATCATCTCCTTACTGAAATTGATTGATTACTGAATCATCATGAACTCCATGTTGCCAGATATGGTCACTTCTTCATACTCACCTTTTTTGACCTCTCAGCAACTTTCATCTCAGTTGATTCCACCCTCTTTGAAAGAATCTTTTTTCTCAGCTTTTTGTGACCTTATAGTATCTCAGTTTGTTTTCTTATCCCCCTGGGTACTCCTATTCTACTTCTAAATAAATCTCAAATTTTAATGTACATTAAAATCACTTGGGAAGCTTGTTAAGATGGAGATTTTGAGGGCTTATTCTCAAGAGTTTCTGGTATAATAGGTCTGGATGAAGCCTAGGAATTTTTATCTTTAACCAACACTCCAAAAGATTATGATGTAGATGGCTTATGAATCATACTTTTGAGAAACTTTGCTCCTTAGGTCTCATTTCTGTGTCTCACCTCTCTATATACTTTCTCCTTTGGAGAGCTCATCCATTTCTACTTTTGTCAATGCCTCTCAGCCCTGGCTGTGTATAGAGTCACCTACGAAGCTTTTGAAAAATGCCGATGTCCATTCCAGACCAATTAAGTCGCAAGCTCTATGGATATATTAGACTGGGGCTTTAGTAGTTTTAAAGCCTTCCTGGGTTATTCTCATTTGCAGCCAGGATTGAGAACCGCTAATCTGTAGCCATATAACCCTTATCTTTAGCTCAACCCTTTCCTCAGTGGTTCAAATCTATGTAGTCAATTGCCTGCTTGACATCACATTGCTATATCTCAGACACTTCAAATCTAAAATGGTCGATAAAGAACTGTTGATTCTGCACCCTGTCCTCAAGCACATTCTTACTCATAGAAGATAGTGGCTCATGACAGGAAACAGGAAGTCATCTTTGTTTTTTCTTTTAACTTTATTTTCTATATTCAAGTCATTAGTAAGACTTGTTAGCTTTGTTTTCAGAATTTACCTCAACACTGTCTCATTTTTCCATTTCCACTGTCACCATTCTAGTCCAAGCCACCATCTTCTGTTGTTTGGACTGCTGCAATAGCCTCCTAACTGGCCTTGCTTCTACATTTGTTTCTCCAATCTATACTCTGCATGTCAAAGTCAAGTGACCTAAAGACATACATTATCTTGTCATTGCTTCCTTAAAACATCTCACTTAGAATAAACCCTGACTTACCTCTTCATCTTCAGCTCTACTGTATTTCTTCTCCCAACCAATCATGCTCCAGCTATGTGGGCCTCGTTACTGTGCACTGACCTCACGAATGTATCAGGACCTTTGTATGCCGCCTGAAATGCAATTTCCCAGAGGCTGACTTCTTAACATTTATTTTAAAAGTCTCCTCTTCTCTTCAAGAGTTCTCTCCTGTTATTCTGTGACACAGCATCCTGTTTATTTATTTCGTAGTACTTCTCAATGTGACAATTTATGTGTTCATAACACTTCCACACTAGATTATAAGATTCACTGGGGCTGGGATCTTAATGTGCTTTGTTCGTTACTGTATCTTTAACAGTTAACAAAGCGTCTGGTACCTAGTAGGAGCTCAATACAAATTTGAAATATGACTAACCAGATTTAATTAATATCCCCAGATAACTAAATGAAATGACTCCCTGAACCTCCCTTCTCTGCTCACTGACCTTGGCAAATTCCAGTTTACCATTCAGGGATAAGGTTTCTTAGGGAACCGTTTGCCAACACCACCCTCTTCCCTGCCACATACAAGTTTGAGGTCTCTTTTAGACATTCTCATACACTTTTAAGAATTATTTTCCTAGTAAGTGTTTGTTTAATCAATGAATGGTATATCAAAATATCGGAAACTATAACAAGTTTCTTAGAAATGTTAGAGATGGAATCATTCCCACCTAGTTCACTTTATAAGATAGTAAAGAAACAGTAAACCCTGGAAACTAGAACATGATTCATAAGTGACTCCAATCTATAAATTCAAAGGCCGGATGTTTTTCATTAAATTCTGTAAAATTCTTATGTCATTATTAACTTCTCAATTGCATTAAAATAGTTACATAATAGTCAAAAGAAGACCATTTGTGTTTTTAAAACAGGATTTTCAGGAGGAAAGAAGAGAGGCAAAAAAGGGGGCAAAAGGACAAAATTTTGAGGAGATATTTAGGAAATTGTTGAATTCTAATCTCGGGGACAGCATTTTGGAAATGGAGTGAACATTACTTTGATTCCTTCCACCTAAATTATACCTGAACATTTAGAGTAAAAGGTTTTCCAAAGATTGGAGTTTCCAGTGATTTCAATAGTTTTGACCACAAAAAGATTCTTTTCAGGACTTTGAAACTCTTACACAAAGTTTAAAAGGTTCCAGCTTTAAACTTCAAGCAGTTAATAAAATGAACAGTAACTGGTGGGATGATTATTTTTCTGGTAGGGGGAATTCTGCAATATGTAAAACATGGGGCTACAAAGCCAGGAGAAATATCTCCCAGCCTCCAGTGTGCTTCCCTGTCTGTCACTGAATGAGATAAAGGGAAATGTGATCACAGTAGGGATAAGTAGAGAAGGGCCAGTTACTAATATTTATTGTCATTTGACTGAAAATATGAGTGAGTTCCTTTCTTATTCCACAGGTTTTCAGTTAACAAGATTAAGTGGTGATTAGATATGATCAAGCACACATCACTTTTTTTTTTTTTTTTTAACTTGGAAGCTTGGTGAGACATCAAAGAAGTTGTGTTTTGTTCACATTTTCTTCATTAAAATGGTATTGGTACATTCTACAACCAGTTGACAAAATATATTGTATTAAAAAATATTAACCAGTGGTGGTAGACTTGCAGGCACTGAAATAAAAGTTGTAAGACTGCAAAGGGGCTGATTTACTTACCGCAAAGTTGTGCCGGAACAAAAAAGTTCTTTGACCTTGTATGTAGTTTAAAATGCCATATATTTAACATTTTTAAAAATGTTGCAATTAGGGAAACATTATTTTGTGTTTTTTTAAGACAGTTTATTTAAAAAGGAAGGAATCTTGGTCAAAATGGAGTTCTCAGTCCTGCTTTTGGCAATCGGGACAGGCATTGGGGCAGAGACTTTTTAAAGTCATTTATTTTCTTCCTATGGAGAGTACGTTTTCTCAATAGTACCTACTAAATGATCCTTTAGTTTCTTTTTATTTGTGGTGCTACCTTTATCATTTATTAAATTCCATATATATGTGTCTATCTCTGAGACTTCTGTTTTGTTCCATAGGTCTATTAGATTAGTTACACCAATATCACAGTTTTTTAAAATGGAAAATGTTGTTATGGCCCTTTCCTTATCCTTATTAAGGTCGGCATAACAATTTGTGGACCCTTATTCTACTGCATACGTTTTAGTACATTTATTGACTTAAAATTTTCAACTGGAATTTTGGCTGAGATTACATTAAGTTTAAATATTAATTTGGGGATAATTGATATATTTATAATGTTAACCCATTCAAGAACATTGAATGTATCTCTATTCAGATCATCTGTGTCCTCTATTAGAATTTTGTCATTTCCTCCATAGAGGTCTTGGGCCTCCCTGATTAACTTAATCCCTGGATATTATTCTGAGGCAATTGCAAATGGTTTCTTATTAAAAGTATATATTTAATTTGTTATTTCTGGCATGGGAAAATGTTGATTTTGTATTTAATAATTTTGCTTAACTATTCTTAATTTTAAAGATTTGCTGATTCTACTGATTCTTCTATGTGAATGACTATATAATTTTCAAGTGATAATGATTTTAAGGTCTTCTAATACACAAACCTCTTATTTGTTTATAGCATTGGCCAGGACCTGCAGTACTGTGTTAAACTATGGTGTTGACTAGCTTCAGTTTTCTCTTCTTGGTCTTAACAGGAATGTAATTAATGTTATTCCATTAAATATAATATTTTCTGTAGGTTTTTGAATATCAAGTATCCTAGTTTTCTGGATTTTTTACATAATCAAAAGGAGATATTGAACCTATCAAATACTTTTCTTCATCAATTGTAATATAATCCAATAATCTGTTATGTGGTGATTTACATGAATAGATTTTCTGATGTATTGATGAGATAAATCCCACTTGCTCATAATTTTATAGTACTTTATATTTCACTTGGCTACTCTGATATTAGCCCTATTGTCATACACGTCTACTCTCATTGTAGTGCAATTATTATCTCAAAGCAATGCAGTGTAGAGGCAAAACCAAAACATAAACTTCTTTTTCCTAACCATTCTTCTCGCTGCTGCCTCCAACTAATGTCTGCACCAGGTGCAGCCCCCTGTTCCACTTCACATACATACATTCATGTCTTCACAGTGGGGTTTAAGGATATTTTATTAGTTCTCAAGGCTTATGTTTCCCTTTATAGTTTCTCTAGAGTTAAGTTTGGGGAGGGAGGCAGTATAGGTTAGTACATGGGAAATCAAAACAAATATTGCCTGTACTAAGTGATAACAACAATGGTTAATTTGAGGAATTAAAGAAAATATAAGATGAAAATAAAATACCAGACCATATTTACATACTGTATTAGCATGTTCTCATACTGTTAATAAAGACATACCTGAGACTGGGTAATTTATAAAAGAAAAAGGTTTAATTGACTCAGTTCCACATGGATAGAGAGGCCTCACCATCATGGCTGAAGGTGAATGAGGAACAAAGTCAAGTCTTACATGGCGGCAGGCAAAAGAGAGCATGTGCAGGGGAACTCCTTTTTATAAAACCATCAGATCTTGTGAGAGTTATTCACTATCATGAGAACAGCATGGGAAAGAACCACCCCCATGATTCAGTTATCTCCCTCTGGGTCCCTGTCATAATACTTGGGAATTATGGGAACTTGAATTCAAGATGAGATTTGGGTGGGGACACAGCCAAACCATATCATTCCACTCCTAGCCACTGCCAAATCTCATGTCCTCACATTTCAAAACCAATCATACCTTCCCAACAGTTCCCCAAAGTCGTAACTCATTTCAGCATTAACTCAAAAGTCAACAGTCCAAAGTCTCATCTGAGACAAGGCAAGCCCCTTCCACCTAGGAGCCTGTGAAATCAAAAGCAAGTTAGTTACTTCCTAGATAGAATGCAGGTACAGGCATTGGGTAAATACACCCCTTCCAAGTGGGAGAAATTGTCCAAACCAAAAGGGCTACAGGCCCCATGCAAGTTTGAAATCCAGGGGGCAGTCAAATCTTAAAGCTCCAAAATGATCTCCTTTGACTCTATGTCTCACATCCAGGTCACACTGATGCAAGAGGTAGGTTCCCATGGTCTTGGGCAGCTCTTCCCCCATCCTGGCTAAAATGGTGAAACCCCGTCTCTACTAAAAAATACAAAAGAAAAACTAGCTGGGTGAGGTGGCGGGCGCCTGTAGTCCCAGCTACTCGGGAGGCTGAGGCAGGAGAATGGCGGGAACCCGGGAGACGGAGCTTGCAGTGAGCCGAGATCGCACCACTGCACTCCAGCCTGGGCGACAGAGCGAGCCTCCGTCTCAAAAAAAAAAAAAAAAAAAAAAAAAACCCTCTCCTGACTTCTTTCACCAGCTGATGTTGAGTGTCTGCAGGTTTTCCAGGTACATGGTGCAAGCTGTCAGTAGATCAACCTTTCTTGGGTCTGGAGAATGGTAGTCCTTCTCTCACAGTTCCACTAGGCAGTGCCTCAGTGGAGACTCTGTGTGAGGGTTCCAACCCCACATTTCCCTTCCACACTACCCTAACAGAGGTTCTTCATGAGGGCTCTGCCTCTGCAGCACACGTCTGCCTGGACATCCAGGCATTTCAATACATTTTCTGAGATCTAGGCAGAGGTTTCCAAACCTCAATTCTTGACTTACATGCATCCACAGGCCCAACACCATGTATCAGCCGCCAAGGCTTGGGGCTTGCACCCTCTGAAGCAACAGCCTAAGCTCTGTGTTGGCCCCTTTTAGCCATGGCTGGGACACAGGGCATCCAGTCCCAAGACTGCACAAAACAGCAAGGCCCTGGGTCCAGCCCACAGAACCATTTTTTGCCTCCTAGGTATCTGGACCTGTGATGGGAGGGGCTGCCGTGAAGACTTCCAACATGCAGACTTCCAACATGCCCTGGAGACATTTTCCCCATTGTCTTGGTAATTAACATTTGGCTCCTCTTTACTTATGCAGACTTCTGCAGCCAGCTTGAATTTCTCCTCAGAAAATGGGGTTTTCTTTTCTATCGCATCATCAGGATGCAAATTTTTTGAACTTTTATGCTCTGCTTCCCTTCTAAACATAAGTTCCAATTCCAAACTATATTTTTGTGAATACATAAAGCCAAATGCTTTTAACAGCACCCAAATCACCTCTTGAATGCTTTGCTGCTTAGAAATTTCTTCCACCAGATACCCTAAATCATTTCTCTCAAGTTCAAAGTTTGACAGATCTCTAGGCCAGGGGTAAAATACCACCAGTCTTTTTGCTAAAGCATAGCAAGAGTCACCTTTGCTCCATTTTCTAACAAGTTCCTCATCTTCATCTGAGACCACCTCAGCCAGAACTTTATTGACCATATTACTATCAGCATTTTGAGCAAAGCCATTCAACAAGTCTCTAGGAAGTTCCAAACTTTCTCATATCTTCCTGTCTTCTGAGCCCCCCAAACTATTCCAACCTGTTACCCAGTTCCAAAATTGCTTCCACATTTTCGGTTGTCTTTACAGCAGTGCTGCACTACCTGGTACCAATTTACTCTATTAGTCTGTTCTCACACTGCTAATAAAGACATACCCAAGACTGGGTAACTTATAAAGGAAAGAGGTTTAATTGACTTATAGTTCCACATGGCTAGCGAGGCCTCACAATCATGGCTGAAGGTGAATGAGGAGCAAAGTCAAGTCTTACGTGGCAGCAGACAAGAGAGAGCATGTGTAGGGGAACTCCCCTTTATAAAACTATCAGATCTTGTGAGAGTTATTCACTATTGTGAGAACAGTGTGGGAAAGATCTGCCCCCATGATTGAATTACCTCCCATCGGGTCCCTCTCATGACATGTGGGAATTATGGGAGCTAGAATTCCAGATGAGATTTGGATGGGGACACAGCCATACCATATCACATACCTTGTGAGGGAGGTATCATCTGAGTTAATGGCCCTTGTCTTCTCAAAAGAAGGTAAAATGTTTAACTTTAGACATTAAGTATGCATGAGAAAATACCAAGGGTAACCATTAAATGGTTAAAGAGAGAGTATTCTAAAGTAAGGGTAAAATGACCTAAGAGGAAAAAATGAAGAATGATGAGAGAAACGCTTCTGCATTGGTGGGGTAAGGACCTCTGAAAATTCATTCCTTCATAAAGGCAATGACAATGAGGCAGGAGAATAGAGTCAAGAGATAGGGAACCTTCACATCAGCCTCTGATTGGTCACAGACCAAACCTTCAGCCTCTGATTTGTCACAAGCCAAATCTTCACTTCAGCCTTTGATTGTTCACTGGCTAAACCTTCAGTGTATGATGGGTTATGGGCCAAAACTTCATTTACATATGGTGTAACCAATGGGAAACCTCTAAAGGGTACTTAAATCCCAGAAAATATTGCAACTGGGGACCTTGAGCCACTTGATTGAGCCTGTTCCCACCCTGTGGAGTGTACTTTCACTTCAATAAACCTGTGCTTTCACTGCTTCATTCTTTCACTGCTTTGTGCATTTTGTTCAGTTCTTTGATCAACACACCAAGAATCTGGACAACTTGTAGTCAAGACCCTCCATCAATAACAAGAACACTAGCAAAAATTGCCAAAATTAACTTTCTCATAATTCTGGAAATCAACCAAAGATCTCCAACAATCCAGGGAACATTTATTTAAGAAAAATGGCTGAATTTCAATAAGAATGCTGAGAATTATGACATTTTAGCCTGTCCTGTCCCCATACTCTCCCCTACTCCGTGATAGCCTTGAAAACCAACAGCCACAGAATCATATGTATCTGTGCATATCTGCAACCTAGCAAATACAGAAGGGGGCAGAATGGGCTGGAGCTCCCAAAAGAGTCCTAGCTCAATAATTGTCACTAGTTGATCATTCTGGCAGTTCCTTGGAAAAACCTTATTCTCAGGACTGGTCTTTATTTAGTTTCATTCTTGACTTGCTCAATGAAAAAAGGCCTATCCCCAGGATATTTTCCATTAAAAAAATTAGGAGCAATTGTTTGACATCACAGTTTCTTGAGGCATCAGCAACAGTTGGGTTAAACAAACAGTAGGCCCCAAAACATAAAAATTTGGAGAATGAGATGTCCAAAGCGGTATTTGAAAAGTTCTGACATATTTCTGGAGATCCAGATGGCCATACACAAGTGCAAGACTGAGTGCATACACAAGAAAGACCTAAGAAGACCCTAGTTTCTTGCCTCTGGCTAACTTTGAAGCTCTGCATAGGCAAGCAATGAAGGATAAGGCAGATTTCCAAACTGTCAGAGCATTGAAGGCATTCTCCAACAAATAAACAGAGCCCTGAGGGCAGACTTTTTGATTGAAGGCATTTAAGATAATCTCTGTTTAATCATTCGCTGACCACGAAACTATCTGAACAGAGACATCCGTGGCTGCTCACAATGAAGAATACAGACTCGAAAGAGTTAGTTCAGGGAAATCACTAGGCAAACAGTGATAACAACAAACCCTGGGTGGGTAGTTGAGGGTGTCTGATTTCCAGAGTTGCCACATTATATAACATATCCAGTTCTCAACAAGAAATTGAAAGACACACAAAGAAATGGAAAATATGGTGCATATACAGGAAAAGTAGTCATTAGACCTGAGGAAGCCCACATGTTTGATATACTATGCAAAATTCATAAACAATTATAAATATTCACAAAACTAAAGGAAATCATGCTTCAAGAATTAAAGGAATTATGAAAATGATGTTTACCAAATAGAGAAGATAAAGAGATAAAATCTATATGACAGAATCAAATAAAAATTTTGCATTTGAAATGTAGTTCATTAGGGTGCAGGGTCATAGCAGAGGGTGGAGCTCAAAAGCAGGTTTGAGCTCTCAGAAGAATAAGAAATCTTAAAAATAGGACACTTGAGAGGATCTATTCAGAGGAACAGAAAAAAAAAAGAAGAAAAAGCAGAAACCTGTGGGACACCATCAAGTGTACCAACTTACACGTAATGGGACTTCCAATAAAAAAAAAAGCAGGCCATTAAGCACAATTTGAAGAAATAATGGCTGAGAACTTTCCAAATTTTATGAAAACTTACATACTAAGAAGTTCAATAAACTGAGTAAAATGAATACATCTACACCAAGACAAATGATATTCAAACTTATCAAAAAGAGAAATTTGAAAGATGTAAGAGAAAAATGACTGATCAGGTGCAAGAGATCCTCAATAACATTACTAATTTCTCATTAGTAAAAAATAGAGGCCATATAAGGCAGTGGGATGGCATTCAATGTGCTGAAAGGAAAAGATTCAAATAAGAATTCCGTAACAAGATTATTAAAAAATGAAGGAGGAAAGAAATGACAGAATTCAACACTAGCAGACCCATCATATAAGAAACATTAACAGTTAATCTTTTAACCTGAAATGAAGGAATGATGGGCAGTGACTTGAATCTACATGAAGAGATAAGGAACATCATTATAGATAAATATAATACTCAATGTAAATGCATTTTTGTTTGTAACTCTTCTTCTCCTATCTGACTTGAAAGACATCAGCATAAAGCAATATTGGCGGGTTTATAATGTACAAAGATGTAATGTGTATTGTGAGCAGAAAGCAACCCAGGTGGCAAAGCAAGAGACTGAAGGCGCAGCCTGTTCCAATATAATAAAGAAAATAGTTAGAATAAGAAAAGTTGTAATAGAAATAGAATATAGAGATGATCATATGTGAGTATTATTAATCATTAGCTTTAGTATCAATCTCTCTTTTACTATTATAATAATCTCTGTTTTATTATTATAACCGAGGAAAAACCAGGCCATACAGACTCAGGAGCTGAAGGGACATCGTGAGAAGTAACCGGAAGACAGTGGGCAAATGACGTGAATAGACTAGGACTTCTGACCCAGGAATTTTACTTTTAGGTGTCACTCAAGAGAAATAAAAATATATATCCACACACGATTTTGTTCATGGATGTTTATACCAGCATTATTTATAATAGCACAAAGTAGAAACAACCTAGATGTCCACTAACTGATGAATAAATAAGCAAAACATGGTATATCCACACAATGGAATATTATTAGGCAATGAAAAGGAATGATGAATTGACACATGCTACATCATGGATTAACCTTGAAAACATGCTAAGAAGTCAATCACAAAAGACCAACATATGATTTCATTTTATATGAAATGTCCAGAATAGGTAAATCTATAGAGACAGAACATAGATTAATGGTTGCTTAGGGCTGACAGGGTTGGGGCAGGGCATGGGCTGAACCTGCGAATGCATATGGGGTTTCTTTTTGTGATGATAAGAACATTCTAAAATTGAGAGTGTTGAACGTTACACATCTCTGTATGCTAAAAAACACTGAGTTTTATACTTTAAAATTAGAGTAAATTCTATGATATGTGACTTGTATCTCAATAAAGCTATTTTTAAAAGATTACAAAACAGGGAGAAAAGCAAGACAAAAGAACTATGAAAAATTTAGGCAATAAATGTAAATGGAGCTGAATTTCCAGTTGAAGACAAAGATTGACAGACTGAATTTAAAAATATAAGAGATTAAAACAATCAAGTATATGTTATTTAAAAGATACACTGAAAGGTTGAATGTAAAATCCCGGTAAAGTTAGCAGCTATATTTCAACAGTAGAGAACTTATGTATTATACTATTATGGGGCAAAATAGACAATAACTATGACACATTCCTAGAAAAAGTTACCATATAATAAAAATTTCAACTCATCATGTAGTTACTAAAAAGCCCAAATTCATGTGTATCTAGTATCTTTGCCTTAAAATACATGAAGCAAAATTTATAGAAACAAAATGAAAAATTAACAAATCTATCACAAATGTTTTAGCATATCTTTCTCAGTGTTTGAGTCATCTGGCAGATCAAAATATCAGTAAGGATAAAGAAGATTTTAATAGCACAATTAACATGTATATTTAAGCATACTTTTAGATAGAACACTTTATCAAGCAAGTGGTAGGCCACATAACATGGGAGTTAAGAATATTGCCAAGAGAGGGTTGAAGTGATAGACCATGCAACCTAAGTTTGATAGGGAGGTAAAACAAAGACAAAGGATGGTTCATATGGGTGAAGTAAATGGGTCTGTGAGCTGTGGTTGAAGAACTGACGTCTTGAGATTGATAGAGTGAGATTCCTAAAAATGTTGTCAAATTGTATAGTGGCCAGATTTATTTCAGAGGTAATTAGTCATGAGTGATTACAAGGTCCAGAGTCTCGCCATGGAAGTGGATTGCTGAAATGGGGTAGAAGTCATGGAAGATAAAGAGATTAAGATACTGAAAGTTCAGAATGCTAAGTGAGTCATTAACTTAAATTTGAAATACCCCAGGACTTCAGCACTGGGAATGGAAAAGAAGACAAATGAAACATGTGTTTAATCTTAATTGAATGGAGGAACATTAGCAGTAATTGGTAGAATCTGCAACCAAAGAAGATGGGGTTAGAGCTGACTGCATGAACTGAGGTTTTCACAAAGTAGATGTGTGAAGTTGTGGAAGCAGTAGTATAAAATTAAAAGAATACTGGTCCCATCACTTGACCCAGAGCTGAATTGAATGTGGAAGAAATAGCAGCCTCCACTTGATGGCATGGCAAGAGATACGTTATCGAGAGATAACTCTATTTAAATTAAAGTCAGAGAAGAAAGTTAGCCATCAGCGAAGGACCACAGTTTGTTAAAATGTAATGGATGTTTTAAAAGGCACAATGGAGAGTTAAGAGATTAAGCCATCAGTGTAAATTTAGTCAAGGAAAAAGAAATAGTAGTTAATAAGGCATGACAAGTTTATACATATAACCCACATACGAGATAAATTTGTAAGAACGATAAGAAAAGGTCTCATAAGAACATACATGAGGGAACAATTATTTCTATGTGCCTAGGGTGTGTGTGTGTGTGGGGGGGGTGGATTGTGGAAAGGAAGGGAAAGCTGAAGAACAAAAGTGATATTTGAGAGTTGGATCTTTAAGCATGAGTTAATAGTGGCTGAAGGTGGGGAGGGCATCCCAGATAGACAGAAAAAGCATTAGAAAAAAAAAAAGAAAAAAAAAACAGATCTGAAACTACATAGTTCAGCTAGGAGAAATAAATCCTGGGCACTAGTGTGTAAGATGCATGGAAATGAATGACTGCAGATGAGATTGGAAAGGTAGACTAGGTTAGGTTATGAAAAACCTTGAACTCCATGCTAAGGAATTTAGCTATAATTCTGTAAGTAATGGACATGAATGAGGGACTGTAAGCAAAGGAATACTCAGTTTGGACTTTTAGAGAGATGTGGATGGCAGTGTGGCAGACAGATTAAGGGGGGAAGATTGGCAAAGAGGAAATCTGGGGGACTAAGAGGTTTTTGTGAGAAATGATGAGAGCAAAGTCTAGGTCAGTGGCAGTGGGGTAAGAGAGGAAGGGACTGATATGAGAGATTTTTTTCGAAGTGAAATAAAGAAAACTTGATAAATGGCTACATGTGGGCATTGGAGACGTCAAGACTATTCTAGACTTTCTGACTTGAACCATATTGATGGTGATGCCATTAGCAATGTAAGTTAGTAGAAGAAGCAGATTTGGAATGGGGAAGATAAGTTCTACATATATTGAATTTGAGTTGCCTAAAGGGTATCATTTCCTACTGTTGTTTCATTTGATTTTTTTAGTGAAGCTCCTCCCTCTCATTTTCTTTTATGTTTCTACTTGGATCACAGAGAGGAAACTGGAGTAATATGAACAACACTCATGTTTCTGGTTGACATGACAGAGAGCAAAATAGTTCAACCTAGAGATAACCAGGAATCAATCCATCATTCCCTGGGCTGCACACTGGCAGTTTGACTTTCAAATATTTGAGCAAACTTAGATTAAAACTCTAGGGAAGATCTGTTCTCAAAGGATTTCTGTACCTACTTTTAAAAAATACTATAAAGCAATGCAATTTTATTTAAATGTGCTTTCCCAAATTCATATACAAAAGATGGTAATCAAAAACATCCAAAAAGGTTTGGAGATGACCCTTTACCAAAACAAGGGTCAAGCTTTGGGTCTTGCCAAGAGATGGTCTTTTTTCATGGTTTAGATAGTAATTTCTTCATTTTGAGTCATGGCTTGTTCCCTTACAGCAGGAAGAGGACCTGAGGCCAAGTTCATACTCTGCTGCACTGGTGGACTGGTGGGGACTGTAATGTTCATCTGAGAGGGCATGGCCTTCCTGGGGTCCTGCCATGTTGTCTGATCAATGTGATTTAAGAAGTATCGCTCGCCAGAAGATGTCTTCACCATCTCCCAGCTTGCTGGCAGAGGTACATCATCAGGTATCTCCAAAGAGGACTGTCGAAGATGTTGAGCTGTGGGTGTAGCAGCTGGGCCAGACTACTCCAGTGGGAGTCCCAGGAGAAACAGCTCCCAACTGCAGAGAAGCTGGAGAGGAATGAGCTGGAACATACTGTGAAGTCAGGGCTCCTGTAGTGCCTTTGTCAGTACTGGCCTGTCCAGAGTGGGATTTGGGCTCCTGCGGCTTGAAGGAGTCAGGCAGCTTCCAGAGCCTCATGGGCACGGTCTGGGGTATGTTGGCCATCTTAGGGTTCATGACGGCGCTCAAAAGCGCCTCCAGGTCGGTCTCCAAGTCCTCCTGGACGTGCATGATCTGGTGCCCGGTAAAGAATGCCTATGGCGCCGTCTGGGTCGCCGGGAAGGTTAGGGTGCCGGTTGCCTGGGCCCGGATGGCGGACCTTGCCCTTGGGAGGATTGTGTAGGCGGCTGCCCTTGGCCCTGGAGGGCCGATCGAGATGGTGGCTACTGCCCAGGATCCACAGCTTCTGCCTTCTGCGACGTGGAACTCTGACCAGACGAGCGAGGGCTCCGCCAGGACTCCCCGGCTCGACGGGCCAAGATGACAAAGGCGGCAAGGGCTTCGGGCCAGATGGCGCTGGGTGGCTGGAGCGGCCCTCTTCTCTCTCTCAGGGCCGCTGGGTGGGTAGGGGGGTGCGCCACGGCTCCTCATCCCCCATCCTGCGCCTCCGCCCCACGCTGCTCCCTGGCTCTACTGACTGGTCTGTGTACCTACTTTTGATAAGCTTTATGAAATCACTGGAGCCATTTAATTTCTCAAACGAGAATAACCACCCCACAGGTTAACTCTTAAGGAATTGCAAAAGTTAATTAAGATAAAACGCTTCTTTTTCCTTAGAAGCCAAGGGTTTGTCCCACAAAGATAAATCAAGTATTTTTTTTCTTGAATTTCTTTTTCTGTCAAGCCATTTTTATTTATTATGTCCAGTGCCACTGAACTCTTTAATTTCTATAGATTCTAAAAATAAATCCCCTAGAGGAGAAAAAATAATGAACAAATAGAGACAATAAGCCAACACCACGACATGGAGCAGCATGCACAACTGGCTATGCACTAATAAACAGCATCCAAGAAGACACTGGGTTCTGAAGAACATTTCCTTAATTACGGTCATGATCTGTGCCTTTCAAGAATAACAGTATGTGCAGTATTTTATCATTGGTAGTAAGATCTCTATTTTCATTAGGGTTTTTCAAGTCATGACATGTAAACAAAGATGTCTGTCATACATTCCTAGGAAAGTGAGATAAGAAACCTTTCAGCTGCAAAGTGTTTATCATTTTGAAAATGTTTTAACATAAATGATAGATTTATGAAACTTTAAATGAAACGTCAAGAATTCTAGCATACTCAAAAGTTTCAAGGTATAGATGTTTTTGTTTTTGTTTCCACTAACCCAGAGCAAGTTATTTCTTTTGCTTTTGGCAACTCCACCACCAGTTTCCTCTTCGTTTAATTTAGTTTATTTTGTGTAATGAGCAAAGCTTATAACTCAATCTTCCTGGATCCTTTTTTTTTTTTTTTTTTTTTTTTTAATGTTCTCTCCTTGAACTATCTCCCAGTTTCCTCTGTTCTAAAACTGGTGTAATGTAATTTTGATTCTGAATGTTATTTGGGGTGAGAAAACAAACTGAGAGTGAAACTCTAATGGGAAAAACAGAAAATGCCATAATACCTATTTGCCTGTACTTCATATTTCTCTTTCTCAAGAGACATTTGCTCGACTTATAACTTGGCTTTCTACTATTGTATTCTTCCTCTGTTTGTGCCCAGAAACTTCACACTGATTCCACACCTTTCAGTCTTCTAGATCAACCCTGGATCTGATTTAGTAGATAAAAAAAATAGATTAGAAAAAGAAATGTAAAATAGCATGAGGAAACTGCAGAAAAAGAAAAACAAAGAGAGAACCAGAATATCTGAACATGGACCCAATCGAATTTATAAAGCAGATAAACTCTTATCTTGGTGCCTTCTATTTCTATTCAGCCTCCTTTCCCATCCCCACCCTCCTACATTTTCACTTTCGCCCTGTTCATGGCTAGCCTGATTTTCCTTCTTACAGGGCCCTGCCATTTGCTGTCTCATCAAAATGGCCTTGCATTTGCTGTTTCCTCTAGTAGAAATATTAGTGGGCACATCTAAAAGTATTATCCCTGCCCCAGGCTTTTGCATTTTACTAAATGTCTATTGCAGACTAGAATGCTTTTGAGGCCCAAAGAATGAATTACTGATGATTTAATGGAATTTGATTCACCATTTCTATAACGGTGTTCTTTGTGTCCCTACTTCCATACCTCTCGCTTTCATATATGCTTCCCCACAAAAACCTCATTCTGCTAGCTATCTCAGTATGACCAGGCTTTGTACTTGGTCAATTCCCAGATGTTAGTACTCTCACCAGGAAGTATGTGGTGGATAAGTGTGTGGGGGGGGGGGTTGCGGGAGGAAGGACAATACCTAAATGTACACACACACACACACACACACTTAAGAAGGGACAGATTGCAAACTTTACTGAGAGCTATAATTCCATTCTCAGAGTGATAAAGACCCTTCCAATCCATCCAAACAACAAACAATAACATAAGAACCTCTCCCACAAGAGACATTTGCTCGACCATTGCATTCAGGGAAAGAAGATTTTTGTTTGAGGAAACTCATCTTGTATTTATAATCACCTGATTGCTAGCTTATTCTTGAATTCTTTTACAGTGAAATATGATTATCATATCTGTGATGCAGGCTTAAAAACAAGCTTTTTAAGAGTTATACAGAATGTAACTGTTCGGCAAGTCTCTCTCTCCCTCTCTTGTGCGCACACGTGTGTGCGCGCGTGCGTGTGAGGGTGTGTGTGTGTATTCTATTTGATTTAACTTTTCTCCATTTTTGCAGAGGAATAGTATGTACTATAGGGGCAGATACTTCTGCCTTGTTGCTCTAGGAAACTCTAGGAGACAGCCAAGATAGCCTTCAGAAATATGAGAGGAGAGAAGGACTACATAGAGGCTTAACTCTATTTAAGGCCACCTCGGTCTTAAAGATGGACTGGGGAAAGAGAAGGAGAAAGAGGGAGAGAAAATACTAACCTTGCCAGACCATAAGGAAATCATATGCTTTAGTATGAAGTTATTCTATGATCCATTTGAAAAAGAACAGTTTGAATAAATAAAACACAGATAGAGGTATAATAAATTGGATTTATTATTATTGTCTACCAATATCTATTCTCCCCTTTTTCCTGGGCACACAGCTTAGACTACATTTCCCAGCCTCTCTTGCCGCTAGGTTAGACCATCTGACTAAATTCACTCCAGTGGAATGGGAGCAGAAGTTACATGTGTTTATTCCAAGACTTGCCCATAGAACCTCCACACATGCACTTCGGAACTTTATTTGACTCTCCACAGAAAGGAACGGTAAAAACCAAACCAACATTGGAAACCACATGTTGAAAGTAGAAAGGCCACCTAGTGACCTCCATATTCACCCTCGTTGCTGTACAAACAAGAATTGACCCTCTGTTGCATTTGAATCATTACATATTTGGGTTAATTTATTATAGCAGTTTAGTCTACCCTACTGTGATCCTTGAGAGTATGATATCCACTACCATATGCAGCACAATGCTCAGCATAGAATGGGTGCTCAATAAATAATTGTTGAATTAATGAGATACTACACTAGCCCCTTCATGAAAGATCTCCTAAAATGTGTAATTACTATGGAATGCTAAGTTGCAAAATTCCTTCATTCACACATAATTTTATTCATTTTAAATGGTAATTGATATTTAAGTATTGAACACTTATTTATTACCATCTTTTACAAGAAATCCTGATAAGGTAGATGATATTATCTCCATTTAACACATGAGGAAACTGAAACTCAGAGAGTTAAGGCACTTTTCCAAGGCCACACAGCTCCTACATAGCTAAGCCAGGATTCAAATTCAAACCTGTATGACTACAAAACTCTTTCCAATACATCATGCTTCCTTAAACGTATGTTTGGTTTAATGCATTACATTTTTGTTTAGATCTGTAATCTTGAGGATATAATGATTCAGAGCAAAGTGTAATTACTTGAAACCCAGTAAGTTCCTCAATAAAGTTCTTAAACATGAGCTATGTAATCTTACTGAATTAATAGAACTATTTTATTAATCTGGTAATCAACTTATGACCTCTGACTTCTTACACTCTCTTTTTTTTTTTTTTTTTTTTTCTGAGAACGAGTCATCTTGCTCTGTTGCCCAGACTGGAGTGCAGTGGCATGATCTCGGCTCACTGCAAGCTCTGCCTCCTGGGTTCGTGCCATTCTGCTGCCTCAGCCTCCCAAATGGCTGGGACTACAGGCGCCCGCCATGACGCCAAGCTAATTTTTTGTATTTTTTGTAGAGATGGGGTTTCACTGTGTTAGCCAGGATGGTCTCGATCTCCTGACCTTGTGATCCACCCACCTCGGCCTCCCAAAGTGCTGGAATTACAGCCATGAGCCGCTGTGCCCGGCCAATGACCTCTTACACTCTAAGTGATATTTAAATATATAGTAAATATAGGCTCGGTATGGTGGCTGATGCCTGTAATCCGAGTGCTTTGGGAGGCTGAGGTGGGAGGATCACTTGAGCCCAGGAGTTCAAAACCAGCCTGGGCAACATAATAAGACCCTGTCTCTATAAAAAAATAGGCCAGGTGTAGTGGCACATGCTTGTAGTCTCAGCTACTTGGGAGGCTGAGGTAGGAGCATTGCTTGAGCCTGGGAAGTCAAGGCTGCAGTGAGCCATGATTGTGCCATTGCATTCCATCCTGAGTGACAGAGTGAGACTCTGTCTCAAAATAGATAGATAATAGATAGATAGATATAAATATAGATAGATAGATAGATATGGGTATAGATATAGAGAGAGAGTAAATATAGTAAAAACTCAGCTAGAAGGCTAGGTGACTGAATTTGAGACAGCATGGTGAGATGATTTCCTGCTGAAGCATCAGAAAGCAATGAAAAATGATTTGTATTTTAGTCCTCACATTTTTGGGATATCTTTCAAAATTCAGGAATTCATTTTCTGATCATAGAACAAACCGATGCAATGGTGTCCAAAACTACAGAAATATACTCTGCGTTTTTTAAATTAGACATTGGAGTTGCAAATAGAAATATAAGAGTGCCTGGGGATTTCATCTCCACTGCTTTATCTTCTCTGCTGCCAGAGGTCCCAAGTGGCTCTGTCATAGCCTCTGTTACCCTGTGAACTGAAGGTACTGAGAGATCCATAGATAGGACATTGAGACATACCAGAAGCTGGGAAATGGACTAAGTGGCCTTTTGAAGATGTGGCAGAAAACTCACTCAGGAGAAGTGGACATTACTGGATCCTTCTCAGAAGAATCTCTACAGAGATATGATGGAGAAAACCTCCAGGAACTTGGCTTCTGTAGGAAACAAATAGGAAGATCAGGACATTGGAGATGAGTTCAGAAATCCTGCGAGAAATCTAAGAAGTTATATCATGGAGAGACTGTGTGAAAGTAAAGAAGGTAATCATCATGGGGAAACCTTCAGCCAGATTCCAAATCTTAATATGAAGAAGAAAAGTCCTACCAGAGTAAAACCATGTGAATGTAGTGTGTGTGGAAACGTTTTCATGTCATTCATCCCTTGACAGGCACATCATACGTCACACTGTACACAAACAGTGAGTGTGGGGAATGTGGAGATAAGTCACATAAATGTAAACAATGTGGGAAAGCACATAGGTATACGAGTGCCATGGTGATTTGCTGCACCTATTGACCCATCCTCTAAGTTCCCTCCCCTCACCCCCCACCCCACAACAGGCCCTGGTGTGTGTTGTTCCCCTCACTGTTTCCATGTGTTGTCATTGCTCAACTCCCACTTGTGAGTGAGAACATGCAGTGTTTGATTTTCTGTTCTTGCGTTAGTTTGCTGAGGATAATGGCTTCCAGCTTCATCCAGGTCCCTGCAAAGGACGTGATCTCATTCCTTTTTATGGCTGCGTAGTATTCCATGGTGTATATGTACCACATTTTCTTTATGCAGTCTATCATGCTGCACATGTATTCTGGAACTTAAAGTAAAATTTTTAAAAAATTAGCAAGAAGACTTTGATATATAAATTTACATTTGTATAGTAACAGTAAACTTTTGCCAGAAATATGTTTTGTCTTAAGATATAAGCTAATTATGACACTGCATGTATGACACTGCATGTATATAATTTATAAATACACATACCTCTACTGAGGGGATGTGTTCAAAATAAGAACCGTGCGTTTTTACAGAGTGCTGATTGGTGCGTTTACAATCCTTTAGCTAGACACAGAGTGCTGACTGGTTCATTTACAATTCTTTAGCTAGACACAGAGTGCTGATTTGGTGTGTTTTTACAGAGTGCTGATTGATACATTTATAATCCTTTAGCTACACACAGAGTGCTGATTGGTGTGTTTACAATCCATTAGCTAGACACAGAGCACTGATTGATGCATTTTTACAGACTGCTGATTGGTGCATTTACAATCCTTTATCTACACACAGAGCGCTGATTGGTGCATTTTTACAGAGCACTGATTGGTGCATTTATGATCCTTTAGCTAGACACAGAACACTGATTGGTGCATTTTTACGGAGTACTGATTGGTGCGTTTACAATCCTTTAGCTAGACATGGAAAGCTGATTGGTTAGCTAGACACAGAGTGCTGATTGGTGCATTTTTACAGAGTGTTGATTGGAGAATTTACAATCTTTAGCTAGACACAGAGCACTGATTGGTGCATTTTTACAGAGCACTGATTGGCGCATTTACAGTCTTTAGCTAGACACAGAGTGCTGATTGATGCGTTTTTACAGAGTGCTGATTGGTGTGTTTACAATCCTTTAGCTAGACACAGAGTGTGATTGGTGTGTTTACAATCCATTAGCTAGACACAGAGCACTGATTAGTGCATTTTTATAGAGTGCTGATAGGTGCATTTACAATCCTTTAGCTAGACACAGAGTACTGATTGGTGCATTTACAATCCTTTAGCTAGACACAGAGCACTGATTGGTGCATTTTTACAGAGTGCTGATTGGTGCATTTACAATCCTTTAGCTAGACACAGAATGCTGATTGGTGCATTTACAATCCTTTAGCTAGACACAGAGAGCAGATTAGTGCATTTTTACAGAGTACTGATTGGTGCATTTACAATCCTTTAGTAAGACACAGGGCACTGATTGGTGCGTTTTTACAGAGTGCTGATTGGTGCCTTTGCAATCCTTTAGCTAGACACAGAGCACTGATTGGTGCATTTACAATCCTGTAGCTAGACACAGAGTGCTAATTGATGCATCTACAATCCTTTAGCTAGACACAGAGCACTGACTGGTGCATTTTTACAAAGTGCGGATTGGTACATCTACAATCCTTTAGCTAGATACAGAGTGCTCGTTGGTGCATTTACAATCCTTTAGCTAGACACAGAGCACTGACTGGTGCTTTTTTACAGAGAGCTGATTGGTGTGTTTACAATCCTCTAGCTAGACAGAAAAGTTTTCCAAGTCCCCACTAGACCCAGGAAGTCCAGCTGGCTTCACCTATCAGATGGCCTTATGTAGATGTTGATGGTTGCTTAACTCATCAGGGTGGTGGTTACTAGAGGTTGGAGTGGCTGTGGCAGCTTCTTAAAATAAGACAATAACGAAGTTTGTCACGTCAATTGGCACTTCCTTCGCTACATTTCTCTGTAGCATGTGATGCTGTTTGATAGCATTTTACCTACAGTAGAACTGTTTTCAAAATTGAAGTCAATCTTCTCAAACCCTATCACTGCTTTAGCAAATAAATTTATGTAATATTTTAAATTGTTTGTTGTCATTTCAACAATGTTCACAGCATCTTCACCAGCAGTAGATTCCATCTCATAAACCACTTTCTTTGCTCATTCATAAAAAGCAACTCCTCATCTGTTCAAGTTTTATCATGAGATTGCAGCAATGCAGTCACATCTTTAGATTCCACTTCTTATTCTAGTTTACTTGGTGTTTCCACCACATCCACAGTTAATTCCTCCACTGATGTCTTGAATTCCTCAAAGTCATCCATGACAATTGTAATCAACTTATTCCTAACTTGTATTAATGTTGATGTTTTGACTTCTTCCCATGAATCGCAGATGTTCTTAACAGCATCAAGAATGATGACTTCTTTCTAGAGGTTTTCAATTTATTTTACCCAGATCCATCAGAGAAATTGCTATCTGTGGCAGCCATAGCCTTAGGAAATGTATTTCTTGAAAGTTGATATTACTTCTTCATCCGTGGCCTGCAGAATGGATGTTGTGTTAGTAGGCATGAAAACAACATTAATCTTGCACAGCTCTTGCATGACTGGGTACATTTTAAATGAGCAGTAATATTTGGAAAGGAATCTTTTTTTGCTGAGCAGTAGCTCTCAGTAGTGGACCTAAAATAGTCAGTACACCATGATGTAAACAGATGTGCTGTCATCCAGGCTTTGTTGTTACATTTATAGGGCACAAGAAGAGTAGATTTCACATAATTCTTAAGGGCTCTAGGATTTTCTGCATGGGTACATGAACATTGGCTTCAACTTAGATTCAGCGGCTGCATTAATCCTTAACAAGAGATTCAGTCTGTTCTTCGAAGCTTTGAAGCCAGGCCTTACTTCTCTCTATTTATGAGAGTCCTAGGTGTAATTTTCTTCCAATAGAAGGCTGTTTTTTCTACATAAAATCTGTTGTTTAGTGTATCCACCTTCATCAATTAACTTAGCTTGATCTTCTGCTTAACTTGCTGCAGCTTTTACATCAGCACTTGGTGCTTCAACTTAGACTTATGTTATAGCGATGATTTCTTTCCTTCAACCTCATGAACTAACCTCTGCCAGCTTCCAACTTTTCTTTTGCAGTTTTCTCACCTCTCAGACCTTACGGAATTGTAGAGAGTTAAGAACCTTGCTCTGCATTAAGCTTTAGCTTAAAAGAATATTGTGGCTGGATTTGCTATTCTATCCAGACCACTAAAACTTTCTTCATATCAGCAATAAGGCTGTTTCTCTTTCTTATCACTGGTCTGTTCACTGGAGTAGCACTTTAATTTCCTTCAAGAACTTTTCTTTGGCACTCACAACCTGGCTGTTTGTCTCAAGAGGCCTAGCTTTCACCCTATCTTGATGTTCCACAAGCCTTTCTCACTGAGCTTAATCATTTTCAGCTTTTGATTTAAAGTGAAAGACATACAACCCTTCCTTTCACTTGAACAGTTAGAGGTCATTGTGGGATTATTAATAATAACTAATTTCAATATTGCTGTGTCTTAGGGAATAAAGAGACCCAAGGTGAGGTAGAGAAACAGGAGAATGGTCGGTTGGTGGAGCAGTCAGAACACACATTTATCCATTAAGTTTGCCATCTTATATGGCTGTGGCTCATGTCGCTCCAAATGTAATGTCACTCCAATGTAATGATGATCACAGATTATCATAACAGATACAATAATAATTAAAAAGTTTGAAATATAGCAAGAATTACCAAAGTGTGACACAGAGACAAGAAGTGAGCACATGCATTTGGAAAAATGGGGCCAATAGATTTACTTGATGCAGGGTTGCTATAAACCATTAATTTGTAAAAGATGCAATATCTGCAAAGTGCAATAAAGGAAAGTGTAGTAAAATGAGGTATGTCTGTATTATATTCTTAAAAATTGCGGAGGGTACATTTTATGTGTTCTCACCATGAAAATTGCTACGTATGGGAGGTAATGCATATGTTAATTATGTCTATCTATCCATTCCACAATGTAGAGATATTTCAAAACAACATGATATACATGGTAAGTATATACATATATTTAATTTTTCAATTAAAAAGTTAAATTATAGACTGGATGTGATGGCTCATCCCTGTAATCCCAGCATTTTGGGAGGGTGAGGCAAGAGGATCACTTAAAGTCAGGAGTTTGAGACCAGCCTGCACAACATAGTGAGACCCTGTCTCCATGAAAATAAAATATTAGCCCAGCGTTGTGGTGCACACTTTTAGTCCCAGGTATTCAGGAGGCTGAGGTGGGAGAATCACTTGTGCCCAGCAGTTTGAGTTTGCAGTGAGCTATGATTGTGCAACTGCATTCTAGCCTGGGTGACAGAGTGAGACCCTGTCTCAAAAAACCAAACAACAACAAAATAATACAAAAAAGAAAGAAATAGTAGGTATGCTGTTGTAGGTGGAGGGGTTGGTGCATGTTGCATTTCTGAATAGGAGGGCCACGATGTAGGTTTTATCGAAGAGACATTTGGGAACCAAAAGGACTAAGTCAGGTCTTGAACCCAAATGATCTTTTAGGGCACCTCAAATCTCACTACAAAGTGTCCACCTATTCTGCCTATATTTAGAGTGTGTCCCAATTGTAACTTATTAAATCCAGAAGGCAACATTCCCTTCTCTTGTTGAGAGCCTGATTCAGCAACTGCCGACAGAAGCCTTAGAGAGGCATTAGTTCTCATGTTATTGAGTAATATATGAGAAGACAGCTTTTGTATTGGCAATACCTTCATAAATTCCAAAAGTTCAGATTTCAAATATATAACATATGACAATTAAACCATAAAAAGGCACCTTGTGATGTGTGTGTAATTATCCAAAGAATATAACTTTACAAGCTAAAGTGGTCTGGAAATGAGGATAAGTATCCAGTACTCAGCCAAAATATTTCTCTGGTGACATAAGAATTGAGGAGCCAAGAACTGTAGCACCACTAAAGCTTTCTGGCTTCCTCCCAGGAGTCTAAACATTTATTTCCTGAGAAATACCACTTGAATCATTTCTTGGCCTCTGGACAGGATATCACAAAGCTAAAACTACATTGTCCTTATTTTCTTTTGTGAGCTGGAACCAGGGCTTTTTAACTTTTTTACTTGTATATTTTTCACTGAGTTAATACAGCTATATTTTGGCAAATCCTAGCAGTATTGCTTAATATTATTCTGGGAGATAAAATCTTAGAGAAAGACCAGATTCTCTAGACCCCATCAAAATTCCAAATACCAAGTTTAGAGCGCAAAACATCTGAAGAGAAACTCAAATTCAGGCAGATCTTACCAGAGCCCTGAAGCATGGCATTTACCTAAAGATACAGAAGACCTATTACCGGATATAAGAGATGCCCTATGAAGAGAGTGTTGAAGGAACTGTATTTATTGACCCAGAAGAAAAGATGTGTGAGGGATAATTTAATAATTGTCTTTAAAATGTAGCCATGACTCAGATGCACAAATAGTCAATAAATATTCTCTTTATTCTTAGATGATTAAATAGACTTAAGAAGGGCCATGGGAAATTTTAATTAGACTTAAGAAGGAATCCTGACCGTGAGACATTGAAAATGGTTTCTGAAGAAAGTTGTGGAATCTTTCCTCCAGAGAGGTTTGTAAATAGGAGAGAGTCTATCTGTCTATGATGGTTTGAGTGCAACAGCAAGACCTAGGGATCCCAAGGTTTCTCCTATAGGGCTAGATTTGATACACCAGCCCTTTTGGAATCATGTTGCCCTTATATAGCGTTGGGGTGCACTAGCATTATTTGTATTTAAACAAGTGGTCAAGCGATATATTTGAAAAACATATCCTCTGTAATAAAATTGTAATGTTTAGTTGTCTCCTTTCATTTCCAGACATGATTTTAATAACAGTTTGAGTAATATGCTCAGTGTAATTCTTTGCTGTCTCAGTAATTGTTTCATCATTGATGATTAAGATTAATATTACTGATTCTTTTTTGAAAGGAGGGAAAATAGTGTGAGCGGTGCCGTTTCACCCAAGTCCTGTTAGGTTAAGTGTTTTGTAAAATGAAACAGTGTTTATTTGAATAATTTTCTTTCCACAGACTTCATCAGGAGGTTACCAGATTAAAAGTTCTTTTTCTCTAAGTTAGTTTGTTTTTAATCCATATTACTTTCTTTGCATAGGATTTGTAGAGACAATTCACAAGAAGTGGCTGAATCTCACATACATTTGAAAAGGTAAGTTTTAATTTTCTTAAAACTTATAACAAAATTGTATCAGATAAATACATTTGTAATAAAGCCAAATATATTTTAAAGTATTTTTGAAGAGTACAGATCCTCCTCGACTTAGAATGTGGTTATTTCCCAATAAATATATTGTAAGTTGAAAGTATCATAAGTTGAAAATGCATTTAATATACCTAACCTACCAAACATCATAGCTCAGCCTAGCCTATCTTAAACATGCCTGGAACACTTACACTGTCTACAGAAGGGCAAAATAATCACAAAGCCTATTGTATTAGAAAGTGTTGATTATCACATGTAATTTATTGAATAGTTACTGAAAATGAAAAACAGAATGATTGTTCGGGTACTTGAAGTTTCTACTGAATGGGACAGTTTCTAATGAATGCATCTCATACACCTTCATGGAGTTGAAAAATCATAAGTCAAAACATTGTAAGTCAGAAACCATCTGTAATTAGAACTGGATATGACTTTATGGTTCATCTTTTGAGAAAACAGAAATCCTGAGAAAAGAAAGAGTGTATCCAAGATAACAGTGGTAGTATTAGGGTACTCTAACTCAGTCTAGAGCTCTTTACAACACACATCATTACATCTTGCTCTGTTTTGGTGGTTAGTTGTCTGGTGAGGTAGCATGAGTTTGTGTATGTCTATTAGGGCTAAGAATCTGTTGGTCCGTAGAAGTATAAGGGAGACTAATAAAGAAGATATTTTTCATGACCTTAGAGACAACATTTTCATGTTGAAACTCTTCTAGAATAAAAGGAGAGGAGGATTAGAAAGTGATATTGATTTATTGTTCATGAAAATAAAATAGTTGGTATCATGGGAATTTGCCTCATATTAAATATCATAGATGATAGTTAAGAAATTAAATGTGGCATATATTAGCCACAAAAGAATCCCTCCAAACCTTATTAAAAAGAATGTGCAGTAAAATGTCCATAGTAAGCCATATTTATGTAGCCTGGAATTAGAGAGCCTTTCTGTGTCGTCAAGTATTTGGGTAACATAGCAAACAAAAATTGTCAAGCAGTGTGGCAGACTAAAAGCCTCATGGTAATGTGAAAGGCCAATATCACTGATACAGTAAATGCAGGAAAAAGCGGGTAACCCATATCTACACACCATTAACTACTTTGTCTTGACATCTCAAGTTCTGTCTTTGCTAACAACTATAGGCCACTCTCCTTCCTTTCTAACTCCTCCTCTCTCCCTTCTCTCTGTCATAATTTTCTTCCCTCTAGCCCATCTTCTCTAGCCCTAACACATACGCACTGCAAGAACTTATAGATGGATAAAAATACATTGTCTATCCTCAAGAATCTCATAGTCCAGTACAGGAGATAAAAAGGTAGACAGGTAAACAATTATGAGACAGTCTACTGAAGAGACAAAAGCATTTTTCCATATGGGTCAATGGAAACCCAAGCTATGGGTTTCAGAGAGGTGATGACGTCTGAATGCAGTTTAGAATGCTAAATAAGAAGATCTCATCATCTTCTCCTTGGATTATTGAAAGTACTCCCTAACTGGACTTCTTGCCAACATACTTGCCCTCCCAAATTTTCAGGGAGCTTCCAGTCCAAAGGCAATGAAGCATAAGAAATTCAGGGAATATTTGGAAAAAGACAAAATGTTTGGTGTGATGTTATGAAGTCATGAAGGGATCTAAATAAAAAAGATGAGCAGAGGCTAAATCATAAGGTGACTTGTATACCGTGAGCCCTGTCTTGTAGAACTAGAAGAGCGGTTGAATGTGTTGGTAAGTGGAAGATTTACCCAGTACAATTTGCATTTTGATCTTGTGACATCTAAGCGAAGATTAGATTGAACTGGAGGAGGATAAACATGATGGCAGGAAGCATAGTTAAGAATCATCATGGAAAAGGTAATGACATTTTCAGCTAGTGCAGTGGTGGGAATAGAGAGCAGTAGACAGACTCCAGAGACATTTAGGAGTTAATATTGACAGGACTTGGTTTTGGATTGACTGTAGTAGGTGAGGGAAGAGAGAGAACAAGGAATATCTATCTTATCTGGCTTGAACAACTAGATAGTGGTGCAATTCACTGAAATATGGGACGCACAAGGAAGAACACTTCTGAGTGGGGGAGGAAGATATCAAGTTTGGACGTGTTGAATTTGACTTGCCTATGAGTCATTTACTTTACCTAGTGATATTTGATAATTATTCCCATCAATAAATTTTCTCCTAAGCAATTTGATATAATGGTCTGGAGCTCAGGAGAGCAGCATACACTCTACCTTCTTTGCCTTTTCTGAATGCTTTTAGAATCCATATTTGACAACTTAGCCCTTGATTCCATACTGGCCTGTCCCAGTCCTTTATTTTTCTTATTTCTGTGTACTTTTCAGAGGCAGACATTATACATCCATCTATACCTTTTGCAATGCCTAATTCACTTGTGGGCATGAGTGAGGACTTTGTAAAGGCTTCTGAATACTTGCATTTGGCCACCTCACCACTGAGGTCATTCAGGAAAAAGAATGACATTTTAATACTTATTAAAGGGTGCAAAAGACATTTAAATCTTTATAAATTCCTTAACAAATATCACAAATCAGATTCACATGTGTGACCAATTTTACTTGAAAGATTTGTGGGATATTTTCCATTACCCCATTCCCCTAATTTAAGTTTTCAAACTTTTAGGAAAAAGTAGAAATGACACTGCTTTCCCACACTAGTTTTCTTCAAATTCTTTATTCTATCTTCTGGGTCCCTGTGATTCTGCAACTCACTTAAGCGTATGAAATTGATAAACTAGGGAAGCAATCTTGTCATTGTTATCTGATATTTTGAGACTTACAATTACCTGTAGATGTTGTATCCCAAGATACTCCCTGCTTTATTTTCTCCAAAGGAAGGACCTCTTATATATCAACAGTGGACCTTGAAAAGTTTCTGTTAAGCACTGACTGAAAATAGTTATTTTACTTGAAAAAATATTCAAGAGGTTTAAGCACAGTTGCCAAATATGGCAATGAGGTCTTTTGTGGCTTAGCAATTCTTGCTTTCCTGTCTTCCTCTGTTTTGATGTTCTGTCATTATGTTTACCTTCCCTTTTCTTAGAGTTATTATTTCATTTATGCATGCATCCTTGTATCTATACATTCATTCTTTACACATTACTAAAATTTTCCAGTCCTAGTCTCTGTGCCTTGCAAAATACTCAAGAAAAGAATTAGTCATGTTGTGTAAATGTGCAAAGGTAAAAGATTAATACACACCTGCTTCTTCCCCACATAGCCTTCTTGAATACTTTATATGAATATCAATGTATTTTTTAGAGAAAATAATTCCCGCCTTGGGACCCAGGCACAATGGAGTGATACCAATAGTGGGACTTGTAACCCCAGTACATGTCAAGGGATAAATCCTGGCAAGTTATAGACAGGTGGAGCTTCATTTTATTCACCCCCTGCCCACTCTTCTAATCAAAACTTTCCATCACCTAATTCACATGTAGGCTTACTCTGTGCCATGCACATAGTAGGTGCTTTACACATATTAATTCCTTTAATTCTTACTACTGTCCTGTGGATTAAGCCCTATTACTATCCCCATTTAAAGGATGAGGAAACTGAGGCATAGAGAACTTTAGTACATTTTCCAAGGTCACACAGTCAGTAAATGATAGAACCGAGATTCAAACCCAGGCAGACTGGCTCCAGATCTACGTTCTTGGCCAATATACTATGGTATGGAACTTGTTTGATTAATTTAGTGGGTAAATCTGTATTTCTGTCAGCTACTCTGTGTCTTCTTCTAAATGTGGGCTACATCTGTTTGCTGGAGAGCAGCTCAGAACCAAGGAAAATGGTATACATCTTTGCTCTCAACATTTAAATGTGGCACCCAAAGATTAATGGGGAATCCCCCAAAAAGATCTACTGAAACTAGCACCAACAGAAAATTGGTGTAGCAATTTGGTGACACAGGAAAGAAGAAGTATTTCTTTTTTATGAAGGGGTCTTTTGAGTCCTGAGATTATAAAACTTTGAACAGCTCTCTCTTCAGGAAAATCTTTTTATTTTATTTTATTTGTATTTTTCTGTTATTATTTTTTAGAGGTGGAGTCTTGCTATGTTGCCCAGCCTGACCTGAAACACTTGGGCTCAACCAATACTCCTACCTCAGCCTCCTGAGTAGCTGGGACTGCAGGTGTGTTCCACCATGCCCGGCCTCGTCAGGAAAATCTTTAGTTATTGTTCCACAGTTGTCACATTAGTGCCAAATTTGAAAATCAGTCTTCAAATTTGAATTGAAAAGGAAGAGAATGAGATATTTATAAGTAAGAAAATTTCATATTTTGGTGTGGTAATGTAATGAGCCGAGCAAGGAAATGTTCTAGAAAAGTATAAGAGCTTACAAATAATTAGTCTTATAAAGTGAATAAGACTATGTAGCTTTTAAAAGCTTAGTGATTACCAATGTAGTGTTAACATTGCTGAAACTTTGATTGTTTAAAATAGAGTAGGTTAAAAGAAAGAGTGCAGAATTCATATGACAGGTTACCATGTCAGATAATACACATTTGTAATTGAGAATAAAGGACAAAAAAGACTATAATCAATGAACATCATTTACTTTACCTAGTGATATTTGATAATTATTCCCATCAATATATATTCATCTTTAGTAGTGTGTTAATTCTCTAGAAGTCATAATTTTCTAGTTTTAGAAATACCTATGCCTAAGTCTGCTACATAAATGACCACTAGGCAATCTCATTCAGTCTCAGGGCTTTAAAGTAACATTTATATATTACTAACTCCAAAATTTTTATCTCTAGTACTGAATTCCACCCTAAGCTCCAGACTCATGTAACCACTCTCTACTCTGTATCTCTACTTGAAAGTCTAATGAGCAGCTCAAACTTATCATGTCCCAAACTGAATTCTTTATTTTCACAATAAGCCTGCTTCTTCCCCAGTGTGCCTCATTTCAATAAATGTCACCACCATTTACTTAGTTGCTTAGGCTGGAATTCTTGGCATCATTTTTGATTACCCTCTCTCTCTCATAACCCACATCCAATCGTTTAGAGAATTATACCAGCCCTATGTTCAAAACGTATTCAGAATATGACACTTTTTGCCATCATAGTGCAAGTCACCATCATCTCTTGATTAGACAATTGCAGGAGCTTCTGAAATCATCTCCCTGATTCCATTTTGTATCCATCCAACTTATTGTCTCCTCAGCAGCTGAGTGATCTTTAAAAAATTAGTAATATCGTTCACCTCTCTGATCAAAACCTTCCAAAGCTCACCATCTCACTTAGTTTAAAAGTTGAAATCTTTTAAATGGTCATGAGGCACCATACAAACTGCCCCCTCTACCTCTCTGACCTTTCTTTCTTCTACTTTCCTCCTTGCTTGCTCTGCCCCAGCAACACCGGCTTCTTTGCCACAACCCACCAGTTACAGTCCCACTTCAGGACCATTGCATTTGCTATTTCTTCTGTCTGAAGCACTCACTACTCAGTTATCTTTGTGGGTCCTTCCTCAGAGAGGATATTCCTGATCATCCTTTCTAAAATAGCCTTGTTCTCTCAGGCCACCAGTCTCTATCTAGCCTCTTACCCGATTTTTTTTTTTTTTGATGGTTTATAATTACTTAACATATTTTTGCTTGTTTATTTGTTTATGGTCTCTCTCCATTACTAGAATGTAAACTCAACAAGTGTAGGAATTTGTCTATTTGTCATTGCTATATCTCAGTTACCTAGTATAGAACTCAATAATTATTAATTGAATAAATGACTGACTAAATGAATGAATCACTAAATTGCAGTAGCCTAGGGAGACAGTAGGTCTTAGTCTTAGGAAATAACTAAAACATGTCTTCAAAGATATACTGCCAATCTAAAATAGTTTACAAGATCACCCCAATATTAATGTACAAATCCAGCTGTTCTCTTTTCTGGGAATACAGCCAGTTTAAAGTCAATGCTAATATGTAGTAAATATGATCCACAAAATCTGTGATTTTCTTGTAAATTAAATAAAAGGATTCATAGATGAGGTGCTTTTGAAACTCTGTTTAGTAACCTGTTCAAGCATTTCAAAACCTACATGCCACTAATAAAATGACAACTTGAGAAAATTAATATTTTTTGGCTGGGCGTGATGGCTCACGCTTGTAATCCCAGCAGTTTGGGAGGCCGAGGCGGGGGGATCACTTGAGGTCAGAAGTTAAAGACCAGCCTGGCCAACATGGCCAAACCCCATCTCTACTAAAAATACAAAAATTAGCCGGGCGTGGTAGTGGGCGCATGTAATCCCAGTTACTCAGGAGGCTGAGGCAGGAGAATTGCTTGAACCTGAGAGACGAAGGTTGCAGTGAGTTGAGATGGCGCCACTGCACTCCAGCCTGGGCGACGGAGTGAGTGAGACTCTGTCTCAAAAAAAAAAAGAAAAATAGAAAACACAAGGTATACTGCCAATCTAAAATAGTCTCCTGCCAATCTACAATAGTCTACAAGATCACCCCAGTATTAATGTAAAAGTCCAGGTGTTCTCCTTTCTGGCAATACAGCCACTTTAAAGTCAGTGCTAATATGTAGTGAATATGATCCAGAAAATCTGTGATTGTCTTCTAAATTAAATAAAAAGATTCATAGATGAGGTGCTTTGAAACTCTGTTTAGTAACTTGTTTAAACATTTTAAAACCCACATGCCACTAATAAAATGACAACTTGAGAAAATTAATATTTATTTTTGATGCTTGTTTTTCTGAAATTATGGTGTATCCTGGCTATTAGGGATTTTCTGTTGCTTGTCTACTCTCCAACTGGGACTTAATGTCTTAATTTTATTAAGACTCAATCCAAGGACACACATGTGTACCTTCTGGTTTCCTGTTGATAGTTCATTAACAAGTTCATTATGTGTTATTTCCTGTCTCAGCATTATCAAGAACAAACCCGGAAAGATCATGATTTTAGGGCAAAATTTTATATGATTGCCTTTCTGAACTCTTGTGATTGAAGAACTGTTTATTTTATAACACATTTTGGACACTAAAGGAGACAAATACAAAAGAATTGTTCTGTAATTGCTATTCTCGGAAAAAATAGGTAGAAAAATATATATATCTAGTAACGCTGAAGAATATCCTAGTTTGTTTTCATGCATTTATGGAGAAAGGAGTTTTTACCATATTGCATTAATTATCTTCAAATGATTCAAATAAATTAAAGATTATTTATTATTAAGTGGCAGTGTGATCTAGTGAAAACTGATTCTATTATTGGCTTTGTCACTAACTAACTAAATAACCCTGACAAGGTCTTCTTTCCTTTCAGGGCCTCAATTTCCTTGTCTGTAAAAGAGGGAGTTAGACTAGAGTTCTTAGATTTGTTTCAGTCATACCAGTTTAAGGTTCTGTGAATTCCATACTTCCTGCCTTTTGAGTGTTGAAGTATCAGTTTTCATGAGAGGATAAATTAATAAATATTTTGTTACCTTGATAATTGTTGAAGCTAGATAAATGTTACATGTGATTTCATCATATTAATTTCACTTTTGTGTATGTTTGAATATTCTTACAATAGCAAATTTAGAAATATAATTGATTATTACATTTTATGATAGATAATTTACTACATTCAAACTTATCTTGCAAAGTCTATTTTATGTCTACAATGTTTTGTTCCATTGTCCTCTGAAACATTTATACAAAATAGCAACCCCTTTTATGTTCATTCCAGGGCGATTTTCTTCAGTTTTTGGGTAACTATGCCAAGGTTCAGACCAGATTGCAAACGTTCCCTGTGTACAGATTTTCAAAGTGAAGGTATTCATTAATTAGGAAGCTAGCAAAAGCTTTTCATAAGCGTATTATAATTCGTACTGACTTGGTAACCCACAATGTATAATTTAAGTTGGCTTAATTATCTGTAACTAACTCTTAAATCCAGGATGATTTTTCTCCTTGACATCCTACACATTGCCAGGCCGTTTCTGGAAGAAAGTGGGGTAGACTATGTTGTAGCTAAGAAAATGTCTTGATGTCAAGCAATCTTGGATTCAAATGCCCATTTCAGCCACTTCCTAAAAGTAGAACCTTGGGAAAATGATTTAACTTTTCGGAGCCTTAGTTTCCTCTTCTGTAAAATGGAAATGCCAATAGTAGTTCCTACATCATGGAGTTATTGTGAGGACTAAAGAACATGAGTAGTCATTGAACATACTGCCTGACATGCAGTTTAAATCAGCAATATCTACTGTCATTATTATCTTCGTCATTTGGTTATTTGCATTATTTGAATAAAATTATATGTGGAGGAAGTTTTAAAAAATAAAGGAGGAAATATGGTTACATTTAATAAATATTTATTGAATGCATGCTATGTTCTAGAAAATGGATTTACAGAGGTAAGTAAGGCACACTTCTTGCCCCTAAGGAACTCACATGCTAAGGTCAGAAACAGACATGTGAAACATTAGTCAGGACTGAACCTAATGGAGTGGCAGAGTAGGGAATTGCTGTTATGCTAGGATTTAAAGGGAAGTAAAAACAAACCAAGACACAAAAATTTCCAGCCCATCACTGGATTTGAAACACCATTAGCGTATTTTCCCTTTGGATTTTGTACATTCTTTGATATTTGGATTCCATGAGCAAATATCTTTTGGAAGAATAAGTAATGTCAATTAGCACTTTAATGGATATTTGTTTCTGTATTAATTAGGCTACAGGTCAAACTGCTATAATCAAGAAACCTCAAAATATGACAGCTCAAGCAAAAGACAAAAAGATGGGAAGACAGCACTGCCGCAGGAGACCACTCAAGGCCTAGGGTCCTTCTACCTGATTTCTTTGCCACTTCCTAGTGCATGTTGACATTGTCAGTGTGGTTAAATATGGCTTCCACTATTACATCTGGGCTACAGCCTGCTGGGGGGAGAGAAAGAAGAGGAGAAATGATTTTCTTGTTAAAACATGACTCAAAGTTTGCACACATGACTTCTTGCATCTCATTGTCTAAATTTCAGTCATATTTTCATACCAAGCAGCAAAGGAGTCTGGAAAATGTAGTCTCTAGACTGGAGGCCATGTACACAGCTAAAACTCATGAGTTTCTATCACTATAATAAAAGGAAAAATAGTAGAATTGACACTGGGAAATAATTAGTCTCTGCCAGATTTCATCAACAATTTTATCTTGATTAGCTTCCTAAAAGACCTAGGCTTTTACAAAAAGGTAGGCTCTGTGAGTTTGATAAAGAAAGTGTCATAAAGAAGTGTCAACCTCAAATAATCAAAAAGGTAAAAATCTAATTGAAAGAGAGTGTATTTAAGTGCAATGTGTGAGGATGGACCTCAGAAACTCCAACTCCAAGGGAATGGAGTCAGCATTCTGAAGTAGGGAAGGTAAGGTTTTATTTATACAGGCAGAAACAGAGGAGTTTTTAGCAGGATTACAGCATTATTCATGCAAGGCTGGTGCTTAGTTATAGCAATTTGATTGGTTATAGTCAGTGTTTCTTTTTGGAAAGGCTATATTTAACATTTTTTACAGAGAGTATAATCATCATGGGTTTTCTGTCATCTAGTTTGAGCAAAGCAGGACACCAGAGAGGAAGTTAATCTATAACAAGAGTCATTCATTAAGAAGGCAGGAGATTTTTGTCCCTGACATTGTTTAATTCTCTCTAGTAATTGTACAGAACAAGAAAAATAAGAAAGTGAGTCAACGTATAACCTGAGAACAGAAGTTGTATCCATCTGTGACTTGAATCACAGTTACATTTCTCTCAAAGCTTAAAGTGTTTTTGGGGATTCCACGGCTTTTAAATTTTATTTATTTTCACAGAAGGTTGACTTGTCTGGTGTATTTACTGATACCAACCAATTCTCCAAATCTCCGATTCTCTGACAGCAACTGGGCATCCAACAATTCAATTCAATTATGACACTATCTGTAGTTAGCACAGACATGGCAGGTTGAGGGCTCAGTCCCACAAGACTGCCCCACTTCGGATGCCAGTAGCAAGTCCCAATGCTTCAGACTAACTGGCTCTTCAGTTTCAATAATTTGATAGAATGATTCACAGAACTCAGGAAAACACTACTATTATCAATTTATTATAAAAAAATACAATTCAAAACAGTCAAATGGAAGAACTTCATAGGATAAAGTATGGTCCCAGCACCTCAATGTGGAAGTTCTTGGAACCCTTTGGTTTAGGTTTTTTTTTTTTTTAAGTGGAGGCTCCATTATGTAGGCACGATGGATCAAATCATTGGCCATTGGTGATTGATTCAATCTCTGAAACCTCTACCATCCCTGGAGGTCAGGGGTGGGGCTGAAAGTTCAAACCCTCTAATTGAGTGGTTGGTTCCTCTGGCCACTAGCCCCTATCCTCCAAGAGTCACTTCATTAGCATAAATTCAGGTGTGGTTGAAAGGGGCTCATTATGAATAATAGAAGACATTCCTATTACTCAGGAAATTCCAAGGGTTTTAGGCACTCTGTTCAGATAACCCGGGACAAACGTCAAATATATATTTTATTATTCTACAACTTGGTATTATCAGGAGCTAGAATGGTTCTCCAAACCATCTCTGCTTGAAGATATTCACCCTTTTGACAACACAGGTAGAGTTTGTTGTTCTCTCCTCTGAGCTCCCTTTGCTGCCAATGACCTCTATCATAGTGTACTGTTCTTCTCATATTATACCATAAATATTTCATAGTTTCTGATTTCTGTCCCTCTAACTAGAATGTGAGCTACAATGCTTGGCACATTATTATTATTGCTCTGTAACTCTTGAATGAGTGAATGGCAAACAGTCAGTCTGGCACAGCTAACCTCTGTGGTCTCTGTTCATGACTGGTGTTAATTGTTAATTCCAGTAAGTTTCTAGGGACTAGACCCTGATGTTGCTAATTGTATTTTCCAAATCTTGTGGGTTTCCTGAGAATCTCAGCTCTGGTTTCCTACTGTTGAATCTGTGGTAGTCTAGAGGGTGAATTCAGAGTTCATAAATCAGTTTGATCAAACTAAGTGGATTTGGGGGAAAGCAGGCAATCTTCATGCCCTCTGTCTCACAGAGTGTGTTCTTTATAGGAGACCAATGTTCTATGCAATATGCCAACTTTACCAAATAACTTTTCAAGTCAGTCTTGTGGGGATGGTTTGATTTTTAAAAAATGCCTTTAGAACTTTAGAAGTGACATTTGCATGAATGTTTAAAAACTGTTACCAAATTCAGGGAATTTTGTTTAAACCATGTGTGTACATGTACATATACATATAACCTAAATGTCAAAGCATTATTTATTTTTCTTGTTTTTGCCTATTTAATGCCCTTTAACCTTACCAAGGCCATTAAATACTTGAGACATTAGATGCTGCCTTTGCCGATTACCTCATTTGTATAGCAGTTTAGGAATACTCATTTCCTGTTTTGATAATTAACAGAATACTTGGGATTATAAAGCTTTACAGAATGACTTCTGCCAGTTGACCATTTTAGCTACTGAGGTATCAAACAAAACAAAACAAAACAAAACATCCCAGCAGTGGAATGACTCTATGGGAAGAGCATAAGCCTAGGTGTCAAATCTAGGTGACCGAGGTTTGATTTCTCCTGAATTTTTGACTTCTGGAAAGTAACTTAATAGTCATTTGTAAAACTAAAATAATACCCACTTGCTTGTCTGAGAGGGATAATAGATAAAATAAAGTAGTATATATATTCCTGCTAGAGAGGCTATGGAACGTCCTTGTCTAGCCTAGCTCCATTCTAGCTGCACCTAATTGTATTACAATGACTTAATCTCAACTGTCCTGAAAAATTTCCCCATTCTTAGGCTTTGATGTACCTTTCACTCCACACCCGTTGGGTAACACTTACCCAGGTCTGCATCAAATTTAGGTTTACACCTTCTCTTCAATTTGGCGTAGACCATCTTGCAGCTAGAGAGGGGTTGCCCCAAGTAGTCTTACCCATCCTCCTTTCTCTGCACCATTCAAGTTTACTCCCAAATCTTCTTTTCTTTTTTTTTTTTTTTTTTTTTTTTGAGACGGAGTCTCGCTCTGTCGCCCAGGCTGGAGTGCAGTGGCCGGTTCTCAGCTCACTGCAAGCTCCGCCTCCCGGGTTCACGCCATTCTCCTGCCTCAGCCGCCAAGTAGCTGGGACTACAGGCGCCCGCCACCTCGCCCGGCTAGTTTTTTGTATTTTTTAGTAGAGACGGGGTTTCACCGTGTTAGCCAGGATGGTCTCGATCTCCTGACCTCGTGATCCGCCCGTCTCGGCCTCCCAAAGTGCTGGGATTACAGGCTTGAGCCACCGCGCCCGGCCCAAATCTTCTTTTCTTAGGACTTGAAACATGCCTTGTATCTGGAGCAGAGATTAATCATTGCTAAGGTACAAGTATACAAGTATCAATGACAAAGAATATATTTATTCAAAGCTAAGAATATATTTATTTGTATTGATGCCATTAGAAAGCATTCAAATAGGACTTTTAGTAGATTAAAATGAATTATCTTTTTAGTGTATTTTTTTTTCACACCAAGAAGCAAAGCTTACCTTATGCTTTCACTGATTAAGCTATCAAATCAAGGTGGAAGGGAATATCTAATGGACTTTAACAACTGAGGCATGGTGCATTATTGTTTCCAACTGTATTTGATTAACTAAATTTAACTTGTGGTTTGCATATCTACAAATAAATGTACTTTATTATTCCAAGATATTATTATGCTTCCATTTCTTTGAATTGTACTCCAATATCATGGTATATAATAAGAATATCACAAAGCTGGGCTAGTGGCATTAAAAGATAAGTTATAGCATAGTGAAATATTTGCAAGAGCTAGAGGATTCAGGGAAAACAGGAAGCTTGAAGAAAACTTCCTGGAGGTGTTTTTTTTTTTTCTTTAAATAGAAGAAGACAAATTAGTTAATTGAAAATGCAATCTCAGGAAAAAGAAAGAAGATTTTGAATCTAGATCTTCTTTTTCTTACCGTCATGTCAGCAAATTCTGATTAGAAAATTCCTCCTGTAGGCCTGATAAATAATTTCTGCTAAAAATCGTTGTGAGAGGGCCAAATGAGCTGACATCTGAAAAGTAAATACAAAACTCCCTAAACAATTCCCAGTTTCTTCTCACCCTCCTAACTTTAATTTAGGGAGAAACATCAGCTATGGAAATGAATAAAAAAGAAAGACATCTAGGGGTAAAAAACAACTTGGGTACAACATAAAGCTAATAGTGGAGAGAAGATTGCACACATGGCCCACTCTTCATTCACACTCTTGCCTTTTATTTGTTTATTCACATATTTAGTGTAAAACCTATCTTTAGAACCTGAGAGAAGTTATCAAGTCTGAACCTGTGTTCCAAAGCAAGGAAGAAAATTTGTATCTATTGGATGGTGTACAGATTGGATACAGCCTCAATTCATTCCCTTTTGGGAATAAATGACTGGCATTGCATCTGCTCCAGAAAAGCATCAAAAATATTCTGGCTTCTTATGGCTTTGCGTGGTTCCTGGACATGGAGATTAAACCAGGGGCAGACAAAAACTCTTTGGAGACTTGAAGGATAAGGGACAATTTGGTGGTGGCCTGAATTTACAAAAATAAACTCTTGTTTGGTTGTGTAAAGAATGATTTGATAAATTTCCAATGGGAAACAAAATGTATACATAACACTTACTGAATTTTAATTACAACATCTAGAATTTTAGAAATCAAGGAAACTTTAGACAATGACATAGTTCTATTGGCTCATTTTACACATGAGAAACTGACAATTGCTTAGGGAAAGTACAGGGGCAATTTTTGTTTGGGAATAGGAGGTTAGACCAGATTACTTCTGAGATCCCACTCAATAAATTTTTGAAACTGAGGCCCAAAGAGGTTAAGGAAATTGCCCAAGGTCACAGAACTGACTGGGAGGGAAAGCCTAGAGTAGAATCCAGGTTTCTGGATTCCTTATCTATTTATGACTCCTTTTGTACTTAAAGTATTTGAAACTCAAAATAATAATGCCTTTGGGTAGTACACTTTGAGGAAACAACATAAACCTGGCAATCAAATGCTTACCTTTGGATTATCTTTTAATTCCCAATGCGATGAGTCACACAGCTAAAACAAAACAAAACAAAAAAAAAGAAAAAAGAAAACACTGGCATACTAAGATGCTGTATCAGGAGCTAATTAAAAGGGGGACAAAAACACTCAGATGAACTTTGTAATTTCTTCTGAATCTTTTGACAAATGTAACCTTAAATGCTGACCTGTTTTGAATGCAAATTTTCTAATGACAGTTGGTATTTTTCATGGATAAAAGCAAGAGCTCCTCCTACTTTTTAAAAGAAAGGCTTTAGTTCTAAGATCCTTTAAAATTCATTTAAACAAAGGAGCTGTTCATTGAGACAGTCTTCAGTGGCATTACAGAATTTGATTACAACTGGTCACATTATTCATATAGAGTAAGTCTGATACTTTAGGGGAGAAAGTTTGCAGGTAAGAGCTAAGTTTTGAATATTTGTTTCACTTTCTTCACCTTTTCCTAATGGGATCTTGAATCTTTTTCGGGCAAAAATAGTTTCATTTGATACAACAGTAATTTGGGGAGTACTGCATTTTTTTCTCACATGAAGCTAATGGGTGCTGGATCATCAGTATGGATAGCACTATTGCTTTAATTTTTATTGTTGTTTTCTTATTAGCCTTTATTTTCTATAAAATTCATACCTCTTTAAAGCAAACCTGGTTTTTTTTTTTGGTGGTGGTAAGGTAGTTGCATTTTAGAGTTAGGATGTTCTCTGAGATTATTTCTATGTGATTTTTTTCTATAAGTCAGAATCCTTGACTTTGCAGCAACTTTTATCTCTTAAGCTCATAGATAATCATAGAACTTCTCTAAAATGAATGATTTCATTATCTTTGTATGATGTTTTGAATTAAGTTATAGAATATGTGTGTCCTTTTATGCATAATTTGCTCATATATTATGATTTCATATACAGTAGAGTTATTCATATAAAATTTTCAATTTTCACAGCTTTTGCTCTGAAATGAACTATCATCTTATACTTCTGATGCTTGTTTTCCTCTATAGTTAACACTTAAATAATGAACACACTTTTACAAACTGTACCCATTTTGGATGCTTCCAGATTAGTTTTCTTTTTTAAATATGTAAGATGATACATAAAAGCAGGACATGAACACCAAGGATTAATGAGCTCTTTAAAAAACAACTTTTTAAAGAGATTGGTTCTCACTCTGTTGCCCAGGCTGGACTTGGATTCCTGGACTCAAGCAATCCTCCCTCTTTAGCCTCTCAAGCAGCTGGTACTACAAGCACGCACCAGCTATTTTTTATTGAAATTTTTAAAACTCTGGAATGCTTTAGAGTGGAATTAGAATTCAATCCCAAGTCTACCTTACTTCAAAATCTGAGCTCTTTCTCCTATTCCACACTGCCTACTAAGGTATTAGACAATAAAATATTTCAGCTACTTTTGACTGAAATTTTAATAAATTCTATAATGTTTTAGAGAGTTTGTGACTCAAGTCAATTGCACAGATCTATTATTATCATTATTATTACTAAGTGGGGAGAGTACTAACCTAAGGACAAAGAAATCTGGTTTCCAGTTCTAGATCTTCCTTGCATAGCTGTGTGACCTTGGAATGGACACCCCACCCTCCCTGTCTTACTTTCCTCATCTGTAAAATGAACCAGATGTCCTGACTCTAGCTAATGTTATGAAAGGCAATAAACTGTTAGAAATAACTATTTAAACAGTAGGATAAGACAAAGGAGAGGCAGGATGCCTATTGGATTGTTTTTATTTTTTGGTGCTGAGATCTTACCTGTAAATGATTAGTTGCTGCTTCCAGGGCATTTTTTTTTTTTTTTAAATCAAAGAAATTTATCATACATATTTTGCTACAACTTGGAGAAGTCAGGGTGGGGTGGGTTGCTTGTTCCTTTTGATATATTTTTTCAGTGTCTTCAAGGAATCTATAGGAGGTGGCTTCTGGATATGAGGGAAGCACTAGACAGCTAACAATTGAATTATTATGCCCACTGTGCTACAGACATTTTACATACACTATTCCATTTAATCATTTCCTAAGCCTTATGTAGGCAAGTAATATTGCCTTCATTTTATAGATAAGAAAATTGGGATAGAGATAGCTCAAATATTGAAACAGGAGAGTTCCCTTATGCCCCTCGCAGGGCATGCCACAGGGGTCAGTTCTTCGGTGTCAGGCTGCTCAAACCCCTAGGGGAGCATGCAGACAGGCAGGTGCAGAGGTTGTGGGGAGCACTTTTGGCTTCAACACCATGGCAGCATCTAGGGGTGAGTGTTTATGATTCCTGAAACCCAAGTGGTTGTGTGTTACAGTGTGCTCTTTCAGCTTTGCTGTCTGCCGATGGCTTGTATTAATCAGCTCAGTTAGACCCTCTGCCTTATTGCAAGGACAGAGGGCTCTCTGTATCCTGAGTTCTTGCCCAGTATACCGGAAAAATCAGATCACACATTGGCTTGGAGGATGAATGCAAGGTTTTATTGAGTGGTGGAGGTGGCTCTCAGTGAGATGGATGAGGAGTCAGAAGGAGGATGGAGTGCGAAGGTGATCTTCCCCTGGATACTCCTCCAACCGCCCCTGGTCAAACTCCCCTCGGTGTCCACATTGTTCTGCCATTGCTGGTCTGCTGATGTCTGCTGGTGTCTGCTGGTGTGTTCCTCTGCTCTTCTTGATGTCCAACCACTTGTGTCCATGCCTGCTGTGGTCTCAAGTTTTTATGGGCACAGGATGGGGAACATGGTGGGCCAGAGTGGTCATGGAAAATGCAACATTTGGGCGTGAAAACAGGAGTGCCTGTTCTCACTTAGGTCCATGGGCACAGGCCCTAGGGTGGAGCCCTTGCCAGGGACTCTGCCCTTCTCTACCCAGCACTTTCCTGCCCCCCTCCTGTATCACTGTCATGCCAAGATCTATGTGGCTTTTTCCATTACCCCATGCTGCTTCTGTGGTCACTCTGAGACAATTCTGAGAAGATAAGCTCTTTAGAATTGGGTCTTCCATTGTGCCTGTGGGGTAAAAATTTATTCTGGGGAGATGGATAATATATAGGGTCACATAGAGTAGATTGGTAGGTGCTTCCATGGTGTGATGTGGGAGTCAGTGGTAGGTGAATGCCCATAAATGTTATCTTCATTGGCCTGTCATAGTTACTTTTCCTGAGATTTTTTATCACTAAAGTAATGCTTTTTTTATTTATTTTTCTTTGCCAGTGGGGAGGTTGATGGGAAAGTTTCAATTTCAACTACGCATACCCCTAGAAAGGTTCATGTATGAAACCTTTTATTGTCTAATACCTGAGTAGGTATTATGGAATACTAGAAAGGGATCAGATTTTGGAGTGACACAGACCTAGGATTGAATTTTGATTCACCACTTACTAGCTGTTTAATTTGCACATGATACTTCATCTCTCAGAGCTTCACTTTCTTCTTGAGTAAAACAAAGATAATAATGCATATGCATTGACCCTTAGCATAGTAAACATAATGTATCAATCATCTGCTGTAGATAGCTGTGGGAGAATGGGAAGAGCACTAGAATGGAAGTCTAGAGACTTGGTGTCCTATGACACCAAATATGAAGCTATATTTGTTTCATTCATTCAAGTAAATACTTATTGAGCTTCTATAATGTGTCATGCACTGTGCTAGGCACCGGGGATACATCAATGAACAATCAGAAGTCCCTGTCTTCTTATATCTTAAATTCCAGTTTCATGCTAACCTAACTATATCCATTTCCTGATCACGTAGAGAGGAATTATTGTTCTCCATATTTTAGAGATGGGAAACTAAGGGTTAAATGATACAATGATGAGCAAAATAAATATGATCCCTGACCTCATGATTGCAGTCCAATGAAACATAAATTAATCAGATAATCTCACAAATAAATATAAGATTTAAACCATGATAAGTCTCTAAAAGAAAGGTAGTCAGTTCTCTGAAAACACGTAACAGGGACGTCATCTTCTTTGAGCAGTTGACGTCTTAGCTGAGAACTGCAGAATGAATCAGTGCTAACTGGATCATCCTTCTCCACTTCCTTACTCAGATTCTTCTGGAATTCCCTCGGCTCTTTTACATCCTCTTTAGTGGCTATTGCAAACTTTTTCCTCTCTTTTTAAGCCTCCAACTCAGTTATAATGCATTTATTCTCAGGAGATAGGCTTGCCTGCTATTTCACACAGAAAATAAAAGCCATCAGGTCTGCTTGAACCACTTATCCACCCACTTTCCTGTTTTTTACACACACATTGAGTTGTATCTTCACCCATGCTTTTGTCCTGTCTGAGAGGAAAAACTAGCTCTCTATCTGTCCAAGTTCAGTTTGTCTGTGATTCAGAGCCCATGCGGTCCTCTTGCTTTCTCAGGGCCCCTTTTCATAATTATCCTCTTTCTTCTCTGTGTTTTTAACCTTTTCCTCCCATTGAGTTCTTTTCATGACAAAAATAAAAATAAAAAGTAAATAAAAGAGACATCTTTTCTTGACCATTCCCTGTATAACCAAGTTGTGTACAACCTGTATAACAAGGCTTCAATAAAAGTGGTCCACACATATAACTGCCTTTACTAAGGTGGCTTACGCCTTAATCCCAGCACTTTGGGAGGCTGAAGCGGGCATGGATCACAAGGTCAGGAGATCGAGACCATCCTGGCTAACTCGGTGAAACCCCGTCTCTACTAAAAATACAAAAAATTCACCGGGCGTGGTGGCGGGCGCCTGTATTCCCAGCTACTTGGGACGCTGAGGCAGGAGAATGGCGTGAAACCGGGAGGCGGAGCTTGCAGTGAGCCGAGATGGCGCCACTGCACTCCAGCCCAGGCGACAGAGCGAGACTCCATCTCAAAAAAGAAAAAGTGACTAATTACTTCTTATTTCCAAATGCAACAGACACATTTCAATTCTTGTCCTACTTTCTCAAGTCCCCAAATTTTTTGACATGTGAGGCACTTTGCTTTTTAATACTCTGTCTTTGAAATCTTCTGCTTCATTAGTTTCTGTGATACCACTTTCTCCTTTCCTTCCTCCTTCTTTTCTGGTCACTCTGTAGTCTCATTTGTGAACTACTCTATTGCAAATGCTACCTGAAAATTCAGTGGTCCAAATATCTCTACAATCTGTCCAGTTTTGTTCTCTGTTTTCAACTGATCACTAAAGCCTGTCCATTTTACCTCTTTAATATATGTTATGTGTTCCATCTTTTTTAGAGCATTATTATTTTCGTAGTATAGGCCTTCATTATCTCTATTCTGAACTATTTAAAAGTCTCCTAACTTGTTGTTTCTGTCTCCTTTCTTGTCCCCCTCAGATCTGTTCTTTCAAGCGTGGCAAAAGCCGTATTCCTGCAGTTTACATGTGTTAAACTGAGCTGTCTATTGGATATATCCCTCAGGTTTAGAAATCCTTCAGTACTATCTGATAGCCCTCAGGATTAAGTCCAAAGTCTTTTAATGTGGCTCAAAAGGCATGCCTGTGTACATCTTATACTGCAGCCAAAAACAAACTATTTGTAGATCCCTGAATTCATTAATCTTTATCAACTCTCTGCATTTATTTAATTACCTGACCACCATTCCCAAGACCAGATTGAGTACCTGTCCTCTGTACTTCTAAATGCTTGCCTCTTTCCTGGAACTTACTACATTTTATTATAAGTGACATTAGTAAGAATCTAGTCCACAAATGGATATGCAAGAAACTTCACATTTTAAAATGTTCTTATAAGCTCTCCTGTATTCAACATTCTACCAGGAAAGTAAGACACACAATTTTAGTCAATACTCAAGCCTCCTGCTGAGTTATGCAAATATTTTGAGGCCTTAGGCTACACCAAAACACAGATACTTCTTAACTTATGATGAGGTTATAATAAACCCATTGTAAGTTGAAAATATAAGTTGAAAATGCATTTAATACACCTAACCTACCAACATCATAGTTTAGCCTAGGCTCCCATAAACGTGCTCAGAACCCTTACATTAGCCTACAGTTTGGCAAAATCATCTAACGAAAAGCCTATTTTATAATAAAGTGTTGACTATCTCATGTAACTGCATATCACTAGCCTGGGAAACAATAAAAATTCAACGTACATCAAAATTGTGATGGTTTTGCACCATCTTAAAGTCAAAAAATTGTAAATGGAACCATTGTAAGTTGGAGACCATCCGTACTGGGGAGGCCCTTTTAGCTATTGATCATTAATCTTCTGTCAATTCCCTGATGTACTCTCTGATACCCCATTTTGTCTCCAGCTGGAATGATTTTTTCATGTTTGCTGCTGCTGCTCCTATGCTATGCTTGTGGGCTTGGGGAACGGGATCACTGCTGAGTTTGGGTCCCATGTATTTCAGGCTCAGCATACTCACTGAAACTTTTCTGAGCTTTTGCCCCTGTTTTAGGCTGCTGCCATCAAATGTTGAGCTGTTCCCTATTTTCCCTGCCACCACCAACTCCTATCAGACTCCTGACTTCTTTTTGTCTAAAGTCTGTGTCCCTTTTCCATCTCTCAGTGCTCTAAAAGGAATTTCATCTGTTCTCTTGAGACCCTCACTGATATTAGAGAGAATAATCTCTCCCATGAGTCTGGGTTTTGGGAAAATTAAAGCCAGGAAGGCAAGTATAGACAAGTGGCAACAGGGGAGGAGGAATTTCCATGGGTAAGAAACAATAAAAAATAAACAATAAAATGGCCCATTTATCTTCTAGAAATGGGATGAAAAAGAGAAAAAGCAGAGCAAAACACAAATGATTGTCTCAAAATAACGTAGCCACATACTTGTCTGGTTAGAAGACTGTCCTCTTCACTAAATGGTGAGTGCCTTTTAAAATATTGCAGAATTATTCACTTATATTTTAGTAGAGAGTACAGAGGAGACTCGCAATCCAATCTGGGGGAGAGAATAGGGAAAGCTTATAGAATGAAGTAGTACCTGAGCTAAATCTAAATGACTAGACTAGGTAAAGCAGTATTGATATCAGTGGGAAAAGGCTTAGAGATAAAATAAGACCCAACTTTTCAAGACCTGTAAGTAGAAGATGAGTCTAAAAGTGGAAAAGTATTGCTTGCCATGCTAAACATTTTGTATGTTGTTTTATAAGACAACACAATATAGAGGTTAAAGGCACAAACTCTGAAATGGCATTGCTGGGCTTTGAATTTTGGCTCCATCACTTGATAGCTATGAGACCCCAAGGAAATCATGTAGCTTCTCTGTGTTACAGTTTCTATATTAGTAAAATGTGATAACATCAGTACCTACTTCATAATACCATAGTAAGGACTAAGTGAATTAATACAGTGAAGTGCTTAGAAAAACACTGTCACACCAGAAGCACATTGAATTGTGAGTTATTATAAATTATTCTGCAGAGCAGTAGGAAACCAATGAAAAAGTCTGAACATATTTGAGTTTTTAGAAGGTCATGCTAGCTACAGTGTGAGAATGACCAGAACCTGACTTATTGTAAGATGGAAAATGCATTAGGAGGTTATTGCTGTTGATTAGTCAAGAGATGGTGATGGCTAGAATCTGTCGTGGCAGTGAAGAAGGAGTGATACAGATGGACTGCAAAGATGCTTAGAGAATTGAATCTTTAGGGTATTGTGTATGTGCATGAAATGGTGGTTGAGGATAAATGAGAGAGAGGAATCTAAGATGACTTCTAGGTTTCTGGATTGAGAAGTCATCCTAGCATTTGATGAAGGAAATAAAGAAAAGGAAGATGATAAGTTGTGTTGGCTGAGCATGGTGGCTCACACCTGCAATCCCAGCACTTTGGGAGGTGCTGGCAGATCACCTGAGGTCAGGAGTTTGAGACTAGCATGGCCAACATGGTGAAACCCTGTGTCTACTAAAAATACAAAAACTAGCCAGGCATGGTGGCAGGTGTCTGCAATCCCAACTACTTGGGAGGTTGAGGCAGGAGAATCACTTGAACCCGGGAGATGGATGTTGCAGTGAGCCGAGATTGTGCCACTGCACTCCAGCCTCAGTGACAGAGTGAGACCCTGTCTCAAAAAAAAAGAAAAAAAAAAGGGTTGTATTAATGTTTTGGGTATTTGTAATCTTCATAGATTTCACATTCTCTGAAGCAGAGATAACTGAATGATATCATCCATCAGTAATTTGAAATAATGTATTGAAGGATTTTCTAGATACTTTAAGATAATCTGACTAAGGAGAAATTTAGTACTGTTCCAAGGAAGATATACTTTCTTCTCCATGCTTTTCTTTGATAAGTTTGTTAATTATATAGTTTAAAAATATTGTTGAGAAAAATCCTTTGGTGACTGATGAGTGATATTTGAGAAATGGACAGGACTTGACTATGGATTGACTATGGTGGTACGTAGATGTCTAGGGTAACTCTCTGGCTTCTACTGTTGAATGGATACTGCAAGAGCACTTGTTTTCAAGTGGGAGATCATGATTCTGGCATTTGACATTTTACATTTGATGCATGTTTGAGACTTCCACGTGAAGATATTGAGAAAGCAATTAGATATACATCCCTGGAGCTCAGAAGAATAGTTCACATGGGAGATTGTCTCAGTCTGTTTTGTGTTGCTATAAAGGAAAACCTAAGGCTGGGTAGTTTATAGATAAAAGAGTTTATTTGGTTCATGTTTCCGCAGGCTGTACAAGAAGCATGGTGCTGGCATCAGATTCTGGTAAGGACCTCAAGAAGCTTTCAATCATGGTGGAAGGCAAAGTGGGAGCAGGTGTGTCACATGCAAGAGAGGGAAGAAGAGAGAGTGGGGAGGAACGTGCCAGGCTCTTTTTAACAATCAGATCTACATGAACTAATAATAGAGCAAGAACTGACTCATTACCAAGGGAACAGCACCAAGCCATTCAAGAGGGATCTGCCTTTATGACCCAAAGACCTCTCACTAGGCCCCACTTTCGACATTGGAGATCAGATTTCAACATGAGATTAGGAGGGGACAAATATCCAAAGTATATCAGAGATATATTTTGGAAGTCATTGGTATATAGATGATAATGGAAGCTGTGGGGGCAGAAAAAATTACCTAGCGAGAATATAGAATCAAAAGAGGTGAAGGCCTTGGGCCAAACCTCGAAGAACTCTGACATTTACTATTAGGATAAGTAATGGATAAGCCTGAAAATGAAATGAAAAAGTGACCAGAGAGGTAGAAAGAAAACTGGGAAATGGGTGTCAGAAAAGCCAAGGGAAAAGTGTTTCAAGAAGGATGATAATAAACAGGTGAATGCTGCTGAAATATAAATAAGATTGGGATTAAAATATTAATTAGATTCAGCAACATGGAGGTCATTAGTTATTCTAGTGGGACCTGTTTCAGTAGAGCTATGGATTGGTGGTGAGGTGAAGGAAGAACCCAGAAGGAAATGGAGTGATGAAGAGTGAGAGGGGAAGTTTCTGGAAATTTGGCTGTGAAGAAGATGGGAGTATTGGGGCAGTAGCTGCAGACAAATATGTAGGCAAGGTATTTACGGTCAGGAGAAATGAACAGGTTTAAAAGCGAATGAGATGCATTTAGCCAAGATGTGTGTATCCATACATACATCTTATGTATGTGGAAGTTATATGAGAGATGAAAAAAATGACTGTAACATTTTTGAAAGTGTGAGCAGGGTTAGAATTCAAAACAGATACGAGGAGCAGGAGGGAAAGAAGAGAGAATGTGGAAAGATTCTTGTATCAAATCAGAAAGATGAGGGAATTTCCATCTGATGGTTTCAATTTTGTTTTTCAAAGTATGAGGCAAGCTCATGTGCTGAGATCAGGGGAGAAGGGATGAAATGATTTAAGAGAATGGAAAAGGTTTGTAATGGTCAGTAATGGAATGATGTTGAACAGAGACAAGTAATAGGGCTCCTGAGTAGTACCGTGGGCTTATTTAAAATGAAATGTTATGCAATTATCAAGGAACTAATCTATAGTGGGACTTCTTTCATCAGCACCCAGCAGTGATTTAAGCAGTATTTAAGCCATGGTCATAGATAGTGGAAGCCAAGAATGTGTTTGCATGTGAAAATTTGTACATACACTTCATTGTATTCTGGTTGTAAGTATCAGAAAATAAGGAGGGCTTAGGACTAGATCCCTAAGAGTGCCCCAACTTTTTGAAAATTCTTTTTTTTAATGGAAGGCTTCAAGAATTTATTTGTCATCCTTGTCCAAGGGCTATGCTAATCTTATCTGTATCATCCCAGTTTCAGTATATGTGTGGCTAAAGTGAGAACACCATCCTCTTCTAAGGAGTAAAGCGGGGACTAGAGGGTAAGAGGTGCTAGTCATTTTAACCCTCCATTGATGCTTTAAAATGGAAGACAAGGCCATGCTCTTTGGGATGATTCTACTCCACATAGTTCTCTTTCCCTGGCATGCTTGACTTTGCTCTTCCAGCAGTGATTAATCTCTGGTTATGCAATCAGCCATCTTCTTTATCTAGCACTTTTGCAGGAAGAATAGTGTACACTGTTGATAGAAATAACACTGATTCATTGAGAGAAGACTTGAATTTCAGGATATTCTGATAATAACCAAAGCATGTGGAGTGAGCTGCCAGTCACTGGAAAATGTGGAGACAAAAAAAGATTAAAGCTGTGTGAGTGCACTGCCAGAACAGCATTTGGAAAATTATGGCAACAACTCATGATGGTGGAAGAAGTGCTATGGCATCTGTGAGCAGCTCATAGCAGCAGAATTACCAGAAAGCCATAGAGGGTCCTCCAGCACTTATAGCTTATTTTTTTTCTTGAGACAGAATCTCGCTCTGTCTCCCAGGCTGGAGTGCAGTGGTGCAACCTTGGCTCACTGCAACCTCGCCTCCCGATTCAAGTAATTTTCCTGCCTCAGCCTCCTGAGTAGTTGGGATTACAGGCACCCGCCTGCAGAGACAGGGTTTCACCATGTTGGCCAGGCTGGTCTCGAACTCCTGACCTCAAGTGATTGCCCGCCTTGGCCCCCCAAAGTGCTGGGATCACAGGCGTGAGCCACAGTGCCTGGCCCACTTATATCTTCCTGTTTACAACATCCAGGACTTTGAAAACCTCAAAGGGGGACATTGAAGTATTGTCATATTGTATTGTTGTCCCTGTGAAAAATTTCTACTTCAGCATTTTGTGGTTGTAGTATTTGCAAGTGGGGTGGCTGAGTATGGTTTATTTCCCAGGTACTTGGTCAGAGGCTTTAGCTAAAGGAAGTGCTATATAAGCTAAATGTGGCCCTTCATAAGAATTCTGCAGGAGCTTCAGACTCAAAGGTTATGTGGAAAAGAGGTATCTGACCGTAGAAGCACATACTTCTTTGATTACCTGGAAATTTGGGGTTAAAAGGATATTAACTTTTTTTTTTCCTTAGACAAGATCTGGCTCTATTACCCAGGCTGGAGTGCAGTGACGTGCTCTCAGCTCACAGCAGCCTCTGCTTCCCAGGTTCAAGTAGTTCTCTCACCTCCCAAGTAGCTGGGACTACAAGCATGCACCACCACGCCTGACTAATTTTTGTATTTTTGTAGAGAAAGGGTTTCACCATGTTGGCCAGGCTGGTCTCAAACTCCTGACCTCAAGTGATCTGCCCGCCTCGGCCTCCCAAAGTGCTGGGATTACAGGCGTGAGCCACTATGGCTGGCCTAAAAGGATATGAACTTTTAAAGTGTTTTGATATGCATTTTTCAAGACTTCTCTAATTAGTTTTAGATCACAGGTTCTGCTTTAAAAAGACAGTGGTTTATGTTGCGCTCACATGACTGTCTGGGGATAGCTAATCCAGCCAGGGCTGCATGAAAAGTATGCAGCTTTATTGCATGAGTCCAACAAGGGCCTTGGGCTACTCTCAACTTGTTCTGCCATGCCTAGGGTGTTTCCCTCATTTGTTTGATCAAGGGTGGCTCAATGCCAAGATCACATTCTAACAAGCAGGCTGGAGGAAAGGAAGAACAGGTAAGGGGAGAAAAGGTCTATTCTCTTTAAAGGCCTGACTGAAGAGATTGGAGATAACACTTCCATTTACATCTCTTAGGCCAGAACTTAATCACCTGTCACATATAGCTGAAAGGGCACTCAGAACTGTAGTATTTGTTTTGTGTGACCACGTGCCCAGCTACAACTTGGGGGTTCCGTTACCACTGAAGGAGGGGACAGTGAATATTAGGAGACAGCTAGTAATCTCAGCCACATCACCTCCAAAAAGGATTGCATCAATTCACATTTCTACCAGTAGTCTGAGAGAAAGCCCACACTTTATGACTATTTTTAATTTTTTTGGTCTGCCCTGTCAATAGACTTGAGGGCAGGAAACACTGTGTCTTATGTTTTCATATCTGCAGCATTGAGTACAAAATGAATGCTCAGGAAATGCCTGTGAAATAAAGATCTGGATGGATGCCTGTGGCCATGTCAGCACCAATACAGCAAGCAAAGGCATAGATTAAACACAGGTTATAAAAATAGAGACTCTAAGGAACCTTGAAAAACTTTGTCTAGCCTAGGCTCGAAAGCAGTTATCAAAACAACGAGAAAGTGGGGGAAGTAAGTAGACCTACCACTTAGGATTATGAGGTAGATTTAGTCTTTAAGCCGACGAGTATAAGGAACCAGTCATCTTAAAGCTGGAAACCCATTTCTATGAAGGGCAATCAGTGTGCTGCAAAACAATAAAGCTCAGCCTACAGGCAACTGAACAGTGACATTTTTTTTAGTCGTAAGCACTTTTAAAAAGTAAGCTTACAAAGTTGCAGATTTAATCTACAAGTGACATAATGGAAAATATTATTCTGAAGCCAAAAAACTAATGAAAAATGTACTGAGAAGAGAGGATGCCCCAGTATTTTAAAAATAATGGAAAAGAGGAACATCAGTAGGAGAGAGGAAAAGAGGGAAAGAAGAAAAGTAGAAAGAAGAAAAGAAGAGGAGAGGGCCAGGAGAGAGGGGGACATGAGGAAGAAGCAGACGGCAAGAGCCTGAAATGATGCACTAGCTGCCCTCCATGTTCTGCATTCCAAATAGCCTGCTTAGCTAAGCCAGAATAAACAGAATTTTGCCTAGAGATATGCACTTACTAAAACTCTTTGGGAATATGCACAGCTGTATTGTTTGATCCCTTAGTTTCAAAGTTTTCAAAATACAATAAAGTCTATGTGTTCCTATTCTGCATTTTGAAATTAGGACTAGAACCAGAATTTCTGCCACTCGCTTGATTCAGATCTTTGGTTTGAGTCTTTTAAGCCAAAGACTAACAACCACAATTTAAAACTGCCTTACAAAAATATATAATAGTAAGTTTTTTTTTGTTTTTTTTTTGTTTTTTTTTTTTCTGATGAGTTTTGCTGCAGAAAACAAATTTAGAAGAAAACAAATGAAACCTCAGATTGCACACAGGAAGTAGAAATGTTCTATAGTCTGGAGAAAGGGCAGGTTTTAAAAAAATAATTATTCGATTAGAAATGCCAGAAGTTGGAGATAGCTTTGCAAAACTTTATTTTTTGAGATGGAGTCTTGCCCTGTCACCCAGGTTGGAGTGCAATGGCAGGATCTTGGCTCACTGCAACTTCTGCCTCCCAGGTTCAAGTGATTCTCCTGCCTCAGCCTCCTGAGTAGCTGGGATTACAGGTGCGTGCCACCACACCCAGCTAATTTTTTTGTATCTTTAGTAGAGATGAGGTTTCACCATGTTGGCCAGGTTGGTCTCAAACTCCTGACCTCGTGATCTGCCTGCCTCGGCCTCCCAAAGTGCTGGGATTACAGGCATGAGCCACCTTGCCAGGCTGCAAAACTATTTTAGCAGATGGAAAGTATTTGTTAATGTAATCATTGGTGAAACTAAACTTTGGCAGTTTCTAAATGCCTCAGAAAAAAATGCTCTGCCATAATATGGGTACCTTTTGATAAGTATATCCTAAAGTACTCTGACCTGTATCCATAAAATAAGAACAGCATCATTGCTAAATAGGTGTGACAAGAATCTAAGGAAGAGCAGGATTAAGCCTTCATGTGCGATGTTCTCCATCCATGTTTTAAAGAGGGAAGAAAAGAGATTTCCTCCCAGCCATAGCTCCTTATGTTCCTTCACTGCAAACCTCTCAAAGGAGTTATTGTGAGGTTTGGAAGCCTGCAAACCTGAGTCGCCCCACCCTGGGAGACATTTTCATAGACGTGATAATGGACTAGACTAATTAGAGTCATGTGCCATTCAATGATGGGGATAATTTCTGACAAATGTGTCATTAGGCCATTTCACCATCGTGCGAACACCCTAGAGCATACTTACACAAACCTATGTGGTATAGTCTACTACACACCTAGGCTATATGGTATAGCCTATCGCTCCTAGGTTATAAACCTGTGCAGCATATGACTGTACTGAATACTTTAGGTAATTATAACACAATGCTAAGTATTTGTGTTTTAAGTATATCTAAAAATAGAAAAACTACAGTAAAAATTATGGTATAAAAGGTTTAAAAATGGTATCCCTGTACTGGGCACTTGACATGAATCGAGGTTGCAGGACTGGAAGTTGCTCTGGGTGAGTCAGTGAGTGAGAGGTGAGTGAATGTGAAAGCCTAGGACATTACTGTACACTCCTGTAGACTTAACAAACACTGTCCAGTTAGGCCACATTACATTTATAAAAAATAAAGTAATTGCACTAGGACATTATAATGGCTGCAGTGTCACTAGATGATAAGAATTTTTCAGCTCACCTATAATCTTAGGGGACCATTGTTGTATATGTTGTTCCTTGTTGACCAAAACATCATTAGGCAGTGCATGACTGTATTAATGACTGAATGGGACTGAATGTGCCAATATCTTTTGACTTATATGATCATTTTGATGTAAAGAATCTGTGCTTGAAAAAGGGGAGGTGGACTGTGTTATCGTGATTTATAGGATATACATAGATTTGGTTTTTGGCTAGTTTCCAGGCACATAGCTTCTAAAACTCCTGGAATCTTTTAAGTGGTAAATGTCTTTTTGTATGCTAGTGAGATAACTGTTGGCTGGGGGCTCCTGGATAGTTTCAGGAGGGGGGCTGGTTGCCAGGGGAACCAACTACATGATCTCCTCACCTTCAATCTCCTCACTGCCCTCATCCAGGGAAGGGAGAGGGGCTGAATGTTGAGTTGATCACCAATCACCAACGATGTAATCAATTATACCTAAATAATGAAGTCTCCATAAAAACCCAGAAGGACTGGGTTTGGGGAGCTTCTGGAGAGCTAAACATATGGAGATACCTGGAGAAGGCATGGAAGCTTTGTGCCCTCTCTCTCATGTTTTGCTAATGCATCTCTTCCATCTGGCTGTTCATTTGTATCCTTTGTAATACCATTTATAATAAATGGGTAAAAGTAAGTAAAGTGTTCCCCTGAGTTGTGAGCTATCCTAGCAAATTAACCATACCCAGAAGTCAGAAACACAAGTCACAACCCAGGGATTGCTATTGGCATCTGAAGTAGGGGCAGTCTTGAGGGATTGAACTCTTAACTTGAGGGATCCGAAACTATCTCCTGGTAGATAGTCTTAGAATTAACTTGAACTAGTGGAGAAGTGATTGATTGTTGGTGAAGGAGACATCTCCATACGTTTCGGTGACCAGAGACGAAGAATTCTGTGTTGTATTGCCTGCGTGAGAATAGGACAAACACTGTTTTTTTCCTATCCCTAATAGTTATCTATACTCACTGTGTCAAAATTTACCCTTCCATTCTTTCTTGAACTCATTTTAATCTGGGTTTTTCCCCCAACGTGCCACTGACTGAATTCCCTTAGCAATATTAGCAATGATTTCCACTTTGCTTAAACCATTAGCCCGTTCTCAGGCCTCGTTTTACTCCACTTATCAGCAGCTTTTGACGTTGTCTACCTATTACTTTATCCTTGAAACGTTTTCCCCACTTGATTTTCCTTTCACTTATATGGCCTCTCTTTTGTCTCCTTTGTTGGTAGCAAGATTTAGCCTTTTATATATTGAGGGTCCCAGTCATTGGCCCTCTTGTCTTTATCTCATCTACACTCTACCTTAGGTGACTCCAGTCAATCACATGGCTCTAAATACTGTCTATATCCTGATGGTTCCCAAATTTATATTTACAGCTCTGGTCTTTCCCCCATCTCCAGAGTCGAATATCCAACTGCCTACTCATCTCCCCTTGGATATTAGTTAGTTAGTCAGCTCAAACTTAATCATCCAAAATTGAACTCTTGATCATCATCCCTAGGCCCCATAAACAATTATCCAGATGGCCATGCCAAAATAAAGCCATCATCTTCTGATACTGCACACTCAATCCACCAGTATATTCTATCAGCACTGCTATCAACCTGGTCAAAGTCACCATCATCTCTAGCCCAGGTCATTGTTTCTACCTTTCCATTGCATACAATAGCCCTTTAAAATGTAATCTACATCATGTTGAGGTGGGAGAGTTCCCTGGCCCCCCTTGCAGAACCTGTGACAGGGGGATGTGGCTCTCTGGCAACAGGGGGTTGTGGGAGGGGGAGCATGCAGAGGGGCAGGTGTGGGAGCCAGGGTGAGTGCTTTGGACTCTGGACCCACAGCAGTATCTAGGGGTGGGTGTCTGTGACTCTTGAAGCCCAAGTGGGCATGTGTTACAGTGCGCTCTTTTAGCTTTGTCTTCTGTGGATGGCTTAAGTGTTAAACAGTTCAGTGGACTCTGCCTTTTTGCAAGGGCAGAGGGCCAGTGTGGCAGCTTTCTGTATCTTGAGCTCTTGTCCAGCACCCAGGAAAAATCAAGTCACACACGAACTTGAAGGATGAATGCAGGGGTTTTATTGAGTGGTAGAGGTGTCTCTCTGCGGGATGGATGTGGAACTGGAAGGTGGAGTGGGAGGATCATCTTCCCTTGGAGTTTGGCCATTCAGCAGCTGATCTCCTCTTTGACTGTCTCCAGCTGAACTCCTCTCAGCATTCAGACGCTCCCTCTCTTCTCTCTGCTGTGCCTTTCTGCCATTCTTCCATGCTTCTGTTTGCCCCCTCATGGAGGCTAGGGTTTGGAGTTTATGTGTGTACAGGATAAGGGTGCATGGTGGGCAAAAAGCAACATTTTGAACGTGAAAACAGGAATGCCTGTTCCCATTTAAGGCCATGGGTTTCCAGGCTTGAGGGTGGGGCCTTTGCCTGGGAAATGCCCTCTTCTACCCAGTATTTCCCTGTCTCCTGTCCATATCAAAGTCACTGCTCACAACTGTCCAGTTGCTTCCCATTTTACTAAAAATAAATGGCAAATTCATCACCATGTCCTACCCTCTCCTATATTTGTGAGATCATCTAATTTTTCTGTTCCCTATCCTGCTGGTCTTCCTATTCCTGAAACTACTAAGCTGATTCCTGCCACAGGGCTTTTGAATGTGCTCTTCCTTCTACCTGAAACATTCTTTCCCTGTATCTTTACCTGGTTTATTTCCTCGCATCACTGAAGTCCTTGATGCTACGTTCTCAGAGAGTCATTCCCTGACTACCCTTACCTAAAATGAATCACCCATTATTCTTTCATGTCATCCTGCTTTATTTTTCTTTATACAACTTGTGGTTATCTGATATGTTTATTATCTGTCTCCCACACCAGAAATGAGGGTAGCTACTTTGTCTTGTTCACTGCTGTATCCCCAGTACCTGTAACAGTGCCTAGCATGTAGTAGACTTCCTGAAATAATTGAATAGTTAATATGTAATAGAAATATTAATATTTAATTGTTTTTAACATTCTTTTCTATAACTAACGGTACTATATGTAATATAATACCACATTTCCATGTGTTTACAGTCTATAAATAACATACTGGTAGATAACCTGGAAGGAATATAAAAATTGCTATTGTACATTTTGTATTCTATTTTTACTGAGTATTGAGTGGGTAGAGTATATCCTATTATTTACTTTTGAAGGTGTTACATAACATGAATGTTTTGGGTATTCCCTGCCTGTTTGCAAACAAGTATTTGGGACCATCTGGGAGTACAGAGAACAGTGTTGAACAAAAGAGATTGTTTTGCTAGTTCCAGAGCAGTGGTGCCTTTCAAGGCAGTGCATTGCTCTTCAGTTATGACTTCACTGGAGTAGAATATAAGGTATATTTAGTAAGAACTATTTGACCTGTTTTAAGAAATATTTACTAATTGATGACCTAGGGGTTTTATTTAGAGGGTTGCAAAAAAAAAAAAAATTTAGTGAGTTGCTTTTAAAAAGCATGTTGGTGGTTTGTTGAATAGAATTATACACTAATAAAGCTGTGATATCAGCTTGGGGACAAATTCTGAAATTTGTAAATTGCTTCATGAATTAACACTGTAAACCTAGATGTTGCTATGGTGGCTCAAAACTGAATTGTCTAGCTTTGACAGTGTTGCAAGAAACTTGTTAGCCAGATGAACTCAAGATGTCATACAGGAAAAGCATCTAGAAAAGCATTATGAGGCCTGGCGCTATGGCTTAGGCCTGTAATCCCAGCACTTTGGTAGGTCGAGACAGGAGGATGACTTGAGCCCAGGAGTTCAAGACCAGCCTAGGCAATATAATGAGACCCCTGTCTCCACAAAATAAATAAATAAATAAAAAATAAATAAATAAATAAATAAAAAATGAAAATAGTTATGGCCTAGAATGACTACCCATGGTTTTATAAGAACTGTAGATTTATTGAACATATTTTATAAATATCAAATAATGTTAGTATGTAATCTTATCAGGGATGGAAATATAATCATGCTATATAGAGCTGGATGTTAAAGTGATATTTGTTAAAAATAAGTCCTACATGTATTTCAATTTCATACAATAATTTTCATAATTCAGCATCTTCCTAAGTTCCTTGTGTATATGTATAAGACATGACTGACACCACTTTACTACTGGCAAACATGATGCATCTGTGTGATTCAAAGCCTTTTTGTGTTTGATAGTACAAAGTCATCTTCAGCATTCTTTATAAACTACTTCACTGCAGGACATGTTATTTGCCAGTTATTACCTAAATTAGATTTGATTCACCACCAGGTCATAGGCTGATTATACTATCATTGAGCCATGTATTAATCTCAGTGTGTTATCAGGCCTCAAAACCTGGCAGGTTCCAGAGATTCTGTATATGGTGCTGAGTCATGACTATACTCCAGAAGCTATGAATAGGCATTTATACATGTTGGATGGCCTTCTTGAAATAAGATTAGTTATCCAGGAAGCCAGTGCTCTTGAGTCTCATCCTGAAACCACGGATGGCTATATGGCAGATTAACTATTGGAATTGAGAATTATAGCCTAGGGATAACTTGTGTGAGAGAAAATTGCCTTTCACAGGGTGAGATTACTTGGAAGAGAGTATTATATTTTAAAAGGAGTGTGATTTTTAGAATCAGATATTGGCATCTTTTATTGCTTAAATTGTATAACCTTGAGAAACCTGAGCCCCAAATGCCTCATTTGTAATATTGGGATGATAATAATAGTAGTCATAAAAGTTTGTAAGGCTTAAGTGAGCTAATCCATATAAGCATCTGACATGGAGCTTGACACCTAGTAAAGGCAAAATAAACTATAATCCCTGTTATTATTATTATTGTTTTCTGAGGTCACCTGGCAAAGCTGGTGAGAAAGCCCAAATCTCCTAGTCAATGCCTTCTCATGTAAGACTATATCAATTTATCATTTCATTTGCAAATGACATTTAAGTCTGCAATCACTCTACATTTCCGTTTTTCTCTCCTCGGTGTCTATTTCTCTATTTTTCCATTTTCTTTCTCCTCAAGCCCCATTCTAAAAGCTTTGACCAGTATTTTTAGATAGCTTAAACAATGTGAATAGGAAGTATCAAATTTTATAATTTTTGTTTTTTTTACACAAAGGCAACAGAAATAACATGCCTATAGTTTTTATGTGTTGTTTTAAAGAAATCATTTTAGTGACATTGCAAAATTCCATTTATCTTTTTTTTTTTTTGAGACGGAGTCTCGCTCTGCCGCCCAGGCTGGAGTGCAGTGGCCGGATCTCAGCTCACTGCAAGCTCCGCCTCCCGGGTTCACGCCATTCTCCTGCCTCAGCCTCCCAAGTAGCTGGGACTACAGGCGCCCGCCACGTCGCCCGGCTAGTTTTTTGTATTTTTAGTAGAGACGGGGTTTCACCATGTTAGCCAGGATGGTCTCGATCTCCTGACCTCGTGATCCGCCCGTCTCAGCCTCCCAAAGTGCTGGGATTACAGGCTTGAGCCACCGCGCCCGGCCCCATTTATCGTTTTCTAATAAATAATTGTCTTTGCAAATTGGTCACTGCCTTTACAGTAAAATAAAACAAAAAACATGGTCATTTTGGACACTTTAGAATAATCTTTTTTTTTCCTTTGTCAACATAGAGAAAGAACATTTCTAAAAAACCATGTTATGTATTATTAGCGTAGCAATGTTTTTCTGTCTCTTCCTTCTTTTTCCTATCCTTTCTGTATAGATTGTATCAGCTGTGGGGCCCTGTGCTAGTCATATCCCTTCTCTAAGCCCCAGTTTTACTGTTTGTAAATATGCAGTACAAACCTTATACACTTACAGACCTGTTAAAAAATCAACAAATTCTTTACAAACTACAAAAAACTAAACAAATGAAAGTAATTACTGTTATTATGGCAAAGATCAGTAAAGGCAGCACATTGGATCAACAAGGGTGGTATAAATTGGAAACTAACAATAAATGTCTAATTATCTACTGTGTACAAGTCTATTTTGCTGAATTAACAAAGGCAAATGTGTAGCTTGTGGCAAGTTATTTTCAAGTGTTGCTTAGTGGCAATGTCCTCAGAAGCAAACCCCTCTCAAGTATATAGAGCAATTTACTGTTCTCCCAGCACTTTCACATACATTATCGTATTTAATCTTCAAGACACCCCTGCCAGGCTTGTATCATTACCTCCATTTTATAGATACAAATTGAAATATAATTTACCTCTTATCACAGTGGTTGAGGCAGGAGTGAAAACCAGATTGATACTTACACCGTTGTGCCTTTTATTATAACAAGCTCCTCGACTATATATCTATTACTTTATCCAAAGAATAATTGGTCCTGCCAGCTTTTACAGCACCTTGGTATAATTCCAAATTTGCTTTAGATGGCTTTGGGCCCCACCCATAATCTCCCCATCTTGTGACTTGTAGAATCTGTGTCCTGGCCCTGTGACTGTTTCAGGAATACCTAACTAATGTTTTCTACATGCTTGATTATCAGACAGGCAAGAAAGTATTAGAGATTCTAATTAATGTCTCTAAAGTAGAGAGGAGAACAAAAGAGGACCTGTGATAACTGCCTAAGTTAATCTATTTCTTGAGAAACCATATGATTGGTAAGTACCTGGAATTTCTCCAATAATGCAAAGACTGCAGCCAGCTCTTAAAGTGAGAGTATTATGTTGCATGACTTTGAAGTGGTGGGGAAGCGAGACTGAGAAGAGGCAATCACTTTAGGTTTGCCATTCCAAAGGAGATTCTCAGTGAGAAACTATCCCAGCAATAGTGTTGTGTAAAACTGAGTGGGTAGAAAGAGAAAGCTACCCTCCACATTGATCTTCAGCATGGAAAAATTACCTAGTATAGTGATTACCATCAAGGGCTCTGGTACTAGATTGTCTAGATTTAAATCCAGGTTTCATCATTTATGGCCTGTGTGACTTGAGGGAAGCCACTTGACTTCTGAATGTCTTAGTTTCTGTTCTTCAAAAAGTTAATCTCATAGAGTAGAGAGTAGAATAGAAGTTAACAGAGGCTGGGTAGGGAATAAGGGAGCAAGGATGGGGAGAGGTTGGTGAATGGGTACAATGTTACAGTTAGATAAGAGGAATACATTCTGCTTTCTATTGCACAGTAAGGTGAGTATAGCTAACAACAATGAATTGTATTTTTCAAAAGCTAGAAGAAAGGAATTTGAATGTTCTTACCACAAAGAACTAATAAATGTTTGAGGTGATATATATGTTAATTACCATGATTTGATCATTACACAACGTTATCCATGTAACAAAACATTAGACTGTACCCCATAAATATGTATAATCGTTATGTATCAATTAAAATTAAATTAAATGTAAAAAGAAAATTTAAACAAATAACATAGAACTAAAAATAGTATATATGTCCAAGTCTGATTGTGAGGATTATATGAGATACTGCATATAAATTGCATAGCACAGAGCAGTGCCTGAGATGATGAATAAATACTAGAAGGTATTATTATTATGACAGATACTATGACTGTTGCCACTTTCACTTTGTATCTTCTGCAAGATTTAGCTGGGATAGTTATCTGGCAAAAAAATTCTAAAGATGCTCAATAAATGTTTATTGAATTATTGCTCTGTCAGAAATGTCATAATGATAAAACTGTGTGGTGCGCTGGATGGTTTGGGTGGTGATAGTAGGTAGAGGAAGGTTGGGAGTCAGGAAGAGGCTTCTAGTAAAATAGGTGCAGGATAGATTCATTATGATAAGAACATTTATTTGCTAGTTAGTGGAAAGGGTTCAGGAGATGTGGTTTTCAGTCCCAGCTCTGCCATCAATAAGTTGTATACACTTGGCCTACTGACCTTCCTCTCTGGCTGTTATTTCCTTATTTTTAAAAATGAGGCGCTAAGACCAGATGAGTGGTTATGAACTGTGGTCTGGGGGTCTGAAATATGTAAAAACAACTTCTTCAAATCTAATATGTCTGCATTTGCTTTTCTAATCTTCCCTTTGTCTTCAGGTCCCCCTCTTCCTTGTGAGAAACTCAGGTGTTCCTGGTAACCAGATAGTGTATAAAGTCCCTTATTGTGATAGTGACAATCCTGTGACCCAGAAGCAAAGGAGAGAATTGTCTTTGTGTTCATTTGGGTAAGAAAGTCTTGGTTGGACCCTAGGTGTAATTCAGCAACTCCTTTTCTGGGTTTACCCATAAGTGATGCTAGAAGCTAGCTATCTTATTTTCCACCTTTGCCTAGGTATATTGATTGGTCTGATCCATGAAATGCTATTTGATAGCCTGAGTCAGATTTCAGTAGCCTATAACTGGAATAGAAGCAAATGATTTTTAACTCTTTACTTAGCATTTATGCTGTACATGACACAATGCTACGAAATTTTAAAGAACAGATCAATAGGGAAGAAAGAATTTTGTTAGAATCTCTCTGAGAGCATTTTAAGGGCAGCCTGATTGCCTTAGTCCTTAAAGGTAATATGGAAGGTTTTCTCTTTGTCAGAACTATTGCCTTGATCCCAGTAGTAACCAGTATGTTCATCTTAATCTATGATGGTAGCTCTGTGGAAGATCCGTAACCTTCTGTTAGCCACATCTACCTAGTACTTACAGATGCATTAGTGGGCAGCCATTGGCTGGCAAGTAGAGGGAGAGGAATTGGGGAGAAAGAGAGATTTGTTGGGCCTCAGTGAGAGAAATGACATTCTCTCCTGATTTTATGAGATGCAGAATTTTAAAAATAACATGGTGTTGATTCAGCTTGGTTAGCTAATTAAATAAAGGAAGACTTAAACACTGGGGTCCCAGAGGAAAAGCATTCATAATCCTGAGTCAAGCCTGTGGGACACAGCAGAATAGGGTGAAAGTGCACAGGACTGGGAATCATGATCTCTGTTCTACTTCCAGCTTTGTTACTCATTTGCTGTGTAATCTTGGTCGGGGCAAGTCTGAGTTTTACTTCCCAATTTATAAAAGAGAATTTGACTAGCATAGTCTCTAATATACATACTGGCTCTAAAAATTTGATCCTAAGATTCTATAAAGTAGCCATTGAAGCTTATCTAAGTTACAATATTACAGATGGATCAGGTAGTAGGAAAGGGGAGTGTGGAAGAGAGGGTCTGTCCTACTAAATTAATCTATGCACAAGAAAAGAAGGGCAGCCCCTGAAAGTTCGGATAAGTGACTTTTAATCCTTTACTTTCTGTGAAATTGTTGGTTCCAGAATATAGATTCGAAGAGAAGTGTATGGAACTGGGAGTAGTAATTTTTCCTTAAAAGTAAAGTATTTTAAATTGAGTAGGTATTTGAAGGCATGAATCCTTTAAATTTTGATCATAAAACCAATATCCCTCAAGAATAGAAAGATGACTAAATTGTATTCTGTGGCAATGAAATGCAGTTCTAGTTTAAGTAAGAGATGAAAAGTTCAGATTTGACCTTTAGAAAGGTCACTCTTGCTGTACCATGGTGTGGAAAATGGATCAGAGGCAGGAAAGACTGAATAAGGAAATCCCTGCTAAGATCCTCCACTTAGGAAGTGGTAGTGGTAATAGAGAGATTGGATGGGAAAGGAGTTGAGGAAGACTCCCAGGTTTCTGGTTTGGGCAACTGGAAGGATGGCAATGCCATTTGCTAATACAGGAAACACGGGAAAAAGCGGAACAACAATGAGAGTAGATGGAAATAAAACATTTTAATTTTAAAAAGTAATTAAAAGAAAAAAGGAGCAAAGAAGAAAATCAATCGTCCAGTAGGGGGCGAAAGAGCTAAATAAACACTTTTTTTTTTTTTTTTTTAACTAAAAAAAGCAATATTTACGAGGAAAGAGCAAAATTTTGAACTCTCTGAGTCTTCGGTTTAGGTTCTGAGCTTTCTCAGTGGTCAACTAGCTTTTATTTTATTATTTTATTTTATTTTATTTTATTTTATTTTATTTTATTTACTTAGAGACAGAGTCTCGCTCTATTGCCCAGGCTGGAGTGCCATGTAGGATCTCGGCTCACTGCAATCTCTGCCTCCCGGGTTCAATCCATTCTCCTGCTTCAGCCTCCCGAGTAGCTGGGATTACAGGCGCCCGCCACCACACCCCGCTAATTTTGTATTTTCAGTAGAGAAAGGGTTTCACTATGTTGGCCAGGCTGGTCTCAAACTCCTGACCTCAGGTGATCCACCCGCCTCGGCCTCTGAAAGTGCTGGATTACAGGCATGAGCCACCACGCCCGGCCGAAATAACTTTCAAATACTTTTTTCTTTTTCTTTTTTTTTTTCCCCCTCAGAAAAGTGTATTTGACAGTGTTTTATGTGTTGCTAGGGGAGACGGTGCTATGGAGAGGGATGATATCATAACTGCATTGTGAACCAGTAAGAACACTCTCGTGGGTCTAACGTCTTCCGGATGAAGGCTATTTGAAGTCACCATAACCTGGTCAGGAGAAGTGTGCCTGTCGGCGGGGAAGTGAGGAGCTACAAGGGTTTTTGTTTTGCTTTGCTTTTATTCTTGTAAGTAGGATGAGACTAGAATCCTTTCTTTCCAATTATATTGGTTCCTAACTTGATTATTTCTATATCCATGGTCTGAGGTGGACACAGTTTTCCCAATCTTGGTAGACAGCACAAAAGTATTTTTAATCACGTTTAGTTTGATTATTTGATGTAAGAGAAAGTTAAAATGTTATATTTTTCTTTCATAGGGAGACAATATCAAGGTTTTAAATCTTGGAGAAATGGCTTTCGTTTACTTGGCTGTCAGATGCTTATATACCTTTCTCATAAGCACAACATTTGGCTATACTTCATCTTCAGACACCGAGATAAAAGGTAAATGGATTTTAATGGAATAGTTTTTAAATTAGGAAAAGTAAAATTAAATGGATTTTAATGGAAAATTAACTGTCTTTTTGACCTACCTATGGAAGTGCGTAACTAACTAGTAGATGAACTGTTATTGAAACTATTTCAGGAAGTCCATGAACAAAAACTATGTTCTTACTAGTCACTTTCTTGTATAAGGTAACTGATGTTGACAGACATTTTGTGTGATAAATGACAAAAGACACTGTCCATACCTTTTTGTATAGTCTTTTTTAACAGATTAAGTATCTGAAAACTCATTGCCCGGTACTAAACTAACTGGAACAGTTCCTTAATTACTATCCTTAGTTACTATCCTTAGCTTTTACGACAATTAGATACATTTAAAAGGTACAGAAATTTAATGTGAAATTTAAAAATAATTATGAAATTATTTAATTATTCAATTATCTTATTTTATTATATTATATAATGTAATGTTAATGATTTATTAATTAATTAAAATTATTTATAGCATATTATTATATATTATATTTAATACAATTAAAATACATATATTTATATTATATTGATTTGTTATTGCTGTTAGACAGATTTTTGTAATAAAATGTTCCCGTCTTAGACCAAATTCTGGCATACATGACCACAGAGATAAAGCCACATTGAATTTTTTGCTACTCTAAAAATTAATACCTAGTGAGGCAAAGTCACATTTTGCATATGTGGTTTCTCAAAGAAGGAACAACTATATAGCAGTAGCCTAGATTTTTTAACAGCCTTACTGAGATATGATTTACACAAAACCAACTCTTTAAAAATGTACTATACATTGGTTTTCAGTGTATTCACAAAGTTGTGCAACAATCACCACTATCAAAGTCCAGAATAGTTGCATCACCCGTAAAACAGCCCCTAAACCCTTTAAGCAGTCACACTGCATTGCTTCTCCCTCCGACCCCTACCAACCACAAATCTACTTTCTCTCTCTATGGATTTGTCTATGTTGAAATTTCATAGAAATGGAACTATGTCAATATGTGGTCTTTTGTGTCTGGCTTCTTTCAGTTAGTATAATGTTCTCAAGGTTCATCCATGTTGTAGCATGAATCAGTACTTCATGTCTTTTTATGACTGAATAATATTTGATTGTATGCATGTAGCACATTTTGTTTATCTGTTAATCGATTGGTGGACACTTGAAATCCATCTAGATTCAGCAACATTTGTCATAAAATACAGAAAAAATAAAAGTGTTTTATTGATTTATTTCAGTTAACCCTCCTCAGGATTTTGAGATAGTGGATCCCGGATATTTAGGTTATCTCTATTTGCAATGGCAACCCCCACTGTCTCTGGATAATTTTAAGGAATGCACAGTGGAATATGAACTAAAATACCGAAACATTGGTAGTGAAACATGGACGGTAAGTAAAGCATGCATTTGAGGCATCAGAGTGATCATCAGGTGTTATTTTGTGATTCCTGACTTTAGTGTCCATTCCAATTCCCGTATCTCAATAGTTCTAATTAGGATATAAAAAGCTTCCACATCTCCTTCTGTCTCCTATGTATCCTACTATATCTGTTTTCACCTCATCCAGTGTTAAGATTGCCATTGGAAGAACAAGAAAAAAAAAAAAAAAAAAAAAAAAACTCAGTCTCAAGCAATATAAACTTGAAGAGTACTTCACTAGAAGAGCATTTCACTGTATTTTACAATTGCTTATATTCTTGGATATGGGCTTTACACATGCTACAGAACTGTGACCTTTTCTACTGTAGGAGACAAGGCTTATTTATCTTTGTACCCTTCCCACAGAGGGTCACAGGATTATGGTTCGTTGTATATATTGTAGTAAGAGCTCAATGAAAACGTTTTGAATTATTAATTACTTATATACTTAACAAGTATGTATCTTCAAATATTTCTGTTGTAGATGGCATTCTGTTACCTCTCTAATTCAGCTAGGTAGTTTCAAGAGACAATTCAAATCGAGCATTTATTGATCAAGTTTGTGCTGGACACTCTACTAGATATCAGGAATATATGAATAAATAATAAATGATTTTTGTCCTCCAGAAGCTCATGATTTGTCTGGATTTCTCTGATTACTTCCAGAGTTTTACTTTATGTATTTCCTGAAGGTTTCATATTATATTTTTAAGTGTGACATAATTTACCAAGTAATGTGCATATGGAATATGAAAATTATCTATTTGATTCCAAGCAGATATAGCTCAAGTTCCTGCCATAAAGTTTTTTCCTTCCAAAAGTTTTTGTTTTTATTTGGAATTAGATGTTAAGATTCAAATGATCTCATCAGATGATATGACATACTGAGGTGAGCTCTGCTGGAAATGTATCTGTGGCATTGTATCAAATAGTCACTAGGACTGTCTTAGATATTGGGAACTCTCCAGAGTATTAATGATTTATTAGTCTTATTAATATAGCTCACTATACCATGGAGGTTTCTAAGTTTGACTTTGTCTCACCTTTTTGTCAAACAGACCATCATTACTAAGAATCTACATTACAAAGATGGGTTTGATCTTAACAAGGGCATTGAAGCAAAGATACACACGCTTTTACCATGGCAATGCACAAATGGATCAGAAGTTCAAAGTTCCTGGGCAGAAGCTACTTATTGGATATCGCCACAAGGTTAAAACAAAGTTCTCTTTTCATATTTAATACTATCAGAACTATTCATTTGGGAATAAGTCCCTTAATTTTTATGTACCAGGCTGTAAGCACAATAGATCCTGTGACAGTGTGGCACAAAATAGAATCATTCTTGTAGTTGATGATTAGCCTTTTAAAATTCTTTAAATCAGCAAATACCTTTGGCAAAACCTGCATATTATTTTATTGATTTAGTTCCCAGTTTTGGGGTCATATTAGTAAACATTCCTGAGTATTTGTTCATCTGCTCAGAGCATCCTAGAATAATCAGTTTACTACTTTTGCATATGCTTATACTAATACGAGTAAATGAGCCCTCAAATGTTTTTTGGTTTTGCACATCCCTCTTATCGTGAAGTGATTTCCAGTAAATTCCTTTTGAAATAATCTTGAAATGTTGATTGCAAAATAAAATGGAGAGGTCATAGGAAATGAAGTAAAATTGTGAAATGATTTCACAAATGATTCATCATCAAGCCTTTGAAGCATTCACAATTGATTTGTTCTTTAGGAATTCCAGAAACTAAAGTTCAGGATATGGATTGTGTGTATTACAACTGGCAATATTTACTCTGTTCTTGGAAACCTGGCATAGGTGTACTTCTTGATACCAATTACAACTTGTTTTACTGGTAAGTATTTTTATAATTAGAATTCAATATTAAAAATGTCTACTCAAATTAATCGATAGTATGAGTAACTATATTTTCACTAAGTTAAATTCATTATACTCGTCAGAGTTGTATTTATAATGAAAATTGTTTACAATTATTTGAGGATTTCAATGGGTGTAAGTGGTTTTAGGATGTAGATACTGGAAGGTATTCTATGGGTGATATAAGGAATGCAATAATTGTTTCTATACTGGGTTAATTTTGTATCCTTTAGATAGATGAAGTTGGAACCTAAACATTTTCGACACATTTTGTATTCTTGTCTTTAAATAAAAATGGGTTATCTATTAAACTGGATCTTTTTTCTGACTCCCTACCTTTGTTAACTGTCACTGAAGCTTTTAAACTTGGCCATTGTGACTCATGTATCTCCTTAGTTTCTTAATTGTTTCAGGGTAACATGATCACCATGTTCTGATACTCCTTTGCAAGGCTGCACATCTGTTAAGTACCTACCATCTCTACTGTAAGAGCTCTACTTTAGGCTTCCTTCATTCAACACCTGAATGATTGCCATTGCTTCCCAAATGATGGTCGCTCTGATTCCAGTCTCTCCCCTTCCAATCTCTCCCCTTTTTATTCATTCTGCACACTGTAGCCAGCTTTATCTTCCTATACTGCCATCTTCATATACCACTCTCTTGTTCAAAAACCTCCTGTGTCTACTCATTGCCCCAGGATAAAATCTGGGCTGCCATACTCTCTACTATTACCAATGTGAATGCTCCATTCCATTTAGATCCATCTCTACAATTTTTTTCTCACCCATGTTATTGCCTTTTATACCTTTGTTTGCATTACCTTCTGGAATGCCCTCTGGCTCTATCTTTCTTTCACCAATTTTTATCCATTTTTTTTCAAGGCTCATCTGCTCCCGAGTTTCATTAACCTTTAACTGATCCTGTCAGCTTCTGTTTCATTTTTCTTGAGCTATTACTCTTTTTCTTTCTTTCTTTCTTTCTTTCTTTCTTTCTTTCTTTCTTTCTTTCTTTCTTTCTTTCTTTCTTTCTTTCTTTCTTTCTTTCTTTCTTTCTTTCTTTCTTTCTCTTTCTTTCTTTCTTTTTCTTTCTTTCTTCCTTTCTTTCTCTCTTTCTTTCTTTAACAGAGTCTCCCTCTGTCACACAGGCTGGAGTGTAGTGGTGCGATCTCGGCTCACTGCAGCCTCCACCCCCTGGGTTCAAGCGATTCTCATGCCTCAGCCTCCTGAGCAGCTGAGATTACAGGCATGTGCCATCACACCTGACTAATTTTTGCATTTTTAGTAGAGATGGGGTTTCACCATGTCTCCCAGGCTGGTCTTAAGCTCCTTACCTCAAGTGATCTGCCCACCTCAGCCTCCCAAAGTGCTGAGATTACAGGCATGAGCCACTGTGACTGGCTTGAACTCTTATTTTTTTTTTATAGTCTGTAATTATTTATTGTCCGGATGGCATTTAAATTTTTTCTCATGTATGTGTGCTTTGTCTCCTGTTAAACTTTTAAGGGATTGGTGGGCATGAATTGTTTATTATATTTCTCTTGACTACCTCCAAAGTACTACACCCATAGTAGATTACCACTAAATATTTATTACATGGATGAAACAAGTGATAGCACTGATAAACTGATAGGTAATTATCTAAATGTATGCTTTTACTAAACAATGGACAAATCAAGAGAGGACTAAGCATTACTATTGGTGAGTTCTAGTTCCAAATTATCATGGCATCTTTCTTTAGAAAATAATAAGAGATAAATGATAAGCTGTAAACTATTAACAATCCTGAGATCTGGGTTCTAATCCCTGCTCTAGCATCATTTAACTTGGAGGCCTTGGGCAAGTAATTTTTTCTTTCAGAATTTTTGTTTCCTCATCTGGAATTGAATAGGTAAATTTCAAATATCAAAATCATTTGTTCATTAATTCAATACATATTAAGCATCTTTTAAATGCCAGGCAGTGTTCTAGATAAAAAGGACAAAAGCATGAATAAGAGAAAGTCTCTGCCCTCCTGCACATTGTAGTTCATATTTGATATAATTGGATCCTCATCTTAGTGAAATAGAGAGGAATAAACATTAACATTTTAGAGATTGAAAAATAAAGGCTTCCCTGCTGGCATCAAGTAAGTCTGTATGAAGTTAAGCCTGGAACTGAAGTGTCCCAAATCTAATCAAGTGAACTAACCAGGAGACAACAATTTTGCAAACTCTCCCTAAAGTAAATAGTTGGCATAAAGTTAATTTAGTAGAGTCCAGATATGTGTACCGGCACCATATCAGCTGCCACATTGGCCTCATTTCAACAGGAATTTTGGCTTCTTTTACAGATAATGTCATGGTTTGCATTGCAAGCTATTCTTTAGGAAAATAGTAAGCATTTGTTGCTTTCGAATTTAGTAGGGAATCACCCCTAGTTCCTTTTAGCTTTATTACTGGAATAAGGTTAACTTTAAAGGATATGGTAACATTTCTCATTTAATAGATGAGAAAATTAAACAGCTACTTGCCAAACAACTCCTTCTTTTCTTTTTGCCCTCCTACAGGTGGCTTTTCTGATGTTTATCTCTTGATGTGTATTGTATCGTCTAGATTTTCATTCATTTTATTAAACATAATATTTTCTAAGTCTGCTTTAAAATTTGCTTTCTTTTAAAATAACTTCCCCAGTAAAATAATTTAAAAAGCAATATCATGCAGGATTATTTGTATAAATCACAGGTTTTCTTACTAGGAATCTTATTCTTTGATTCACAAACCTTATTGATGAATCAATATAACCTAAGTACACAAGTAAGAATCCTTGTCTTTGAGATTTTGCGAAGACTCCCAACAGATTGTAAGCTCCATGAAATCAGGGACTATGTCTGCTTTCCCTACTGTTTTTTTCCCTAGTGCTTATCATAGTGCCTGGCATATAGTAGGTGCTTAATAAATATTGTACATTATTAAATGATTTTTAAACTGACATGGTATCCTAATATAATTGAAAATGAAGCACCTTGATACTGGAAGAGATTGTTAATTAAACACAATTCTCACAACACTCATTTTACAGGTATGAGGGCTTGGATCATGCATTACAGTGCGTTGATTACATCAAGGTTGATGGACAAAATATTGGATGCAGATTTCCCTATTTGGAGTCATCAGACTATAAAGATTTCTATATTTGTGTTAATGGATCATCAGACACCAAGCCTATCAGATCCAGTTATTTCACTTTTCAGCTTCAAAATATAGGTGATGTAAACCAACAAACAACTTCAAATTCATTGTTTCTAGTTTAGGCTGTTTACAATCACTTGAGAGGGGGAAAGAGAAAAAGGGAAGGAAGGAGACAGAGACATCGACAGAGAGACAGAGACCTATGGAAATGCAAAGACAGAAAAACGAGAGTCAGCATAGTGTATGAGGAAGCTCTTATTAAATATATAAGGATGAAAGATAAGGAATTGAATAAAGGTTAAAGTATCGTTTTCATTTAGAACTCACAATGTTATTTTCCATCTTCAGTTTGTCTGCTATACGGTAATTTTGTCTAGTGTTAGTGATGGAGTAATTATGAAGACACTTCTTTCCAGGCCTCAATAGACAAATGACTGGATATTTATTGAGTCTATATTTTCAGTTCTAATAGTTATGAGAGTGATGGGTTCTAGAGTCTTCCAGACCTGGCTTTAAATCCTAGATCTACCATTTTTCCAGTTATGTGACTTTGGGCAAGTTACTCTGTTTCGATTTCCTTATTAGTATCATGAGAATAATAGAGGACCACCTCATAGGTTTATTGTGAGACATGAATGAGATTATGATGTAACATCCTTGGTACTTACAGTGTCTGAAATAGCATAAGCATTAAATAAGCGTTATCTATCTGTAAAAGTAGTAGTATTACTGATTGTGGCTGTTATTTCTAATGCTACAAAATGGAAAATGGTTGTAATGATTTGGGTCTTCGAACTTTTCTCTTGGACTTATATATTTGTCTGTGAGTGACTTGTCAAAAATGAGTTTCCAAAATAACCAAGTTGGTTAAGAAACTCATCTTGGTTGGCAAGCAACTTTGATTTTAATACACATCATAGGGAATATTACCGAGCCACTTGGTTTATCCCTAGACGTTTCTGTTACCAGATGTCCCTAGCTTTGAATAAAGGCTACTGCTAAACTTCAACAATCTCTGTGTTGAAATGGTTCCCTTTTGCTTTTCAGTTAAACCTTTGCCGCCAGTCTGTCTTACTTGTACTCAGGAGAGTTTATATGAAATTAAGCTGAAATGGAGCATACCTTTGGGACCTATTCCAGCAAGGTGTTTTGTTTATGAAATTGAGATCAGAGAAGATGATACAACCTTGGTGGTATGAATATTGCATTTATTTGGGAAAATCATAACTACAGCCTTTTAAATAAAATAGCAAATGTGAGAACCAAAATCAGTTGCATTCACGTGAGGGAAAGAACATGACATGTATCTTAGTTCAATCTCTAGAAAGCCAAATAAACAAATGGACAAAAGTATAATGAATGATACCAATTTTAAAGTTACATAGGAACTTAGAGATTATCTAGTCACTTGTTTTCAATTTTGTGTCAATAAAGTTACTGAAGGCTTAAGATGGATTGTGGAGAGGCCTCAAGTAAAAGCAAAAGAAAATTAAAAAAAAAAAAAGCCACAAAGACTACTTATGGAGGAAAACCATCAGGTCAAATTCCAGTATGGCAGGCTTACAAGAGAATTGCTTGTACCAGGCAAGAAGGGCTGGCTGGGGAATTAGGTGATGGTTGCAAGACTAATTACTGCCACTAGCACCAACAATGTGGTGATGCCTTTAATCACATGTTGTTATGTATTATTTTTCCTTATTAGCTTCCAGTTTAGAGAGTGGTAGAGAGAAGTTAGTGAGCCGGTAGTTCTAATTCATTCCTTTCATATACAGATAAGAAAACTCATTGTTGAATTGACATATAGATCCCAGGTATGTAAATTCACTTACAATCAAATTATGCAGCTAGAACTAGATTTCAGATCTGATTCCCAGTCCACTTAAGTCTACACTACATTATGCTGATTCCTAAGATAAGTTATGCCAAAGGAAAAGCTATTATATTGAATGAGAAAAATTATTGAGCTCTTTGAAATGCAAAATTGAAATCATTGCTTCAGTGATTTTTTAACTCTGAGATCACCTAGCCTTGAGAGTCTCATAACTGTAGCAACAGTTTCATACCAAGCCATGAGCACTGTTATACAAGTTTTGTTTCCTTATTCTTATTCCAAGCCCTGAGCATTGTTATGTAAGTTTTTCTTATTCTTATTAACAATCAGAATAAGGAAATAAGAATAAGGAAAAAAGAAAAAGCTATATATTAATACATGAACTCTATAGTTTCCATAGTAATAATATTCACATGCTGGCTCTCTGTGTTTTGGTAACTGAGTGTATGTAGCATCTTCCAGTTCATAGAATCTGGGAAATTTGACACTAGTCCACATACTGGGTGTTATATACACCAAAGCTACCTAGGAATTTTGCCCTCTCACACATGCTGTCCTTCACGGTAAGTGATCCATTATCACTGTAGAAATAAAATATAGATAAAGAAGGGAAGAAACAATGATTTGAAAACCCCCACTATACAGAGAGCTAATTACTGCTGAGAATATGCATTTCTAGTCTTTTGATGCATAGATTGTATGTAATAAAACCCACTTTGAAAGGGGCAGATATGGAATCTGTCTAGTTGCAACTAGATCAAATAATGGCATCTGATTTTGTCCTTGGCTTTCAGACTACTACAGTTGAAAATGAAACGTACACCTTGAAAATAACAAATGAAACCCGACAATTATGCTTTGTAGTAAGAAGCAAAGTGAATATTTATTGCTCAGATGATGGAATTTGGAGTGAGTGGAGTGATAAACAATGTTGGGAAGGTATGAGCTAAAAGAACAGTAACTCAATAATGAGCTATTTGCTAGCAAAATTAATTTTCTTTCAGTGTGTTTTGTAATTATGAAAGTGAAAGACTTTCCCATATAGTCTATGAACAGAGAGGATAATTTAGCAAGCGCTTCAACTGAACAAAGATTTATTAAAAGTCTAATATTAATTCAGTTAGGACTAGGAATATTGTTATACCTCTATTATCAACATTCCTGTTTTTCTGTCAATATAGATAATATGCTCATTCTTTTGAGGGATTGGCATGAGCGTATTTTAATCAATATTTTCTTATGCTTTCAGTATTCAAGAGAACGGAAATCTTAAAGCAAGTATAGATCAGCATATATTTGTTTCTGAGTGTCTAATACTATTCCAAAGGACTACTTTTCTAATTCAGAGGCCATGATTAATAATATACATATTCATTCCATTCACTTCCAACACTAATTTAAAGTGATTTATGATAAAGGCATTAAAATTCCGTAGCAATATAAACTAAAAAGCCTAAAGAATGAGGTAAAATATGATTGTGCTTCACAATACACTAGCTTTAAGAGTAGAAATTACCACTTGTTTAACCACTTGGCTAATATTTTGTTTAACCACTTGGCTAATATTTTGTCATTTCTAAATGGAGAATTCACAAGGTCAAATATAAACAAATCCGTATCAGAAAATAAGAATTGTGTTTTGAGAAGTTATTTTTCTAAGTGAAAATAAGACATGTCACAGTTCAGTAAAGTACTTTTCTGTATAAAAAGTGCACAAATGAAAGGAATGCTACACTCAAACACAATTGTGGTATTTATGCACTGGCAAATATGACAGCGGTTTCCAAGTTTAACTCAGTCCTTAACTATTTATAAAATAATTCAGTTTCAAAAATAGTGATAAATGCATAACACTTCCTCTTTTTGTGTGATTTTTAATCCTAGTTGAAGAACTATTGAAGAAAACTTTGCTACTTTTCTTGTTACCATTTGGTTTCATCTTAATATTAGTCATATTTGTAACCGGTCTACTTTTGTGTAAGCGAGACAGCTACCCGAAAATGGTAAGATGTGTAACATTATGATGTTTAGCCTGAGATGGGAGATTTTTTAAATTTTCTGCACTTAGAACTGATGGAGCTACATTTTATAATTTTGCTTGTTCACTGTGGGTGTACAATTGATTCCATATGGATCATGATATTATCTTCAGAAAATACAGTAATTTTAAAAAATTAATCTTACAAGACTACATTTTGAGGTGGATTTACTTTTGTCAAAATCAAACTTTAGAACATGAAATACTATTTGACTCTAGACTAGACAATGGTATACAGAAAGAGTTACAAGAGAAAAGCAGGATTGGGAGAAAGAGAAGAGTGAATGAAAATGGTCATAGACTGAAACACATATTACCAGTGTGCCACAGGCACAAGAACACATACAAATGATAAAGCATGGTGCCTGCCTTTGGAGCACACACTCAAGTTAAGGGAGACAGGATCCATATGAAAAAATACAACCTTTGAGATGATTTTAGATGATTGCCATTTGAGTCTTGCAGATAATGCTATAGAATTTCAGGAAACAGTAAGACCACTGTGGGTTGGGGGGGCTTTAAGGAGGAGTTGTAACCTGGAGAAAAATATCTTTTTGGGACAGGGTCTCATTCTGTCAGTCAGGCTGGAGAGGAGTGGTGCAATCATGGTTCACTGCAGCCTTGGTATCTGGGGCTCAAGCAATCCTCCTGCCTCAGCCTCCTGGGTAGCTGGGACTACAGGCATGCACCACCATAGTGGGATTCCATTTCTATAAAAAATGTAAACATTAGCCACTATGCCTGGCTAATGTTTACATTTTTTATAGAGATAGAGTCCCGCTATGTTGCCCAGGCTGGTCTCAAACTCCTGGGTTCAAACAATTCCTCCCACCTTGGCCTCCCAAAGTACTGGGATTACAGGTGCCAGCAGCTATGCCTGGCTGAGAAAAATATCTCAATGCCATATCTTTTCAAGATAGAGAGAAAAGTGAATGTGTATAGAATATTTCACTTTGTTTGCTGAATGCTCTTGTGCTTATTCTCTGAGTTGTTAATCTTCAGTGAAATAGTTTGTGTTATTAATGGTGATTTGTTAATAACAGAGTTCTTTCTACATTCCAGAATTTTTCTGTGATAGATGAAGACTTTCCATATCAAGAGACATGGTATTGACTCACCAGTTTCCAGTCATGGCCAAATGTTCAATATGAGTCTCAATAAACTGAATTTTTCTTGCAAATGTTGAATACGTCTTATTTTAAAATGTTGTTGTATTTAAATAGGCTTTTGAGTACTCAAAGCCTCAGCTAGTAGTACATTTTCTGGATTCTATTAACAGTTTCTTTTCTTATAAATTCATAGTGAGAGTGCTGCATGTAGAGAAATCAAGGTATGAGTCAGGTTTTATATTTATGATGTATTAATAAAAAACAGTGACTTCACAGATTGCACTAAGCCACAGAGATACTGTCAAATTTTGGAAAATTAGATTCTAGTTTTTGTTGTTGTTTGTTTTAAACTGCACTTGGGATGAAAGTGCACAGTATGAATACAACTGTTTGGCTTTAGGCCAGGCGTGGTGGCTCATGCCTGTAATCCCAGCACTTTGGGAGGCCAAGGTGGGCGGATCTCCTGAGCTCAAGAGATCCAGACCAGCCTGACTAACATGTTGAAACCCTGTTTCTACTAAAAACACAAAAAATTAGCCAGATGTGGTGGTGCGCACCTGTAATCCCAGCTACTTTGGAGGCTGAGGCAGGAGAATTGCTTCAACCTGGGAGGCGGAGGTTGCAGTAAGCCGAGATCGTGGATTCCAACTTGGGCAATAAAAGTGAAACTCCGTCTCAAAAAAAAAAAAAAAAAAGTGTTTTGCTTTAAAAGTAACCTGTGAAAGTATTAGGAAGCAAGAAGTTTTAAATACATTCATAGTCCTAAGTATCTTCTTTGCGTTTCATGAAGAGAAATGTGTGAGGAATGCAGTGCTTAAAAGGCTAAAAGTAATAGATTAGGAATCATATTTGAAAAAACTGGAAGTCACAAACTACACAGTAAAACTTGAGAGTGTCCCTATACTTTCTGATGGTGTGTGTTTTTGGTTCACAGACCAAAAGGCACAAACCTCTGAAATTACTAAGAACCTTTTTAAAAGGACAACCCACCTTCAGGGTATATGACAAACTAGGTGTCGATAATTGCTTTAAAACTTAGGGAATAATGGACTCCAATCAGGATTATAGATTACAATCAAGAGCCAAGCTTCAGTTTAGACTAGTTTCTGTTCAGTGCTATTCATAGTAGAGTGGCCATAACCTGGGAGCTTATTAGAACTGCTCCAACCCCGACCTACTCAGTTAGCAATTTGCATTTTAAGAACATTCCCAGATGATTCATTTACACTTTCAATTTGAAAAGTACTGATTTATAGCAGTATTTTAGAATAAAAAATGCTAAAATAATATAATGCAGACTAAAGCTCATGGGAAGGGTAGCCACAGCTGTGCTCATCATTGCCACTGATCATCTCTAAAAGACAAAAAAAAGCTAAAACTGAAGTGTAAACCAGAATACCATCCTTTACTGTCACTTGTAATCAATGGTAGGATGTACCACCATTTCCCTAAGTAGACTTGTCCTTGTTAAACACTAAAACTCCTGTGATAGTGTAAATTAAGATGCAATATGATTGGCAATTGCTGTCAAACTAGATCCTGCTAAAATTGTTCTTAGTGAGTTGAAGGGTGTAGGGGAAGAAGGAGGAATGTGATGTGGAGAGGTCAAGGTGAGGTAGAGATATGGCAGGCAACCTCATCCCGGGAGGCTGCATGCATCTTGGCAACCTACTTTTCCAATTCCCTTGTTTAGTGCATGCACAACAAGCTCTACTAATTAAAGGAATTCTGGACTCTCTACCATAAACCTAGAAGCCCCAGTCGGAATTGCCCCAACAAAATGGAATCAAGTGGCACCAAATGTGGATAGAGTTGGGCCCTGCACAAAGCACCCAGAAATGAATTTGGAGAGGGAGGTCAACTGCCATTCCCCCAGTCCACTATTTTGGACACAACAGAGGTTCTCTGAACTGGGCGCCAGAGCATACGGACTTGAAGAAAGTGCTTTTTGTACTTCACATGGTAGCTCCATCCCCACTGAAAATGAGCCCACACAACTTGGGCTTGCATGAAGGATGGGGCCCAACTCACCCTCTCTACACTGAATGGCAGAGGCTTGGCAATGGAAGGCAAACAAACCACAAGAGTTGTCAGACTGGAGGAGGAAGCTCTGCTCCAAGTTCATTTTGGTGATAGTGTTACAGTAGGTAGCTAGTCAGGCATGAGAAGGGCAAGAGAGTGCTCCCCCTATACCCCACCAGAAAAGTCAGGTGACCATCAGCTGATGGTCAGGCAGTTGTTAACGGTCCCTCTAAAATAATAATTGGTCACAGCCTGCACCGGGGAAAGGTAATCTCCCTACAGATAGGAAACACATGAAGCTGGTGATCAGCCCCTTTTGATAAGACCTTCAGGAGTTGAGCACATGGGCTTACACATGCACATTAAGAGCAAAATGGCAGAATTTAACTGGTGTATGACCTTCTGGGGTGTTGCACCAGAAAAGGAATGCAAGATACCAGAAGTAAGCCGGCATAGAAAATCCTAAGTCCAAGGTCCAACAGGACACTTGACCTCCAAGTTGGCTGCTTGGCCCTCTTCCAGGTATGTTTTACTTTCTTTTTATTCCTGCTCTAAACTTTTTAATAAACGTTCATTCCTGCTCTAAAACTTGCCTCAGTCTCTTCTTCAGCCTATGCCCCTCAGTCGAATTCTTTCTTCTGAGGAGGCAAGAATTGAGGTTGCTGCAGACCCGTATGGGTTCACCACTGGTGACGGTAGCTGCCAGAGGGATCTATCTGTGCCTCATAGCCTTAGGCCAGAAACCAAAGGACAAAGTCTATTCAAACTGAAGGTCATGAGCCCTGAAACAGTGGCATGATAGGAAGATCACTTTCCTGCCTGCTCAGGATGAACAGCTGGTGCACTCCCACCTTCCTGCCCCTAAAACCGGGACCTCAGCACACCCTGGCATAATCGCCCCACCACCACCACCTGCCCCCTCCATCAAGGCAGGTGTTTCCATTAGTTAGCCTACCTGAGGAAAAGCTGGCTCTTACTCTTAAGAGCCACATACTGGAATGAAGCCTGAAATGCACCACTAAATAACCTGTTTCTAGGAGGGCATAGTGCTAGTGCACAACATAAGCTTCCTGAGACCTCCACACCATCAGCCCTGCAGGAGATAGGGTTTTGGCTCATATGTTCAGTACATGGCTACAATAGGCAGCACAGGAAAAAGAAAGGAAAGAAAAGAGACAAATTGTTTGGAAAGCTAAGCCTTCCCTCAATTAATGAGTAAAGGTTTTTGCCTTTTTAAAATGTTTGAGTTACTTTGGCTAAATGAGTGACTTATGCTGGTAACCTGTAATTTGATATCTGGCGAACTTTCCAAAATTAAATTATAAATTATATCTTTTTCTGACCTAATTAATCTTTTAGACATTAGGTCCCCTAAAGTCCAAAAATAACATATTTGGTTTATTTGGTATAAAAACCATGACTTAGTGTACGCTATCAATGGTTATTATTGTTATGTAAAATTGTCATATGCCACAGAAGTAACCAAAATTTCCCTGTCAATTGTGGCTTTAATAGTGGCTGTCCTAACTAAAACTGTTTGTCATCCATGGACAATTGTTGTCTTGTTTTGGGCCTCTTTAGAAGGTGGTTTTATTGTCAGCTATACAACTCTAACAGGTGTTCTGCAATGAGGTTTCTAATCACTTTGGAGATTGTGACATTAGAATAGAGGAGAAAACTGCTGGTGGGAATGTCTCTGAGCATGCTAATGCATTATAATCAGTGTATAATGAGCAGTGAGGATGACCAGAGGTTACTTTAGTTGCCATCTTGGTTTTGGCAGGTTTTGGTCAGCTTCTTTGTTGCAACCTGTTTTATCCCCAAGGTCTTTGTGAACTGTATCTTGTGCCTGCCTCCTATCTCATCCTATGACTAAGAATGCCTTATCCTTGGAATGCAACCCATTGGTCTCAGCCTTATTTTACCCAGTCCCTATTCAATATGGAGTCACTCTGCTTTAAACACCTCTGACATATTTCCCCCTCCATTTTACAAGGAAAACCTCAATCCTGAGGGTTGTAGACGGATGAAGATCCTTCTTCTGCAACTTCTTCAGGCTGAATGGGGCAATGATATTTCTGCCTAACTATTAGGATCTCTTGTATTTGGGGTAGAGAGGAGCTCAGTCAGAAAGAGTCAGTACGGTGAGGGCCATTCATAACTCTGAGTTCCGACAAAAGGTGATATCTGAAAGATTAGTAAGTGTTTAATGTAATAAAACATGGAGGAAGCTTATCCTGTATTCCTACACAAAGAGTACAACAGTAATATATTTCACAACGTAAAGCAAAATAAGTAAAATTAGCCGAAGTTAAAAAGCTTTCCATGAATTGGGCAACTGTTGGTACCAAGCTGATATGGAGTTGCTAGCTGATTATAATACATGTGCAGGATTAGAATACTGATCTGGACTTTTACATTATCCATCCCTCTTGTTTCTTCTGAGCTGCAGAGATCACTGATTGGTTCACAAGAATAAATAGTCAAAGCTGCAGAAACAAAAACCTTAAAAACAACTGATAAGAATAGAGTCTAATACCAAGTGTACCATAATTTTTGAAGCATAATTTTTTCTCTCTCCAGTCTCTGAAATTTACTAAAGACAAATCGTGATAAGACTGATTTGCTGTATTATGCTTGGCCTGATTATTTGTATAAAGTGCAGCAAGAATAATTCTTTTTTTATATAGGTTTTAAAAAAAATTATTTTTTGAGACAGAATTTTGCTCTTGTTGCCCAGGCTGGAGTGCAATGGCACAGTCTCAGTTCACTGCAACCTCTGCTTCCCAGGTTCAAGCAATTCTCTTGCTTCAGTCTTCCAAGAAGCTGGGATTACAGGCATGTGCCAACATACCCTGTTAATTTTGTGTTTTTAGTAGAAACATGATTTCACCATGTTGGCCAACCTGGTCTCTAACTCCTGACTTCAGGTGATCTGCCCACCTTGGCATCCCAAAGTGCTGGGATTACAGGCATGAGCCACCATGCCCAGACTTCATATAGGCTTTTTAAAATTGGCTTTGATGGAACTTTTTTCCATAAAAGGAACCTCAAATAAAACTTTTTTAAGCCGAGCCAAGCCATGGGTTTGTATCCTCGAATACCTATGAGTTGGGTAAACTCCTCTCCTCTTGAGACTGGTGCCACATCTGTGTTTTCTTTGTCCCAACGGGGACTTTGGTGGGCTCTGCTGCTCTCCCTTATGGGTGGTCCCTACCTAAAATTAGATCTCCAGCGGGACCTGCAACTCCCCAGGGACCTATTGGTCTCCCATGCTTGCCAGAGTCAGAGTGGATTGTGGGGCATATTTGTGGGGGATCTGGGGGTGTGGTGATTCAAGGGCAGAGGATCCCTGTGCAGAGCAGTGGCCCACCATGGGTGCACAGCCAGTGTGATACCTCCCATCTCAGTACAGGTCTGAGGGAAGTGTGGGCATGCTTACATGAACTGTCCACCCAGTTTTCTGTCTGCAGGAAGTTTCCAAATTGCCACTGACAGTGTTGCCCATGGTCACAAGGGCACAGGGGCTCTCCAACAGTTTGGTGGTCATCAGACTGTCACAGGGGTGAGGGGAGCAGAGAGGCAGCTCCACCTACCCTTTCCATGTGTCTCCAAGTTCTTTGGGGGTTGATCTCTGCCAGACTGTTGCTGCTTTCCTTTTCGGCATCCCAACTTCTTCCCAACTTGTTCCCTTTTTCAACAGCTTGTGACCCTGTTTCCTCATCTTTTTATTCTGAACTTGCCCATTCACCAGTACCTTTGATATTCTTTCTGAGAAAAACTGGCATCCAATGCCCCTAGTCAGTCATTGTGAAAAAATAATACAACAAAACAAGCAGTATTTTTTTTAAAGTGTCTAGGAAAAATCTCTCAGAGGAAACTTGAAAAATAAAAAGAAGTGAGACATGGAAGGAGTAGCAGGAAAAAGGTACTAATCTGAGAGCAAAGCAAATAATGGGGTAACTATTGTGGGAAATTTCTGGTACTTTAGAACTAAAAATACATCAATGTTGTTGGAGTGTTATTCATGGCAGAGAATACTGTGACGTGATTTAAAGGTAGGAATCAGGTATTGGAAGGCCTTGTATTCCATGAAGAAATGTTTTAATGTTCTAAGTGGGTGATGGTTAATACTGAATGTCAACTTGATTGGACTGAAGGAGGCAAAGTTTGATCCTGAGTGTGTCTGCAATCATGTGGCAAAAGAAGATTAACATTTGAATTGGTGAACTGGGAAAGCCAGACCTACTTTTAATCTGGGTAAGCACCATCTAATCAGCTGCCAGCATGGCCAGGATTTAAGCAGGCAGAAGAACATGAAAAAGCTAGACTGGCTTAGCCTCCCAGACTACATCTTTCTCCCATACTGGATGCTTCCTGCCATCAAACACTGGACTTCAACTTCTTCAGCTTCAGGACTCAGACTGTCTTCCCCTTGCTCCTCAGCTTGCAGATGGCCTATTATGGGACTTTGTAAGATTGTTTGAGTTTAATACTTCTTAACAAACTCCTCTTTACATATGTATATTTATCCTATTAGTTCTGCCCCTCTAGAGAATTCTGACTGATACAGATTTTGGTACCAGAACTGGTTCTAGAGGAAGAGAATATTAAGAATGGAGGTCTTTCATTGGTTTGGGGATTTCTGGAGTTGGCTGCTTAATATGGTCAGACCCCAAAATGCTAAGGACTCTACTTCTAATAGTATGGGGAACACTGAGAGTCTGTAGCATGAACAGTTTAGAGAGTTATGCAAAAGAAGTGCATTTGACACATCTGATTCACTGCTTGTGAGAGGCAAGTTTAGTGACTCTATACATAATACCTTTGACCATACGTGGAGAGCCAAGGAACATAATGAAGCTGGTTGGTTGCTCCTAAGTTCAGTGGACAAAGTGATGAAAGAAAATGATTGAGTCAGGGATTATAACTCCCAGCTTCAGAAGCAGATACTGAGCCTCAAATATTTTTATTTATTTATTTATTATACTTTAAGTTCTAGGGTACATGTGCACAGCGTGCAGGTTTGTTACATATGTATACACGTGGCATGGTGGTGTGCTGCACACATTAATGCATCATTTATGTTAGGTATATCTCCTAATGCTATCACTCCCCCCTCCCCCCACCCCATGACAGGCCCCAGTGTGTGATGTTCCCCTTCCTTTGTCCAAGTGTTCTCATTGTTCAATTCCCACCTACGAGTGAGAACATGCAGTGATTGGTTTTTTGTCATTGGGATAGTTTACTGAGAATGATGGTTTCCAGCTTCATCCATGTCCTTGCAAAGGACGTGAACTCATCCTTTTTTATGGCTGCATAGTATTCCAGAGTGTATATATGCCACATTTTCCTAATCCAGTCTATCATTGATGGACATTTGGGTTGGTTCCAAGTCTTTGCTATTGTGAATAGTGCTGCAACAAACATACATGTGTGTATGTCTTTATAGCAGCATGATTTATAATCCTTTGGGTATATACCCAGTAATGGGCTGGCTGGGTCAAATGGTATTTCTAGTTCTAGATCCTTAAGGAATCGCCGCACTGTCTTCCACAATGGTTGAACTAGTTTACAGTCCCACCAACAGTGTAAAAGTGTTCCTATTTCTCCACATCCTCTCCAGCATCTGTTGTTTCCTGACTTTTTAATGATCCCTGTTCTAACTGGTGTGAGATGGTATCTCCTTGTGGTTTTTATTTGCATTTCTCTGATGGCCAGTGATGATGAGCATTTTTTCATGTGCCTGTTGGTTGCATACATGTCTTCTTTTGAGAAGTGTCTGTTTATATCCCTTGCCCACTTTTTGATGGGGTTGTTTGTTTTTTTCTTGTAAATTTGTTTGAATTCTTTGTAGATTCTGGTTATTAGCCCTTTGTCAGATGAGTAGATTGCAAAAATTTTCTCCCATTCTGTAGGTTGCCTGTTCACTCTGATGGTAGTTTCTTTTGCTGTGCACAAGCTCTTCAGTTTAATTAGATCCCATTAGTCAATTTTGGCTTTTGTTGCCATTACTTTTGGTGTTTTAGACATGAAGTCCTTGCCCATGCCTATGTCCTGAATGGTATTGCCTAGGTTTTCTTCTAGGGTTTTTATGGTTTTAGGTCTAACATTTAAGTCTTAATCCATCTTGAATTAATTTTTGTGTAAGATGTAAGGAAGGGATCCAGTTTCAGCTTTCTACATATGGCTAGCCAGTTTTCCCAGCACCATTTATTAAATAGGGAATCCTTTCCCCATTTCTTGTTTTTGTCAGGTTTGTCAAAGATCAGATGGCTGTAGATGTGTGGTATTATTTCTGAGGACTCTGTTCTATTCCATTGGTCTATATCTCTGTTTTGGTACCAGTACCATGCTGTTTTGGTTACTATAGCCTTGTAGTATAGTTTGAAGTCAGGTAGCATGATGCCTCCAGCTTTGTTCTTTTGGTTTAGGACTGTCTTGGCAATGTGAGCTCTTTTTTGGTTCCATATGAACTTTAAAGTAGTTTTTTCTAATTCTGTGAAGAAAGTCATTGGTAGCTTGATGGGGATGGCATTGAATCTATAAATTACCTTGGGCAGTATGACCATTTTCACGGTATTGATTCTTCCTATCCATGAGCATGGAATGTTCTTCCATTTGTTTGTGTCCTCTTTTATTTTGTTGAACAGTGGTTTGTAGTTCTCCTTGAAGAGGTCCTTCATTGTGAGTTGAATTCCTAGGTATTTTATTCTCTTCAAAGCAATTGTGAATGGGAGTTCACTCATGATATGGCTCTCTGTCTGTTATTGGTGTATAAGAATACTTGTGATTTTTGCACACTGATATTGTATCCTGAGACTTTGTTGAAGTTGCTTATCAGCTTAAGGAGATTTTGGGCTGAGATGATGGGGTATTCTAAATAGACAATCATGTCATCTGCAAACAGAGACAATCTGACTTCCTCTTTCCCTAATTAAATACCCTTTATTTCTTTCTCCTGCCTGATTGCCCTGGCCAGAACTTCCAACACTATGTTGAATAGGAGTGATGAGAGAGGGCATCCCTGTCTTGTGCCAGTTTTCAAAGGGAATACTTCCAGTTTTTGCCCATTCAGTATGATATTGGCTGTGGGTTTGTCATAAATAGCTCTTATTATTTTGACATACATCCCTTCAATACCGAATTTATTGAGAGTTTTTAGCATGAAGGGCTGTTGAATTTTGTCAAAGACCTTTTCTGCATGTATTGAGATAATCATGAGGTTTTTGTCTTTGGTTCTGTTTATATGCTGGATTACATTTATTGATTTGCATATGTTGAACCAGCCTTGCATCCCAGGGATGAAGCCCACTTGATCATGGTAGATAAACTTTTTGATATGTTGCTGGATTTGGTTTGCCAGTATTTTATTGAGGATTTTTGCATCAATGTTCATCAGGGATATTGGTGTAAAATTCTCTTTTTTTGTGTGTGTGTCTCTGCCAGGCTTTAGTATCAGGATGATGTTGGCCTCATAAAATGAGTTAGGGAGGATTCCCTCTTTTACTATTGATTGGAATAGTTTCAGAAGGAATGGTACCAGCTCCTCCTTGTACCTCTGGTAGAATTTGACTGTGAATCCGTCTGGTCCTGGACTTTTTTTGGTTGCTAGGCTATTAAATATTGCCTCAATTTCAGAGCCTGTTATTGGTCTCTTCAGGGATTCAACTTCTTCCTGGTTTAGTGTTGGGAGGGTGTATGTGTCCAGGAATTCATCCATTTCTTCTAGATTTTCTGGTTTATTTGCACAGAGGTGTTTATAGTATTCTCTGCTGGTAGTTTGTTTTTCTGTGGGATTGGTGGTGATATCCCCTTTATCATTTTTTATTGTGTCTATTTGATTCTTCTCTCTTTTCTTCTTTATTAGTCTTGCTAGCAGTCTATCAATTTTGTTGATCTTTTCAAAAAACCAGCTCCTGGACTCAGTGATTTTTTGAAGGGTTTTTTTTGTGTCTCTATCTCCTTCAGTTCTGCTCTGATCTTAGTTATTTCTTGCCTTCTGCTAGCTTTTGAATGTGTTTGCTCTTGCCTCTCTAGTTCTTTTAATTGTGATGTTAGGGTGTCAAGTTTTGATCTTTCCTGCTTTCTCTTGTGGGCATTTAGTGCTATAAATTTCCCTCTACACACTGCTTTAAATGTGTACCAGAGAATCTGGTATGTTGTATCTTTGTTCTCATTGATTTCAAAGAACATCTTTATTTCTGCCTTCATTTCTTTATGTACCCAGTAGTCATTCCGGAGCAGGTTGTTCAGTTTCCATGTAGTTGAGTGGTTTTGAGTGAGTTTCTTAATCCTGAGTTCTAGTTTGATTGCACTGTGATCTGAGAGTTTGTTACAATTTCTGTTCTTTTACATTTGCTGAGGAGTGCTTTACTTCCAGTTACATGGTCAATTTTGGACTAGGTGTGATGTGGTGCTGAGAAGAATGTATATTCTGTTGATTTGGGGTGGAGAGTTCTGTGGGTGTCTATTAGGTCCACTTGGTGCAGAGCTGAGTTCAATTCCTGGATATCCTTGTTAACTTTCTGTCTCGTTGATCTAACGTTGACAGTGGGGTGTTAAAGTCTCCCATTATTATTAGGTGGGAGTCTAAGTCTCTTTGTAGATCTCCAAGGACTTGCTTTATGAATGTGGGTGCTCCTGTATTGGGTGCATATATATTTAGGATAGTTAGCTCTTCTAGTTGGATTGATCCCTTTACCATTATGTATTGGCCTTCCTTGTCTCTTTGATCTTTGTTGATTTAAAGTCTGTTTTATCAAAGACTAGGATTGCAACCCCTGTCTTTTTTTGTTTTCCATTTGCTTGGTAGATCTTCCTCCATCCCTTTATTTTGAGCCTATGTGTGTCTCTCTGCATGTGAGATGGGTCTCCTGAGTACAGCACACTGATGGGTCTTGACTCTTTATCCAATTTGCCCATCTGTGTCTTTTAATTGGAGCATTTAGTCCATTTACATTTAAGGTTAATATTGTTATGTTTGAATTTGATCCTGTCATATTATGTTAGCTGGTTATTGTGCTCATTAGTTCATGCAGTTGCTTCCTAGCATCGATGGTCTTTACAATTTGGCATGTTTTTGCAGTGGCTGGTTCTGGTTGTTCCTTTCCATGTTTGGTGCTTCCTTCAGGATCTCTTGTAGGTCAGGCTTGGTGGTGACAAACTCTCTCAGCATTTGCTTGTCTGTAAAGGATTTTATTTCTCCTTTACTTATGAAACTTAGTTTGGCTGGATATGAAATTCTGGGTTGAAAATTCTTTTCCTTAAGCCCCCACTCTCTTCTGGCTTGTAGAGTTTCTGCCAAGAGATCTGCTGTTAGTCTGATGGGCTTCCCTTTGTGGGTAACCCAACCTTTCTCTCTGGCTGCCCTTAAGATTTTTTCCTTCATTTCAACTTTGGTGAATCTGACAATTACATGTCTTGGAGTTGCTCTTCTTGAGGAGTATCTTTGTGGCATTCTCTGTATTTCCTGAATTTGAATGTTGGCCTGCCTTGCTAGGTTGGGGACGTTCTCCTGGATAATATCCTTCAGAGTGTTTTCCAACTTGGTTCCATTCTCCCTGTCACTTTCAGATACACCGATACACCAATCAGACGTAGATTTGGTCTTTTCACATAGTCCCATATTTCTTGGAGGCTTTGTTCATTTCTCTTTTTCTCTAAACTCATCTTCTCACTTCATTTCATTCATTTGATCTTCAATCACTGATATCCTTTCTTCTAGTTGATCAAATTGGCTACTGAAGATTGTGCATTTGTCAAGTAGCTCTTGTGCCATGGTTTTCAGCTCCATCAGGTCATTTAAGGACTTCTCTACACCGGTTATTCTAGTTAGCCATTCATCTAATCTTTTTCAAGGCTTTTAGCTTCTTTGTGATGGGTTCGAACTTCCTCCTTTAGCTCGGAGAACTTTGATTGTCTGAAGCCTTCTTCTCTCAACTCATCAAAGTCATTCTCTGTCCAGCTTTGTCATTCTCCGTCCAGCTTTATTCCATTGCTGGTGAAGAGCTGCGTTCCTTTGGAGGCGGAGAGGCGCTCTGATTTTTAGAATTTTCAGCTTTTCTGCTTTGTTTTTTCCCCATCTTTGTGGTTTTATCTACCTTTGGTCTTTGATGATGGTGACGTACAGATGGGGTTTTGCTGTGGATGTCCTTTCTGTTTGATAATTTTCCTTCTAACAGTCAGGACCCTCAGCTGTAGGTCTGTTGGAGTTTGTTGGAGGTCCACTCCAGACCCTGTTTGCCTGGATATCAGCAGTGGAGGCTGCAGAACAGCGAATATTGTTGAACAGTAAATGTTGCTGCCTGATCATTCCTCTGGAAGCTTCGTCTCAAAGGGGTACCCAGCCAAGTGAGTTGTCAGTCTGTCCCTACCGGAGGGTGCCTCCCAGTTAGGCTACTTGGGGGTCAGGGAACCATTTGAGGAGACGGTCTGTCCGTTCTCAGATCTCAAACTCCATGCTGGGAGAATCACTACTCTCTTCAAAGCTGTCAGACAGGGACATTTAAGTTTGCAGAGGTTCCTGCTGCCTTTTGTTCAGCTTTGCCCTGCCCCCAGAGGTGGAGTCTACAGAGGCAGGCAGGCCTCCTTGAGGTGCGGTGGGCTCCACCCAGTTTGAGCTTCCTGGCTGCTTTGTTTACCTGCTCAAGCATCAGCAATGGTGGGCGCCCCTCCCCCAGCCTTGCTGCTGCCTTGCAGTTCGATCTCAGACTGCTGTGCTAGCAATGAGCAAGGCCCTATGGGCATGGAACCCTCCGAGCCATGCATGGGATATAATCTCCTGGTGTTCCATTTGCTAAGACTGTTGGAAAAGCGCAGTATTAGGTTGGGAGTGACTCCATTTTCCAGATGCTGCCTGTCACCACTTCCCTTGGCTAGGAAAGATAATTCCCTGACCCCTTGCACTTCCTGGGTGAGGCGATGCCTCACTCTGCTTCAGCTCATGCTCAGTGGGCTGCACCCACTGTCCTACTCCCAGGGTCTGACAAACTCCAGTGAGATGAACCTGGTACCTCAGTTGGAAATGCAGAAATCACCTGTCTTCTGCGTTGCTCATGCTGGGAGCTGTAGACTGGAGCTGTTCCTATTTGGCCATCTTGGAGCCACCCCCCTGAGCTTCAAATATTCTAAGATTGCTCTGAGCAAGAGTCTTATCTCCTGTAGAGAAAGAACTGAAATTGTGGAAAATCAGACATAAGTTCTTATCATGTGAGTGGCTGACCTACAATGAAAGGTGCATATACAGACTTGCCAGGTGTCTACTGTTAAAGTGAGGGCATTGATTGGAAAAGAATGGGACCCTGCATCTTGGAATGGGGACATGTGGGAGGACCTTCTCTGGCATTCACTAATTTAACACAGTGTTCCTAGAAGTGAAATTGATAGAAAGCCTACTGCATTCCTACTTAATTTACATAAGCAGAAAACTTCCAGGTCGAATGGACAAAAGACTAATTTGAATTATAAAAACAGACAATAATGGCCCCTCAATCAACAGAGTTCAGTCAGTTTACAGACCCAGGATCCCTTGAATGAAGGCAGTTGGGAAGGAAGGAACCCACTACACTACCAACAATTTATGCTATTAATCTTTCTCCCATCTTTCTTTGAGGAGACCTCTGACATTTTACCCAGGTAACTATGCATTGGGAAAGGCAAATGATTAGACATTTCAGGGACTACTGGACACAGGCTCTGAGCTGACGTTGATTCCAGGGGACCCAAAACATCACTGTGGTCCTCCAGTTAAAGTATGGGCTTATGGAGGCCAGACAATTAATGGAGTTTTAGCTCATGTCTAACTTACATTGAGTCCAGTAGGTCCCTGGTCTCATGCTGGATTGATAGAATGGTGGAATGGTCTTTTGAAGTAACTATTATGACACTAACTACGTTGCAATACTTTGCACACCTAGGGTGAAGTTCTCCAGAAGGCTATGTAGGCTATGAATCAGCGTCCAATATATGGTACTGTTTCTCTCATAGCCAGGATTCACGGGTCCAGGAATCAAGGGATGGAAGTGGAAGTGGCACCACCCACCATCACCCTCAGTGATCCACTAGCAAAATCTTTCCTTCCTGTTCCCACGACATTGCCTTTAAGTCAAAAGGCTAAGAAGGGAGTTACAGTGTTGGCTGGGGTGATTGACCTGGAGTAGCAAGATGAAATCAGTCTACTACTCAATAATGGAGGTAAGCAAGAGTATGCATAGAATACAGGAGATCCATTAGGGCATCTCTTAGTACTACCATGCCCTGTGATTAAAGTCAATGGGAAACTACAACAGCCCAAACCAGGCAGGACTACAAATGGCCCAGACCAGTCAGGAATGAAGATTTGGGTCACTCCACCAGGAAATAAACCACAACCTGCAGAGGTGCTTGCTGAAGGCAAAGGGAATACAGAATGGGTAGCAGAAGAAGGTAGTCATCAATACCAGCTATGACCACTTGACCAGTTTCAGTAATGAGGAATGTAATTATCATGAGTATTTCCCCCTTCTTTTGTTAAAAACATTTTTGTGCATGTATACAGTTGTACTAAAAAAACTTCATTTTATTTCCTTTTTCCTTTACCATGTGAAATACGATTTTTTGACTTCATATCAGCATTTAAGTATTCTTAACTTTGTGTAATGGCATTTGGGTGGAGATTGATGCATTTCCGGTTGCATGAAGGATAGTAGTATTTACATGTTAGGCATACTTATGACCTTATTTTTGTCTTTATTTGAAGATTATGTATGATCTCAGGAGATGTGTATGGGTTCTTGATTGAGATGTGTATGGACACTTGATTGAGTGTCAACCTGATTGAATTGAGTGTTAACTTGATTGAATTGAATTGAATTGAGTGTCAACTTGATTGAATTGAAGGATGCAAAGCATTGATCCTGGGTGTGTCTGTGAGCCAAAGGAAATTAATATTTGAGTCCATGACCCTTATTCCCTGGTTAACTACTAATTTGTTTTCTCTCCTTATAATTTTATCATTTTGAGAATATCATATAAATGAATTTACATACTCTGTAACTTTTAATGTTGGCTTTTTGCATTCTGCATAATTAGCCAGAGGTCCAACCAAGTTGTGTGTGTCAATAGCTTGTTCTTTTTTATTGCTGATAAATGCCATAGTATAGATGTGCCACAGTTGTTTTATCCATTTTCCCACTAAAAAGCATCTGGACTGATTCTAGTTTTGGGTTATTATGAATAAAGCTGCTATAAATATCCATATATAGGTTTTCCAATGTAGTTTTCATTTCTCTGGGATTAAGGTCCAAGAGTGCAATTGCTAGATCATATTGCATATGTAGCTTTATAATGAACTGCCAGATTATTTTCCAGAATTCTTGTATCATTTTTCATTCCTACCAGCAATGTATGGGTTATGCAGTTTCTTTGTATCCTCTCCAGAATTTGGTGTTATCACTATTTTTTATTTCAGCCATTCAAATAGGTGTGTTGTGACATCTCATTGTGGTTTCTATTTGCATTCTCCTATTGTCTAGTGATGTTGAACATCTTTTCATGTCCTTATTGGACATCTTTAGATCTTATTTGCTTAAATGTCTCTTCATTTCTGGCCTATTTTTAAATTTGGTTGTTTTCTTATGGTTGACTGTTGATAGTTTTTTGCTCTAGACATCCTGCCTTTTTCAGATATATATGGTTTGCAAACATTTTCTCCAAACCTGTAGAGTGTCTTTTCCTCTTCTTCACAAGGCTTTTCATAAAGCAGAACATTTTAATTTTGATGAGGTCTAATCTATCAATTTTTCCTTTTGTAGATTGTGCTTATGGTGTAATGTTTGAGAACTCCTGGCCAAGCTCTTGGTGGAGAAGATTTTCTCCTATTTTACCTTCTCAAAATTTATAGTTTTACATTAAAATTTAAACCTATGATCCATTTTTGAGTGAAATTTTGCATGAAGTATGAGGTTTATTTTTGAGTTTCGTGTAGTTTTTTGTATATTTATTGAGGGATGATTAGGTGGAAGTTGTCTCCTGCCAAACAGGTGGATGTTCTTGGTGCTTCTTGTTGTGTAGACTGTATGGACAGCATTGCCAAAAAGGATAAATTAGCAGAGTCAAATCCAAAAAGATTATACTTTGAGAAGCAGAAAATTTAAGCCTTTTTTTCTCATCATAAAGAGAACTACAGTCTTTTGTAGAATGCCCAAGAAGATTCTAGGCTTTGGTCATCTCCATGAGCACTCATTCTTACAGTGAAGTAAAGTAGTTGGAAGAGTGAGCTGTAGGATTTAAACTGTTCTGGGAAACTTATATATAACATAGCAATTGAGGAGGAAGTTGGAAAACAGCAAAATTGTGTGACTGGGAGAATTACCTAGTAAGTCAGTATTAGTGGGCACTGGAAACCAGTCATTTACTTTAGAGCTATATTCACTATACCATCCTACAGCAAACAAGTAAGTGCTCAGTAAATGTTCCCATAGTGTCTAGAAAGAGTTAAAACCTTTGATCTATAAAGGAAGATGCATAAATATGAATGAAATGCTTTACATTCATTTCCTCCACTGGTCAGAAAATTAGCCTATGCTATTTGATTATTTAAGGTACAGAAAAAATTCTTGTGGTATTAACAAAATATCTTACATTGAACAATTGCCTGAGCTGCCGATTTTAAAGAAACTTGGTCTGCAACTCACGTTTGCTGTAGGTAATTAGAATTTGAAACTAATGAAGCAAAAAAGATGTTTAAGGCAAAATATTGCTTAAAATATGATACCAGCTATTTTAGTTCATCCAGGCTACTGAACAAAATCACATGGACTGGGTGGCTTATAAACAACAAAATTTATTTCTTACAGTTCTGGAAGCTGGGATGTCCAAGATCAAGGTGCCAACAGATTCAGTGTCTGATGAGGACCATTTTCCCGATTCATAGATGGGGACTTCTTGCTGTGTCCTCACTGGATGGATGGCGCAAACAGTCTCCCATGGGCCTCTTTTATAAAGGCACTAATCTCATTTGTGATTAGGCCCTCATGCCCTAATCACCAGATCATAGCACCAGCTAAGAAAGATAGCTGAAGTGCACATTTGTACTTTCTCAAGTGCTAAATTAAAAGGGATTTGTGAAATATTTTCTGTAGCAAGCACCATTAGTTTGAAAAGTGATTTTCCAGAATCAAAAGTGCTCCACTATGTAATAATAAGTACATGTTGAAAGAATAGGGAAGGTTACTGAAAAATTTCATGTTGCTGATGCATGTTCTCTCTGAAGTTAATTCATTCAGCTATTGAGAACATATAGTGGATTTTTATTTCTTCAGCTTTTATTTTAAGTTCCAGGGTACCTGTGCAGGATGTGCAGGTTTGTTTCATAGGTGAACATGTGCTATGATGGTTTGCTGCATGGATCTACCCGTCACCTAGGTATTAAGCCCAGCATGTATTAGCTATTCTTTCCCATGCTCTCCCTTCCCCCAACTCCTCTGAAGAAAAGCATTTAAAAAAATATTTTATTATTTCAATAACTTTTGTGGTACAAGTGTTGTTGATTACATGCATGAATTATATAGTGGTGAAATTCTGGGGTTTTAGAGCACCCATCACCTGAGTAGTGTACATTTTACCCAATATGTAGTTTCTTACCCCACACCCTCCTCTCATGCTCCCCGCTTTGAGTCTCCAAAGTCCATTATATCACACTATATGCCTTTGTGTCCTCATAGCTTAGCTCTCACTTATAAGTGAGAAAAATGGCACTTCGTTTTCCATTCCTGAGTTACTTCACTTAGAATAATGGTTTCCATCTCCATCCAAGTTGCTGCAAAAGACACAACTTCATTCCTTTTTTATAGCAGAGTAGTATTCCATAGTGCTTGATGGACTCTTAGGTTTGTTCTGTACCTTTGCAATTCTGAACTGGGCTGCAAATAAACATATGTATCCGTGTGTCTTTTTCATTTAATGACTTTGTTTTCTTTAAGCAGATACCCAGTAGTGGGATTGCTGGATGGAATGATAGTTCTACTTTTAGTTCTTTAAGGAATCTCCATACTGTTTTGCATAGAGGTTGTGCTAATTTACATTCCTACCCGCAGTGTAAAAGTCTTCCCTTTTCACCACATCCATGCCAACATCTATTGTTTTTTGACATTTTAATTATGCCCATTCTTGCAGGAGTAAGGTGGTATGTCATTGTGGTTTTAATTTGCATTTCCCTGATGATTAGTAGCATTGAACATTTTTTCAAATGTTTGTTGGCTGACCGTCTATCTTCTTTTGATAAATGTCCATTCATGTCTTTTGCCCACTTTTTGATGGGATTATTTGTTTTTTTCTCTTGCTGAATTCTTTGTGTTCCTTGTAGATTCCAGATACTGGTCCTTTGTTGAAAGCATAGTTTGCAAATATTTTCTCACATTCTGTGGGTTGTCTCTTTACTCTGATGATTATTTCTTTTGCTGTGCAGAATCTTTTTAATTTTACCAGGTCCCTTTTATTTATTTTTGTTTCTGTTGCCTTTACTTTTGGGGTCTTTTGGGGGTCTTAGTCATGAATTCTTTGTCTAGGACAATGCCCAGAACAGTTTTTCCTAGACTCTCTTCCAGAATTGTTATGGTTTCAGGTCTTAGATTTAAGTCTTTGATCCATCTTGAGTTGATTTTTGTATATGGTGGGAGATAGGGATCCAGTTTCATTCTTCCACATGTCACTGGCCAATTTTCCCAGCACCATTTATTAAATATGGTGTTTTTCTTCCAATTTATGTTTTTGTATGTTTTGTCAAGGGTTAATTGGTTATACATATTTGTCTTTACTTCTGGTTCTCTATTCTGTTCCATTGGTCTATGTGACTACTTTTATACCAGTTCCACACTACTTTGGTAATTATAACCTTGTAGTATAACTTGAAGTCCAGCAATATGATGCCTCCAGATTTTTTCATTTTGCTTATGATTGCTTTGGCTATTTGGGGAGAGCATAGTGTTAATGAGGCCAAAGGCAAAGGCTGTATTCCAATATGGGCCAGTGAAGTTTGCTCTCTTCCATAGCACAAACTTTCCTCCACCCCTCCTCAGTTCTCTGGCTAGTATATACCACTGACCATATTATTTAATGGGATGTACCATGTAGCAATTCCCACAAAAATGAGAACAGTTTTAAGTGCAGACTACTTTCCCCAGTTGTAAGATGGATTTTGTAGTCCATGTTAGAAAGGGGTCTTTGGATTAATAAAACACCTACATGTGTTCTGTAGAACTTTGTTCCTCCAGATGTAAGTATTCCATGGAGAAAGGGTTCTGGGATCAAAAAACCAGGGAAAGTTCTGAGTTAAGTGAAGTTAAATTTTTTATTTTATTTATATTTTTATATTTATATTTATTTATTTATTATATTTATTTATTTTTTTTATTTTTTAACTGTGGACTTGGCAGAGCCATCATTATACTAATGTTTTGTGACTCTCAGATTACAGAATTCAACCTTTCCAAATTTATTTGAACCACTCTTTTAGACCACAGTTAGTTACATCTCTCAAGAGACTATTCCAGGAACAAAACAGTATGAGATATATGAATGGCTCGCAAGCCCTGTTCAAATGAGGTTATGTTAACTCTGAGGACTGAATTATCACTTAGCAGGATATAGGCATTAAGGGGAGGCATTTGTGTGTCCTGGGCACATGAAGGCTTAGATTCGTTTACTGCCTGCTTAACCAAAAATCTGTGATTCAATCTGAAGCTGAATGAAAAACAAGCTGTCCTTCAGATTCCTCAAGCATTAAAAAAAGTATTTAGAAGTGATACAACAGTCAGTATATGAAACAGTACAAAATATGCCATTGATGATAGAGTTCATATGCCTACCTCCTCAAGTACTGACAAACCAGCAGCTTGCAGACAGAGAGCTAAATAAATAGATGGGCAGTTTGTTCTTTGCTTACTTCCCTAACAAATCTTCTCTTACCCTTGCTGTTGCTAAGTAGTCAGACCCCAGAGGTCTGTTATGAACACCACCCCTTCCCTCCTCTCCCTTTGTCTTAATTTTTATGCTTCCCTTTCTTCGTTTATATCCTCATCCATTCTGTTTTGGCTTTGGGTACCACCTTTCATTACTGTGTCTTTGACCCAGAGCTCTGATCCGAGTCCAAACATGCCTCACAGGTACCCCAAATTCATCTGCTCCAAAATCTAACTCCCCTCTCCTTCATACTTAAAACCTGATGCTTCTACTTCTCCTAAGAGCTGTGTGAAAGAGGTGCTCCTGGGCATACGTTGGAATGGATTGGTGCTGAGAAAATGGTCTGAGTGAGAGTGTGAAAGCAACCATCTCTAGGCACCTTTCTTCATGCTGGTTTAAAAAGAAAGTAGCGAACTGTAAGTCCCTGACCAGGCAAAGCCTAGGGTGCGGGGTAGTTAGTTGGAGAGAAAAGCGATGAAGAATGAGAAATCTGGCTGAGATACAGACATCGTTTTGCTAACAATTGTGCACTCCTGGCAGAGGGGCTGCAGTCACTCAGCCCCTCTATTTTCCATGGATGCAAATAGATAAAGATCAAGGGAGGCAACGATAGCAGCTAGGATGTTCTTTTATTTATTTTTGACAATATGACAACTGTGACAAGGTGTCTATGACAAAGCAAAACCTTTGGCAAATGAGGAAAATTGCTTTATAAAGACTTCACATTTCAAGATGTTTTGAAACACGGTATATACCCTTGAAAAGTTTTTTCTCTTTCTTCTAGTTTGAGATATTTGGTCGTAGTTGGGATTTTGTGACTGGTCTGGGTTTGGTGGTGTTTTATCCAAACCAAGGAACAAACTTAGGATTTATTATTATCTTGGAGACTACGATTTTAAATGGGGGAATAATACCACTTACTTCATAGAGTTTTCTCGAGTATTAAATAATCATAGTATTTAGTACTTTACTCATCACAATGTAAGAGCCCAATAAGTATTCTTTCATTTTATTTCTCTCAAAAGATGTATAATGATGTCCTTTCCCCCAGAACACTAGATAGGGAATGGTGTCTGAGCCACTTTGCTACTTGATTACCACTGAATTGCAAATATTCAGGAAGGAAAGAGAACACAAATGTCCAGGCCAAGTGGACCTCCCTTAAAAATACAGGATCACATTTGTTGAGTGTGTTTTTCTTAAAAAAATATATATATATTTTTTTTTTACTAAAACTTAAGTACTTTCTTTCCATCATACTTTTAAAATTTCTTTTCTAATTTGGTCTTGAGGTCTCTCTCTTGAGAGTGTCACTCTCTAGGAAAGCCCTGATGGTGGTGAAGGAGGGTGTTGGGTTCAGGGGGTTTGTCAGTTGAGAGAGAATAAGGAAGTGCAACCAAAATGGATGGCACCGAAGAAATTTATTATTCACACATCCCAGAAAGATGAGGGGTACCTACAGGAAGCTGACAGGAAGTCCTGAGGCAGCAGTGAGCGCAACCAATGGGTGAGGAGTGAAAGAGAGTGACAGAGAACCTGTGGGACTGGGTCTTTATTAAGGTCCTTGGCTGTAATCTAGCAGGCTTTGCTGCGGAGGTCATGGGTTGGCAAGTTTAAGGAAAACACTCATGAAAGGAGGAACTTATTTACAAGACTCTGGTGTTGACCATTAGATCTTACTGTGGTCAACAACTGTGAGGTATGTTGTTTGGCATTCATGACATGAGGAAATATTGAGTTGTATTGCAAACAACCACATGGAGACGGGGAGTTTTAACTAGGCCAGAGGTGACAGGGTACTACTGGGTTTGAACAACCTACGTCAGGCCTAAAAATGAATGCCAAGGCAGCAACAATATTAAACAAATTTGTGACACATATCATTTGCACTAACAAAGGAGAAGTATGCTCAATGAAAGAGTCCATAAACTAAATAATAATGATCAAAATAATAACCACAGCAACAGGTAACATTTGGTTAACACTTAAATGCCACTGTGCAAATCACTTTAGATTCATTATCACATTTAATCCCACAATAACTCTGTTTAGTTAGTTACTCTAATTATCCACATGTGACTGCAAAAATGTGAAGTATTATCTGTTGCTGCCCTTTAATAAAGGGGCCTACTAATAACTGATAGGTGCTTTGTTTGCTCAGTAGCAAACAAAGTGTGGGTATGAGAATTTGAAAGACCCTAGACAGAGATACTTCACTCTGCCTAAGAAAGGGATAGAAAGAGAATAATAATGATGCTGGAAGAGAGAAGTCAAAACTGGGAAGGATAAGCATAAAAGAAGACCTACTGGCTGTGAGATGTTAGACTTGGAAAAAGACATCTAATGGAGTTTGGGGGGGGAATATTTTATTTTGTAAACTTACTCCATCTTGACTCAAATCTGTGTCCTGCTTTAGAGTTGGAACAGGGGGAAAAAAGAGATGTTGTACATAGATAGTGCCAGCATACGGATTATACCATTTCACAAATAGAGAAACTGAGGGTTAGAGAGCTTAAGAAGGTCATTCGGAAAAAAGTGAAGGAGCTAAGATTTAAGATTTAAGCTACGATTTAAGCTCTGTTCTTTTTTTTAAATTTATAAATAAAAGAAGTATAATTAACTCACATTCTGCATGGCCGGGGAGGCCTCAGGAAACTTACAATTATGACAGATGTCGAAGGGGGAAGCAAGGTACATTTTACATGGTGGCAGGAGGTGGGGGGACCACCATGCACTTCTAAACTATCAGATCTCATGAGAACTCACTCACTTTCATGAAAACAGCATGGGGGAAACTGCCCCCATAATCCAATCACCTCCCACCAGGTCCCTCCCTCAACACATGGAGATTACAATTTTTAAAAATTTTACTTCAAGTTCTGGGATACATGTGCAGAACCTGCAGGTTTGTTACATAGGTATACATGTGCCATGGTGGTTTGCTGCACCTATCAACCCATACTATCCAAGTACCTATGATTTTAACCAGTAAGATAGATTACCTCTCTGAGTCTGTTGGCTTTAAATGTTTTTATTAGTTTATAATCTCAGACCATAGCTTTAATCTGAGGCCCATCATATTCTTCCTGCTCATCGGAGCACTGCAACATGTCCTCCTTGGTCAGTGTATAGTGGATTCCTTCGTCTTTCCTCCTTTCTTTTTTTTTTTTTTTTTTTTTTTTTTGAGACGGAGTCTTGCTCTGTCGCCCAGGCTGGAGTGCAGTGGCCGGATCTCAGCTCACTGCAAGCTCCGCCTCCCGGGTTTACGCCATTCTCCTGCCTCAGCCTCCCGAGTAGTTGGGACTACAGGCGCCCACCACCTCGCCCAGCTAGTTTTTTGTATTTTTTAGTAGAGACGGGGTTTCACCGTGTTAGCCAGGATGGTCTCGATCTCCTGACCTCGTGATCCGCCTGTCTCGGCCTCCCAAAGTGCTGGGATTACAGGCTTGAGCCACCGCGCCGTCTTTCCTCCTTTCACAGCAACTTTGGGGAAGGTAACAGAGGGTGACCTTTCCTGGAATAGGCTTTGAAGGGTTTCCTGTGAAGAGCATGGCTCCTGACTTTCAGTTGAAAATCTTAACGAGACAAAATGATCATCATAAAATAAATAATACAGTGTAAAAGCAATTTGGCAAGGGGACTAACATTCAAACATTGTTTCTCCACTTAAAACACTGTTTAAAAAATAATTTCAACATTTTGTTTAGATTCAGGGGTACAATAGAGGTTTGTTACATGGGTATATTACATGATGCTGATGTTTGGGGTATGAATGATTCTGTCACCCAGGTGGTGAGCATAGTACCCAACAGTTAGTTTTTCAACCCTTGCTCCCTCCCTCCCTCCCCACTTTATTAGTCCCCAATGTCTATTGTTGCCATCTTTCTGTCCATGAGTACCTAATGTTAAAACACTTTTTAAATGATTTATTTTCCCTTCTGAATAGAAAAAGTGGGAACACTTACCACATTTTCTCTCCAGCGTGGAAAACCATCTTGCCTCCATTCCCCTTTTGCCTCTCTCTTCTGAACTGAAATATTCAAAGCAACTTTTAATGACCTCAAGTACTTTAAATTCTCATTTCAATATAACTCATCTCCAGGTGTATTCTGTGGGGTTATTGAGCTAACTGGACCTAGACTTATCAAGAGCTATATAAGAGTCAATCAATGTCAAGAGTCTCTGGGAGGGAGTATTTGCTGGTGTTGGTGGTAAATCCAGTACCTGAAGATGTAGCACTTTCTGTCTTTCAAATGTTCCCAAATGAGTTACTGGAATTGGTGAGGATATAGACCAGTTGGTAGGTAGTCTGTGAAATATCATTGAGAACTCCAGTAGTTACCAGTGTATAGTTTGTTTGCCATAATACAATTTTGTGGCAAAGTGGCCCATACATTCTTTTATGTAAATGAATAATCCTTGCATATTTTTAATTATGAAAGAAGTTTCAGACATTACCCATTTGTTCCTTAAACATTCTTGTTTCTCTCTGTTGGCTTCAAATAGGGTATCTGTTTAGGAGGAGAGCTAATTTTTGATTACACAAAGGAATTCAGACTTCCTTGATCTGGCATTTGGCAAATCATCTTAACCAACACAAACTTGTCAACAATTAGCCCTTTGTAATTGCATTCACGTGAGGAAAGTGATGGAGAATTAAGTGTTATTTTTCTAATGCCCAGGCTTTATATGTTGTTCTCTGAGTATCTGGTACCCTTATATTTAGCTGGACCTTCAGGCCAGTGGGTTCAGATCTGCCTATTTGAGGCTGAGCAGGGAGCTTCTTCCTCTTCTCCTATCTTCACAGTGTTGCTCTGCCCTCAGAATGATCCTGGAAGAATAGAAGGGTACAGGGCTTCATGCTTGGTTTCCTCACATTCCAAAGACTACAGTTTTCTCTACACTGGCCTTCATGGAAAAAACTCCTGGAAACAGTTTTGGAAATCATTGTACCCAGTTAGGATTCATGTTGTTTTCCCAAAAACTTGCTAAGGCTGGAGGACCTTCATGATTGAATGATGAGAAGAAACAATCCAAGGCAAAATAATAGTGATTTTGAGACCACATAATCCATTTCTCTACCCGCTTCCCTTTCTGCTCCCTCCCCAGGTCCAGAGCCAGGAGATGCAGACACAGAATGAATGTGATCTTTACCTACCTCTCCTTATCACCCTCGGTTGGAATGTAGGTCAGTAATTAAGCTGCTGTCCCCTGATCTACATTTCTACATTCCTTGTGATGCTAGACATGAAATCTACAAATCACATTTTATCTTTGCTTGCTCTCTATTAGGTTGTGACAAAAGAGGGAACTAGAGAAGGACAGTGAAATGGGACAACAGACTTGCTCCTTTCAGTTTTGCCTGCTGTTCTTGTCAACATTACTCTACGAATGACCCTTCATTGAAGCAGCAGCAGTGGGTTCCAGTCTTCACCTTCTTTGAGTGCTCTAGAACCAGCCTCCCTGTGTCCCTTAGATGTACTCATTTGGGCAGTGTTCCCTCCTCAGAGGTCTGAGGCCCAGCTCTGCCAATCTTCTGCCACCTCTGTGTTCCCCTTTTTGCTTTTTGAATTGTCCACTGCCTGTTTAACCAACTCCTTGTATTAGACTCCATGTTGAAACACCTAAAATGAGTTCTATTTTTCCATGGAAGTGACTTTTGTTTTTCAGTGTCTTGAAATCAGAGATAAATTGTCTGAATCAGTGAGATTAATTATTGCATTTTTATCATTTTCAGGATTTTTAGCACTGACCCAAATCCTCGGCAACAAAAAAGGCCAAGAGGAGACTAAAAACAGCCAGTAAAGGCTGGACGCGGTGGCTCAAGGCTGTAATCCCAGCACTTTGGGAGGCTGAGGCAGGTGGATCACTTGAGGTCAGGAGTTTGAGACCAGCCTGGCCAACATGGTAAAACCTCATCTCTACTAAAAATACAAAAATTAGCCAGGTGTGGTGGCAGGCGCCTGTTATCCCAGCTACTCAGGACGCTGAGGCAGGAGAATCGCTTGAACCCGGGAGGCGGAGGTTGCAGTTAGCTGAGATCATGCCACGGCACTCCAGCCTGGGCAACAGAGCGAGACTTTGTTTCGAAAAAAAAAAAAAAGCAAGAAAAACCAACAAGTCCCCCATTGCCTTTATTTAACTTAATCACCTGAAGTTGTTCTCCAAGGAAGAGAAACACATGGAGGTCATTTGTGGGTGTGTTTTGGTCACAGCTTTTTGATCTATGTGTCTGACCTATATATGTATCAGAGAATAACAGGAGTCCTGAGATAGTGATCCCCTCACACACTCCACCCTTTTGGCTATATCCTTTTTGACTAAAAGGAGCCTCATCCAGTTACCTCTCTGTGCACAAAAATATTAACAATTACTTTCTTTGTGTGCACTGACAGGAAATGATTGGGAAACACAAGTTTATTGTATTTCATACAGATTCTCATAAAACTTTAATGTCCTCCAAGGTAGATTGTGAATATTGGTCTCTCATAATGTTGGCAGGTATTACCAAGGGAAAAATTTTTGGTAGCCAAATAAATTTGGAAAGTCGTTGATTAAACGTTAGACTAACCACAGGTCCTAATTTTCCCAGGACATTTCTAGTATGTGCTTATTGCCCCAATGCAATTATTAATAACATCCCCTTTGGCACTCAGAAATGGTCCAGTTTGGACAATGAATTATAGATCACCCTATCTTTGAGTCATATATCTTATGCAGCATTTCCAACACTTGTTCAAGCAACTTTCTTTTGAAGGAGTGACTTATGAGCTCCACAGACTATATTTAGAAAACATTGTCTTCAGATCTATTTGATTTCTATTACTGTAAACATCTTGAGGCAGAGTAAAGAACATTTCGTTTTCATGAGGCTCATCTTCCTGCTCCTGGTTAGGACAGGGGAAACGTAACCTTTTAATCCTTAAGATTAACCTGGGAGAGACTTTCATGACTTGGAGTCTGAAGCTGACTGAGACATTCGCGGGTAGTAAACTTGACATTGCTGCTGTAAGCTTTACAGTGCTTCTCTCTTCCTTCTGTGCTCATGGAATCAGACACTGAAATCACCACAGGAGGAAAGAGAGAGAAATAAAAGAGATCCTTGTGCTTCATTAAAATCCTCATTCCCTATATTTTCCTGCTGGATTCAGTACCAAGTCTTCATAGCTGCACTGATCTCAGTGTCATTCTGGATTTCCAATTCCTTGGCTCAAGGATGACTGTCAACTAATGTCTGTTAAAGTTTTAGTGGATAGAAACGTAGTTGGGCGCGGTGGCTCGTGCCTGTAATCCCAGCACTTTGGGAGACCCAGGCGGGCAGATCATCTGAGGTTGGGAGTTCGAGACCAGCCTGACCAACATGGAGAAATGCTGTCTCTACTAAAAATACAAAATTAACTGGGCGTGGTGGCACATGCCTGTGATCCCAGCTACTCGGGAGGCTGAGACAGGAGAATTGCTTGAACCCAGGAGGCAGAGGTTGCAGTGAGCCGAGATCTCACCATTGCACTCCAGTCTGGGCAACAAGAGTGAAACTCCATCTCAAAACAAAACAAAACAAAAAAATCAAACCGTGAAGCAATGGATTGAAAATTTTTTGAAAAAAGAGAAATGGTTTTTTTCATTTGAAATCTTAAACACTAAAATAGAAAACAGATAAACCCGAAGTGGCACCATTATAAGACAAGCGGTAAAGAAAGGCATAATCCCTTCATCTGTGATATGGTTTGGCTGTGTCTCCACTCAAATCTCATCTTGAATTGTAGCTCCCATAATCCCTAAGTGTATCATGTGAGGGACCTGGAGGGAGGTCATTGAATCATGGAGGCAGGATTTTCCTGTGCTGTTCTCATGATAGTGAATAAGTCTCATGATATCTGACGGTTTTATAAAAGGCAGTCCCCTGTACACACTCTCTTGCCTGCCACCATGTAAGACATAACTTTCCTTCTCCTTTGTCTTCTGCCATGATTGTGAGTCCTCCCCAGCCATCTGGAACTGTAAGTCCATTAAACCTCTTCTTCTTTATAACTTACTCAGTCTCGGATATATCTTTATTAGCAGCGTGAGAACTGACTAATACAGTCTCCCTTCTGCAATCCCTGCCAAGCCCTCCCTTTAGCATAGTCACGTTGATCCAGGCACGCAGAGTCATGGAGTTCTGTAGGAAATAGCTGGAAACTACCAGTGGTTAAGCACAGCATACAGATTTAGAATCAGAGAAATCTAGATCTGAATCCTGCCTCTGCATCTTTCTACTTATATAACCATTGGCAATTTAAATCAATTTTTTGAGCTTCAGTTTCTTCATCTGTAAAATATGAATAATGTTACCTTTTGGTAAGTCAATTTGAAGGTTAAATGACAGTGTGCTTATAAATTGACTGCCGCAGTTTCAAGCACGTACTAGGTGCTATATAACAACCGTGTGACCATGGGCAATTTACTTAATCTTTCTAAGGGCTCGTTTCCTTGTCTGTCAAATTGGGATATTAACGGTATCTAACTCATTTTGTACGTGCATGAGATAATGCATGTGGTGTCTAGCACATAGAAAGTACTACATTATTCATATTATTTTTGTTTCTTGTATAATTATTATTAGGGATTTTATAGGAACTTGAATATGACGAAGAATTTAAGGCACCAAAGAATGGTCATATGACATTGGAGTTATATAGATTCCATGACAATTAAGTGGGACAGGGCCTTGGTACAGTTGGCCGCCTTCATGACAATAATTCCTTGTAAAATGAACATTCTTCAGGTAGATTGGTCATGAGGGTCACTGCATTACAGTTATTGCAGGATCTTCAAAACAGTTGTGGTAATGAGCTTCTTTAGTGTATGTCTTGAGGTGAAAGAGGTTGAGAAAATTTGGTGGACAATTGATTCTAAGACTGATGAGTTCAAATAAATTATGAGAGAAAATTCAAAATTTTCATGTCTTTAGTTAGAATATTATAAACTTAAACACAGCTTTGAAACACACTGTTCCAATCTCTTGTCTTATAGAAATAACAAGTGTGAGTTTCTTTGTGAACTATTCCAACTGAAATACTGACTTGGGTGATTCATGTCACTAGTTATGAGTCAGCTGTGCCATTTTGTTATACTGACTCTTATACCTTGATCTCCAAGTGATTTAGATTGTCATAATCCCTCTTTAGGCCCTGTTAGATTAATCATCCCACATTCAGAACAGGGGCTACACTGTGGTTAAGACAATAGAAATTAAGCTCCAGAAAAATTTGAACTCAATAAAAACTTCCTTCTGTGACAGTGTGGATTTTTCCCCTGAGCAATTTTTCTATAATGCACATTCAATTATATAACACTCCTGCTTAAATCTTTCCATGTGTTACTATGGCTGTATTGATAAAGATCAATTTCATTGCACGAGGTACAAGGCCCTTCATGATCTGGCCCCTCATTAGTTCTTTACTGTGTCGCTTATCTCTGAGTACATATGCTTCTCCACCACTTCACTCTCTTGGTTCTCTCTTTCTCTCTTTCTTTACCCCATCTGTCTTTCAGCCACACTGAAATATATATGAAGGGAACATAACTGAGCCTTATGTAAGGCTTTCTGAAGGAAAGAAAGAACAAACAGCAGTCAACCAGTCAAGTGAAAGCAGGAGTGGTTGAAAGCTCCAGACTTATAAGCTGGTTTAATACCTGAGTTGTAGTCCTCACTCTGCCACTAAGCAGTTTGGTTGGTTTAGGCATTTCACAAATCTTTCTGGGTCTTTACAATGAGAAAATCTAACTAGATTAGCATTTCTTGGAGTATATCTGAGATGCATTAATATTTTGCTAGTTGTTACTAAAAAAAGGGGTGACTGGCTACATGTGTTTGGAATGCCCTAAGTTAAACCATACTTACAGGTTTCTTTCAGTCATTAAGATCCTGTAACATGTGAATGTCATCTAGAGGCCTCTAGAGAGGAAGTTAATATGATGCATGTTTTTACACATACTTACCATGAAATCCTCGTGATTCAGAATCTCTTGCAGGACTAGTATTCTATGTAATGCAACTGGATTATATGATCTCTAGGGGTCCTTTCCAACTTTGACATATTTTGATTCTTTTAGTGAAATTGGTTGACATTCTGCCCCTATGTCTTGTTTATACTTTTTCCAAAGCAGTCTTAAGTATTCTCTGAGTCATTGATAATTCCATTATTGACATACCCTACTTACAAAGTGACTGGTGTAATATTTTCATGATTCAGTTTCTCACGTCTTTTCAAATGACTCGATATTCTTGGAATGCAGATTTTATAGAATGGTGATTAGCTTTTACTAGTAGAGGCTTTGGGGCAGTCTGTGTTTGTCATTAGTTATGCAATCTAAGGCATTATGTTGAAAAACTTTCTGGAGAAAATACTTTGGGAAACCACCTACAGAAATGTGGAAATTTTGATAATGCACATGAGCTCCTACTGCCCTAAGGCTGTGTGTTCCCTTCTCTAGGTTTAGATTAATTAGGTGGGGCAAACCAAAATGGAACAGGCTTCCCTGTGAAACAATGAGCCCCCTGTCACCAGAAGTGTTCTGTTTGAAGGATTACAGCTGAGCAGTTTCACTAAAGATCAAGAATGTGACAGAAGAAATTCTCACATTGGAAGGACAGTTAGACCAGATTATCTTGTGAAGGTCTCTTCCAGATCTAAGACTGGTCTGCAGTCATGTAGTTCTCTCACTCTGAATTGTAATTGCACTTTTATGATCTCTCCTCTGGAGGTTAACCTCAAGAGATCTAATTAGGAAATGAACAAATAATACTGGAAAAGGTGTCTTATGGATTTTTTCTTAATTTTTAATAGAGCCTTATTTTTTATTTAATTGTTCCCTTTGAAAGCCCAGAAGTTCAGGTCATGAAGGAATGGGATATGCGACTAAGGGTTTACAAATGGGGAAGATGACCAAGAGTGGGCAATGGAAAACATGGCTTGGATTAGGAGGATAGTGTTACAGATATGTGAATGTCACTTCACATATCTAACAAGGAGATAAAATTCGGGTAGCTGTCAGGGAAGGAAAAGCCCTTGAGTGCCAAATCAGAAGAAAAGTAATATCTACCCCCTGCTTCCTGAAACTCTATCCTCTCTCCTGTCCTCAACTAACACATGCCAGGGTAAGGGAGAAGATAAAATTAACAGAATATAGTCTCTATTCTCAAGTAATTGACAGTTTAGTGGAGTAAACAATCAAGTAAGCAGTTACAATCCTATGTGAAATTAACTACAATAACATTTTGGAAATAAGGAATAGATGCTTTGGGAATGCTTTCGTGCTTAGTCTTTTTGTTGCTTTGTTTAAGAAATCATTCCTTATCCTAAGGTCATAAAAGTATTCTTTTTCTATTTCCTTCTAGAAGTTTAAAAGTTTTGTCTTTGACATTTAAGTCTTCAATTCATCTCGAATTAAATGTTGGGAATGGTGTAAGACAGGGATCCAATTTTATTTGTTTTGTAAATCGGTTCTTATTCGGCCAACCCTTCTTTCCCCAGTGATTTACAATGGGCTTTGTCATATATTGTTATCATATATGAATGAAATTGAATCTGGGCTTCCTATTCTGTTCCATTGATCAATTTTTCTACCTCTGCAGTAAAACCACACTGGTTTCATTTCTCTAGCTTTATAATCAGTTTTGAGATCTGGTAGGGCAAGTTTTCATACCATATCTCCCTTTCCTCCTCATCCTCCTCCCTGTCCTTTTGTTTGTTCTTCTTCAGAACTGTCTTGGTTATTCTTGGCCCTTTGCTGTTACATAAACATTTTTTAGAATCAGCTTGTCAAGTTCCTTGGAAAACTGTTGGAATTTTTATTAGAATAACATTAAATCTGTATATAAATTTTAGTAGAATTGATATAATGTTAATTTCAACACATTTATCCACAAACAAATATATTTCTCCATTTATTTGGATCTTCTTATTATTGTAATAAAGTTTTATAATTTTCTATGTAAAGATTTTTTGCAACTTCATTAACTGTATTCCAATGCACTTTAATATTTTGTTGCTATTGAAATAATTTTTTAAATTATGTTTTTCTGTTTGTTGCTGGTATGGAAAATTGATTTTTATATATTGATTCTACATTCACCCCTTTGCAAAATGGTTATTATTTCTATTCATTTATATATTCTTTGCATTTTCTCTATAGATAATTCTATCTTCTATGAATTCATTAGTTAAGGTAAGAGTTGTTCTTTTGACAGATACACACATAAATCTCAGTGTTTTAATGCAATAGTAATTTGGCATTAATGTAAAGTCCAATGTGCATGTTCAGGATTTAGCCTTCCATTTGACAACTCAAGGACAGAGTCATCTTTTGTTTTGAAGCTTTACCATCTCCTAGGCCTTTGGAGTCCTTTGTTTCCAGCTAAAAGAGTGTGCAGGAAGCACACCTACCACCTTGACCAAGAAATGACACACATCACCTACATTCACATTCTATTAGTGAGAGTTAGTCACGTGGCTCCACCAAATTGTAAGGGGACTGAGAAAATCCTACACTATGGGGAATAAATCATAGATTTCTGTCAGACAACCAACTGTATGTCATAGTGAGTACCAACAGTATTATTTTTCCTTTCTTTTTTTTTTTGAGACGGAGTCTCGCTCTGTCGCCCAGGCTGGAGTGCAGTGGCCGGATCTCAGCTCACTGCAAGCTCCGCCTCCCAGGTTTAGGCCATTCTCCTGCCTCAGCCTCCCAAGTAGCTGGGACTACAGGTGCCCGCCAGCTCGCCCGGCTAGTTTTTTGTGTTTTTTAGTAGAGACGGGGTTTCACCGTGTTAGCCAGGATGGTCTCGATCTCCTGACCTCGTGATCCGCCCTTCTCAGCCTCCCAAAGTGCTGGGATTATAGACTTGAGCCACCGCGCCCGGCCTATTTTTCCTTTCTTAACCTCATACATTTTATTTCTTTCTCTTGCGTTTACTGCTTTAGCTGGTTCATACATTACACTATTGAATGGAAGCAACAATAAGGGGTATTATTGTTGTCCTCCTGATTTTGAAGAAGTGCTTCAAACTTTTAATCATTAAGAATAATATTTATTATAGTTTTTTGGCAGATACTCTTTATCAGTTTAACAAAATTCCATATTATTCCTCATTCGGTAAGGTTTTTCTTTTTTTTTACTTTGAATTTTTCCAAAAGCTTTGTATCTATTGAAATTGTGATATATGTTATTTTTCTGTACCATTGGTTTCTGTTTGCTCTTTTTTTTTTTTTTTTTTTAGAATTTTTGCATCTATGATCATGGGCGAGATTTATCTATAGGTTCTTACTTATACTGTTTTATGTTAAAATCAGAAGCAAAATAACACTGTGTTCCCTTCTATTCTGGCCTCTAGAAGATTTTGAATAACATTTGAATAATCTTTTCCTTGAAAGTGTGATATTACACACCCAGAAGCCATCTAAGATTAGCATTTACTTCGTAGGAAGAATTTAAGCTATTGTTTCAAATCTTTAATAATGATAGGACCGTTTAGACTTGCTTTATCATATTTAGTCAGATTGGGTAGGTTATATTTTTGTAAGTTATTAACCACTCAATGTAGAACATCAAGCTTATTGGATTAAAGTTGTTCATGCTATTGTCTTTTAAGTCTCTGCTGTTTCTATAGATATGCATGTCTTTCATTATTTTAAAATAAATTTTAAATGCTTTTAAATATTTAAATTATACTGATACAATTTACATGGGATAAAGATCACTTATTTAAAATGTACAATTCAATGATTTTTAGTGGATTTTCACAGTGTGCAGCCATCACATAATCTAATTTTGGAACATTTTCACCACTCTAAACATAAACTTTTACCCATTAGCAATAATTTCCCTTTCTCTCTCTAACTCCTTGTTCAGCCCCCAGCAACCATTAATTTGTGTTCTATGCCTGTAGATTTGCTTATTGTGGACATTTCAAATAAATAGTATCATCCAGTATATGGCCTTTTGTGTCTGGCTTCTTTCACTTAGCATAATGTTTTCAAGGTTCATCTCTGTTATAGCATGAATCAGTACTTTATTCCTTTTTATGTCTACATAATAGTCCGGCATACGGATATACCACATGTTGTTTATCCATTCATTGGTTAATGAACATTTGGGTTGTTTCTACTTTTTGCTTATTATGAATAATAATGCTGTGGACATTTATGAACAAGTTTTTGTCTGAAAGCCTGTTTTAAGTTCTCTCAGTTACATACCTAAGAGTAGAATTTTTTAGGTCAGATGGTAACTATTTTTAGCTTTTTGAGGAACTGCCAAATTCTTTTCCAAAGTGGCTGCACCATTTTACATTCTCACCAGCAATGAAAAAGGGTTTTAATTTCACCACTTCCTTACCAACAATTGTTACTGTTTTCCTTTTTGATTGTAGCCATCCTGGTGGGTGTGGAGTGTTATATAACTGCGTTTTTTATTTGCATTTCCCTAATGCCTAATGACATTGAACATCTCTTCAAGTGCTTGCCGCCCATTTGTATATGTTCTTTGGAGAAATGCCTATTTGAAATATTTGCCCATTTTTAATTGAGTTATATATCATTTTACTGTGAAGTTGTAAGTTTTCTTTACATATTCTAGTATATATCCCTAGGTATATACCCAAGAGAATTGAAAATAGGTGTTCAAATGAAAACTTATAAGGTATATGTTTTTGCAAATATTTTTCTCCCCTGTCTTTTTATTTTCTTGATGGTGGCCTTTGAAGTACCTTTAATGTTGATGAAATACCTTTAACGTTGATGAGAGCAAACTGTAATCAGTCACTTACTGCTTGTAATTTTGGTGTCATATCAAGGTCATATAGGGCCTATACTTGTTGCCTGTGCAGAGCTTCAAGGTCAACCAGAAAAGACAGCTTAGGGCCTTTTTAGGTCTTTCCTGAGCATGTACACATCTCTGGGTATGCACATAGCCCTGCACATGTTTGTGGTCTTCTGAATTCCGAGGAATATGTGAGAACCTTTCAAATTTCTTATGGATATCTCATTCTTCAGTTTTTCTGTTTTAGGTTTTGGTTAGTCTACCGTTTACCCCAAGTCTTTTCAACCTCTCAGGCAGCCTCAAATTCAAACGACCTCTAAATGCTTTCATCAAACTTCCCTTGGGAAAAGACTTTTAGTGTTGGGCAAGCTCTGAATCAGGTTCTATTAAGTTAGGCAGCAATTGGAGTATTCCGGGGAACTAACTGTTATGTAAATTAACAACACTTTTCTGGGAATGAGGCTTCAAGGGACCTCCAATTAATTTTGTTCTTTCCCTCTGGTGGTTGCCAGGTTACTGGTTTTCTTTTCTTGTTTTCTTTTTTTTTTTTTTTTTTTTTTTTAGTTTGCTATTATGTATTTGGTCTGTGATTCCCTTATTCAGGCAACAATGGCTTCTGTGTATTTTCTGACAGCCATCAGACAGAAATAAAAATAGGAATTCTCATAGTTTGGGTGGAATGAAACACTGTGGGAAGGCTTTATAAACTCTCCAGTAACAAATGACCTGAGTGATAGTAACAATCCTTTATATTTGTACCACACTTTTCAGGTTTCCAGAAACTGCAATGAACATTATCTAACTTAATTTTCCCAACAACCTTATGACAGGTAAGGTCTATTAGCTCCAGATTACTTATGAGGCAACAAGGCATAAAGTTGGTTAAGGATCACAATTGTTCAAAATGCTCTACTTTGTGTTAGAGCTGAGGATCAAACCTGGTTCTCTAGCATTCTAGTCTAGCACTTTTAACCTAATTTCTTCATTGCCACAGTATAAAATGAGAGGTTATAAGATATTGCAGAGTCTGTATTTATTTTTTGTTTTGCCTTAGATTCCTTTTTTTTTCTTAAAACATTTTGTAACATTTACCTGCCCGAGAACTTTTTAAAATTGCTTAAACAGGTTCCATTTCTTCACAACTCATTCCCTTCAAAGAGTAATCTACTCACTACTACCCAAAGCATATTTCATAAAGTTTACTAATGTTTTTAAAATTTTTAAATTTCATTTTATGTTTAATTTTAATTTTTAAATTTAATTAAAAAAATTTTAATTAAAAGCACATTGCATAAAATCTACCATCTTAACTATTTCTTTTTTTAACCATTAATTGTTCTATTTCTTTTCTTTTTTTTTAATTATATTTTAAGTTCTAGGGTACATGTGCATAATGTGCAGGTTTGTTACATATGTATACTTGTGCCATGCTGGTGTGCTGCACCCATCAGCTCGTCAGCTCCCGTCAACCATTTACATCAGGTATAACTCCCAATGCAATCCCTCCCCCCTCCCCACTCCCCATAATAGGCCCCGGTGTGTGATGCTCCCCTTCCTGAGTCCAAGTGATCTCATTGTTCAGTTCCCACCTATGAGTGAGAACATGCGGTGTTTGGTTTTCTGTTCTTGCGATAGTTTGCTGAGAATGATGGTTTCCAGCTGCATCCATGTCCCTACAAAAGACACATACTCATCCCTTTTTATGGCTGCATAGTATTCCATGGTGTATATGTGGCACATTTTCTTAATCCAGTCTGTCACTGATGGACATTTGGGTTGATTCCAAGTCTTTGCTATTGTGAATAGTGCCACAATGAACATACGTGTGCATGTGTCTTTATAGCAGTATGATTTATAATCCTTTGGGTGAGTTTCTTCACAGAATTGGAAAAAACTGCTTTAAAGTTCATATGGAACCAAAAAAGAGCCCGCATTGCCAAGACAATCCTAAGTCAAAAGAACAAAGCTGGAGCCATCACACTACCTGACTTCAAAGTATACTATAAGGCTACAGTAACCAAAACAGCATGGTGCTGGTACCAAAACAGAGGTATAGACCAATGGAACAGAACAGCGTCCTCAGAAATAATACCACACATCTACAGCCATCTGATCTTTGACAGACCTGACAAAAACAAGAAATGGGGAAAGGATTCCCTATTTAGTAAATGGTGCTGGAAAAATTGGCTAGCCATAAGCAGAAAGCTGAAACTGGATCCTTTCCTTACTCCTTATATGAAAATTAATTCAAGATGGATTAGAGACTTAAATGTTAGACCTAATACCATAAAAACCCTAGAAGAAAACCTAGCTAATACCATTCAGGACATAGGCATGGGCACAGACTTCATGTCTAAAACACCAAAAGCAATGGCAACAAAAGCCAAAATTGACAAATGGGATCTAATTAAACTAAAGAGCTTCTGCACAGCAAAAGAAACTACCATCAGGGTGAACAGGCAACCTACAGAATGGGAGAAACTTTTTGCAATCTACTCATCTGACAAAGGGCTAATATCCAGAACCTACAAAGAACTCAAACAAATTTACAAGAAAAAAACAAACAACCCCATCAAAAAGTGGGCAGAGGATATGAACAGACATTTCTCAAAAGAAGACATGCATACAGCCAGCTGACACATGAGAAAATGCTCATCATCACTGGCCATCAGAGAAATGCAAATCAAAACCACAATGAGATACCATCTCACACCAGTTAGAATGGCAATCATTAAAAAGTCGGGAAACAACAGATGCTGGAGAGGATGTGGAGAAATAGGAACACTTTTACACTGTTGGTGGGATTGTAAACTAGTTCAACCATTATGGAAAACAATATGGCAATTCCTCAAGGATCTAGAACTGAAGTACCATATGACCCAGCCATCCCATTACTAGGTTACTGGTTTTCACGATAGCTAGTTGTTAATTTTTAAGGGTATCACAGAGCTTGAGAGAGGGGAATAGGAATTCTGTAAATCAAAATATTTCTAAAGCTAACTGTTCTTAATTTCACTGGTTTTCTTGAGTAAATCTTCCCTGGATTGCTGTAAGCTTTTGGTGAATTTGCAGAGTTTCGGAAATGATGATGACTATTTTCACCAGTTTTCTCATTGCTTTTACAGAGGGGAGAACGTTTCATGATATCACCCTGCTGGTTATGTTCGTAAGTATTTTCCCACATTGTGCTCTTGCATGTTTAGCCTCTCAATTGTGTCTTTGATTAGTAGTTTTTTTATCTTTCAAAGTATAGTCACTTACACTGAATGTTTCATTGCTGATTTAATAGCATTTAATGTCAGAATTTCATTAGTTACTTTTTATCTTCTTTAGCACCTTTTTGTTTGGTTTTGAAAATCAACTTTCTTGAAATTTAATTTACATATAGGAAAATACACTCATTTCCGGCATACATTTAGATAAGCCTTGTAAATATTTTCACCCATATAAATACTATCATAATTAGGATATAGGATATTTTTATTATCCCCAAAAGTGTTTTGTGACCTTTTGTACTTAATCTCCTTTCCCCAGTGCTAACCTTTGGCATCCCCTGATCTGTATTCTGTAACTACAGTTGTGTCTTTTCCAGTGTGTCATTTTAATGGAATCATTGAGCATGTCTTTTGAATCTAGTCTCTTTCACTTTTCTTAGTAGTTTAGAGATTCTTCCATGTTGTTGCATGTATAAGTAGATTGTTCTTTCTTATTTTTAAGTTGTCTTCCATTGTTTAGGTACCCAAAAATTTGTTCCTCAATTCATTGATTAGTGGACATTTGGGTTGTTTCCTGCATTTGGCTATTATGGCTATTACGGATAAAGCTTCAGTGAACATTCATATGCAATGATTTGTATGCAGATATGTTTTCATTTCTCTTCGGTAAATATCTTGGAGTGGAATTTTGGGTCCCATGGTAAATGTATGTTTAACTTTATAAAAACAGCCAACCTCTTTTCCAAAGTGTTTGTAACATTCAACATTCCTGCCAGCAATGCATGAGAGTTCTTGTTATTCTATATACTCACTCACACTTGGATTTTTGGTTGATTCAAAATGGGAGATAAATTTTTGCTGTGCTCCCATAAAGATTATTTGTATCAGACATATTCTCTTCTGGAATAAAGGAGAAATAAGGCAACTGACTAGTGTATTCCTGACTCCCCGTAATCATTTACAAACTCACAAGAGACATAGAAGTTTATGTTCTCTGATAGTCTCAAAATCCAAATGTAACCAATTTGGGCTAGCATTATTCAATCAAAGCTATTTAACTTTTTCTTTCTGTTGTCATTTACCTATGAAAGCAAGGGAAGCAAACTATTCAGATTCAAGGTTTTAGTATTCTGGTTAACAGTGCAGGCTCTAGATTCACACTCCTTGTGTTCCAATATTTCTTGGCCCTTTGCCAATTGTGTAAGCTTAGGCAAGTTACTTAACCTCTCTGTGTCTCAGTTTTTTCAACCATAATATGGGGATAATATTAGTTCCTATGTTATGTAATTGTTGTGAGATAGGAGACAATAAATACAATATACTTAAACAGTTTTTGACAAATCAGATGTTCTATTTATTTGTGTATCTCCTTTTAACTAATGAAGAAATGTTTTACATATATATATACATCACATTTCCATAGAATTCTGATTCCACTCTTTAATATAAACACTTTGGTGAATGAAACAACCTCTCACATAGAAGCCACATTTCCTGAACAGTGACAGAGGGCAAGATTTGACAATGTGTTGTAGAGAAGAGGTTTCCAATGACTAGTACTTGATCATGTCTTCACCTATCTGTGAAGAGTGACAAATAAAAAATGGTATAATTGTCAATTGTCATCTCTTATGAAGCGCTGCCCTTTAGATACTGATTATTTTATTCCTACATTTTTAATATGAAATTATCTGCTTTCAGAGAATGACATCATGACTTGAGGTATGATTTTTAAAATTCGCATGCCTGGAAAAGAATTTTAAAAGTGACAAACCTATGTCAGAACTCTCAAGTTTTTTGAAATTTTACTTGTCAGTAAAATACAATAACTTAAGAACCGCTACGCTGGCCGGGCACGGTGGCTCAAGCCTGCAACCCCAGCACTTTGGGAGGCCGAGGTGAGCGGATCACGAGGTCAGGAGATTGAGACCATCCTGACTAACATGGTGAAACCCCGTCTTTACTAAAAAATACAAAAAATTAGCTGGGCGTGGTGGTGGGCACCTGTAGTCCCAGCTACTCGGGAGGCTGAGGCAGGAGAGTGGCGTAAACCCGGGAGGCAGAGCTTGCAGTGAGCCGAGATTGCACCACTGCACTCCAGCCTGGGCGACAGAGCGAGACTCCATCTCAAAAAAAAAAAAAAAACGGCTACGCTAAGGGCTAAGGCCTACGATCACTATGAGATTCACTTAAAGATAAAACATCAAAGCAGAAGTTCTCATTTCTTTTGGCTATCTACCAGTGCAAATACACATTTCCTCCTGCTGTCTTGTGAATGTGGTTTTGATTTTCAGTTGACAAGTTCACCT